>NC_138769.1:740936334-741452084 GCF_965119305.1 Pelophylax lessonae | reverse complement strand
GTAATAAAATGTACTTTACTTGTCAATCTGGCAGAACGGAGGCTGACACTTCTGATTTGGATAAAACTGCTCCCGAGCTTTCTCAAAGTATTGGGGAATCCAGATGTTCAGGGTTTCTTGAATAAATTGCCGCGCTGTTAATCCGCAGATGGCGGTAATTAGACTGGGACTGAAAAACAGAGGTAGAGAAGACATGGATGTTATTTTTTACATTGTTCTAGGGATCCTTTAAAGAAGAGGTATTTCTTTTTGGAGCAGACTGACTTTAAAATCCCACATGGAACCCAGTATTTTATATTGGGAATAGAATTGTATTTTTGTGGACAACTTTAAAATAAATACTAAAGATGAGTTGTTATAAAGAGCTCCCTTTTATCAGATCCTTATCAAGTAAGATAAAAGGTTTTATATCACCTCATTTTTATATAAGATGTGGATTCTTGTTTTAGGCTGCCCATACATAAATCGTTTTTTTTATATTCAACCAACGGGTTGAACAAAAAAAGGTCCTCACTTTCCCCAGCCATATTTGAGGTGGTGAGGGAATTCTCCCTGCTGAGATATTGTATTTTGACAGCAGAGAGACTTCCCAGCCATCAGATAGTGCTGATTTAGATGCAAAATTTGACAGGGCGGGTTGTATGGAGGCCGATTAGTATATCTCTGTACAACCCCCCAGCTCAGACGTGAGTAGAACCCTCTAGTGTGCTACTAGTGTTAGTATAAGCAAATTTAGACTATCATTCATGGTTAGTTTGTGAGTCAGAATTGGGTCAGGGTTACTGCAGGTCAGGCAGGATAGCTCACAGAGGCAGGTCTCTGGTACCTCCACCTGGGATCTGAACTGATTCAGGTGGTGGCTCAGGTGAGGGGGATCTATCAAGTTTCCTCCCTCCTTGCGATGCTGTAATCATGCCAGCAATCTTACCCTCAAGGATGGCTAAAGTGGATGTCAAATCGTCCTTAGTGATGTAGGTTGCGACAGAAGCACTACGGGTAGCTACTATGCCTGACACCTGTAATGGCTCAGAATAACTAATTGCCTCTGGCTCTTCAGGAGGAGAAGACACAGTGGAAGCACGACTAGGACCTTCAAGCCTGACCATGGCATCACAGTGCCCCTTCCAGCTGTGCCCCCAGCCCTTTTTTAGGCGGACATTACTCTTAGGCAAGACAAACTTGAGGTACTAACTTTAGTGTACTCAAGGCTTCTGCCAAGCTATACAGCTTGTCACGCACAGCACTGATTATCCCAAAGATACAGAACCTGTCTGGGCCAGTAAACATACACCACACTGACTCACGCAACCCAGCTGCTGCTGCTTTGCAATCCCTCCAGCCTCTGACAGAGGCCTGCATGCTGAAACTCCTGTTTAAGAATCGCGTCCCTCGTGGTTCTACTGTGCATGCACGGTGTGCTACGTGGCGTTAACGTGCATGCCAATCGCCTCCAGAAATGCTCCTCTTGCTCCAAGTGTACACTTGTGTATAAATGGCAGAGATTTTGTGCGTGCACACAATCCCTCGCTACAAACATCCCACTGAAGGCGTTGCTTGACCAGAGCTTTCCGAGGAGACGAATGCGCGGGCGCCTGTGCACCAAGGCGAAAACAACATGCCAACAACATGGGATCTTGTAATGATTAAGCACACATACTAGTGTGTGAAACGCATCTACCTTGCCACATTTGTCACATTGGGATGTTCAGCCAATAAAACTGAATTTTGATCACATCTGGAGTGCAGCCATTTTTTTCTATGATTAATTATCCACGGCGGCGAGCTGAGGCGTGCACCAGTGTGTCATCAGGCTTCTGGAATCACCTAGAGCAGTGAGTTCTCTTCCCTTTGGTAAACATGCGATGAGAGCAGCTTAGACAGACAGGTGCTTTGTCACAGCGGATACCTTCCAGGTGATCAGCACAGGGTGAAAACAGAGTGTTTAAAAAATAAGGTATGCTTTAACATATTTTGAAAAAATTGGATAACAGGTGCGCTGCTGTGGATAACGTGTAGTGCCTTTGAACTAAGTGAGTTGCAGCTCCCACTAAAACAAGTACTTATTCAACTTAAAAAGTATTGGGACGCCTGCCTTTACACGCACATGAACTTTATTGGCATCCTAGTTTTAGTCCGCAGGGTTCAATATTAAGTTGGCCCA
Organism: Pelophylax lessonae; assembly: GCF_965119305.1. Classification (NCBI taxonomy): domain Eukaryota; kingdom Metazoa; phylum Chordata; class Amphibia; order Anura; family Ranidae; genus Pelophylax; species Pelophylax lessonae. The sequence continues at coordinate 741,449,923 of NC_138769.1, read as the reverse complement.
CCCTTTGCAGCTATAACAGCTTCAACTCTTCTGGGAAGGTTGTCCACAAGGTTCAGGAGTGTGTCTAAAGGAATGTTTGACCATTCTTTCACAAGCGCATTTGTGAGGTCAGGCACTGATGTCGGACGAGAAGGCCTGGCTCGTAGTCTCTGCTCTAATTCATCCCAAAGGTGTTCTATCGGGATGAGGTGCAGGCCAGTCAAGTTCCTCCTCCCCAAACTAGCTCATCCATGTAATTACGGAAATTGCTGTGCTGTGGGGAAGGGGCCATCCCCAAATTGTTCCTACGAAGTTGGGAACATAAAATTGCCCAAAATGTCACCTTCACTGGAACTAAGGGGCCAAGTCCAACCCCTGAAAAACAACCCCAAACGATAATCCCCCCCCCCCCCCCCTCCACCAAATGATTTGGACCAGTGCAAAACACAAGGTATATAAAGACATGGATGAGCGAGTTTGGGGTGGAGGAACTTGACCGGCCTGCAGAGAATCCTGACCTCAACCCGATAGAACACCTTTGGGATAAATTAGAGCAGAGACTACGAGCCAGGCCTTTTTGTCTACATTAGTGCCTGACCTCACAAATGCGCTTCTGGAAAAATGGTCAAACATTCCTATAGACACCAGTAACAAACAAAATTGCCCCTGCCCCCACCTATAACTGGCCTTCACAGCAAGGAGCACTTTGAAGGGCAACGCAGGCAAGACAAAACCAGATTCCCATAGACACACTCCTAAACCTTGTGGACAGCATTCCCAGAGGGGTTGAAGCTGTTATAGCTGCAAAGGGCGGGCCAACTCAATATTAAACCCTACGGACTAAGACTGGGATGCCATTAAAGTTTGTGTGCATGTAAAGGAAGGTGTCCCAATACATTTGGTAACATAGTGTAACCTAGTTATATATTTATGGATCTTAGACAGATGTGATTAACTATCCTTATTAACTTTTTGATTGTCAAGCCTTTTGAGTCAAAATTTTCCAATCAAACCGATAACACAACATACTATACAGCATTAACTGGACCTTAAATAAAGGATAAAGGATCTCCTCGCCATCCCCGTTTACTTACATAGCTGGCCACAAGGCTTTTCTCTGCAAAGATGTTGCAAAAGAAGAGGCATGGACTGGCACTTAGGAGGCCTACTGCACATATTATTAGGTCTGCGCATGGATATTTCCTTCAGTACCTTAGGCTAGTTTCGACACCAACAGGCACACTGAGTATTGCTGCCGCAATTGAAAGGAACATGTAGAGATATCTGCAGAGAGGAAAGTGATGAAGAGGTTAGTGTGAGGTTGATATGTTACATATGTGCAGGACCGCTGCTAAGGCAGTACAGCCAGCCCTCCTGTACTGGGCCAAGGCTTCATCAGTTCAAAAGGGGGGCCCGGGCACCTGTCGAGCAGGAGGGCCAGCAGTACTGCCTTATTACTGACACTTGTACCATTGTGCAGTGCTGCCAACTTATACATTTCTTTTCTTCCTCTGGCTGCACTGTAGGAGGATTGGTTCTAGTATCTGTGCCCCCTTCCCCCTGCTGTCTTGGACCCCTGTGTGCATTTTTCCATTGCAGTGCTGCTGTTTTCCCTCCTCTCCCACTGACAGCTGCTGAGGGCACCTGGGTGTGTTATTTCAGGATGGTGAGGGGGGGGGTTCACCAATCACTCAGTGTGGGGTGCAGATGTTTCCTTCATGCTGTTATTCACTTGAATGGGTCTTGTTCAGTGGGGGTATAATATCTGCAATGGCTGCAAAGCATAGCATCACAGCATTGCATTTTGGTAAAAATATAATCTGATACCTGGGGGGACCCTGTCAGTTAGGCTGTACAGGATCTCATGATTTCTATCAGCAACCCTGCATATGCATATGTTAGATATGTAATAAAATGTACTTTACTTGTCAATCTGGCAGAACGGAGGCTGACACTTCTGATTTGGATAAAACTGCTCCCGAGCTTTCTCAAAGTATTGGGGAATCCAGATGTTCAGGGTTTCTTGAATAAATTGCCGCGCTGTTAATCCGCAGATGGCGGTAATTAGACTGGGACTGAAAAACAGAGGTAGAGAAGACATGGATGTTATTTTTTACATTGTTCTAGGGATCCTTTAAAGAAGAGGTATTTCTTTTTGGAGCAGACTGACTTTAAAATCCCACATGGAACCCAGTATTTTATATTGGGAATAGAATTGTATTTTTGTGGACAACTTTAAAATAAATACTAAAGATGAGTTGTTGTAAAGAGCTCCCTTTTATCAGATCCTTATCAAGTAAGATAAAAGGTTTTATATCACCTCATTTTTATATAAGATGTGGGATTCTTGTTTTAGGCTGCCCATACATAAATCGTTTTTTTTATATTCAACCAACGGGTTGAACAAAAAAAGGTCCTCACTTTCCCCAGCCATATTTGAGGTGGTGAGGGAATTCTCCCTGCTGAGATATTGTATTTTGACAGCAGAGAGACTTCCCAGCCATCAGATAGTGCTGATTTAGATGCAAAATTTGACAGGGCGGTTGTATGGAGGCCGATTAGTATATCTCTGTACAACCCCCCAGCTCAGACGTGAGTAGAACCCTCTAGTGTGCTACTAGTGTTAGTATAAGCAAATTTAGACTATCATTCATGGTTAGTTTGTGAGTCAGAAATTGGGTCAGGGTTACTGCAGGTCAGGCAGGATAGCTCACAGAGGCAGGTCTCTGGTACCTCCACCTGGATCTGAACTGATTCAGGTGGTGGCTCAGGTGAGGGGGATCTATCAAGTTTCCTCCCTCCTTGCGATGCTGTAATCATGCCAGCAATCTTACCCTCAAGGATGGCTAAAGTGGATGTCAAATCGTCCTTAGTGATGTAGGTTGCGACAGAAGCACTACGGGTAGCTACTATGCCTGACACCTGTAATGGCTCAGAATAACTAATTGCCTCTGGCTCTTCAGGAGGAGAAGACACAGTGGAAGCACGACTAGGACCTTCAAGGCCTGACCATGGCATCACAGTGCCCCTTCCAGCTGTGCCCCCCAGCCCTTTTTTAGGGCGGACATTACTCTTAGGCAAGACAAACTTGAGGTACTAACTTTAGTGTACTCAAGGCTTCTGCCAAGCTATACAGCTTGTCACGCACAGCACTGATTATCCCAAAGATACAGAACCTGTCTGGGCCAGTAAACATACACCACACTGACTCACGCAACCCAGCTGCTGCTGCTTTGCAATCCCTCCAGCCTCTGACAGAGGCCTGCATGCTGAAACTCCTGTTTAAGAATCGCGTCCCTCGTGGTTCTACTGTGCATGCACGGTGTGCTACGTGGCGTTAACGTGCATGCCAATCGCCTCCAGAAATGCTCCTCTTGCTCCAAGTGTACACTTGTGTATAAATGGCAGAGATTTGTGCGTGCACACAATCCCTCGCTACAAACATCCCACTGAAGGCGTTGCTTGACCAGAGCTTTCCGAGGAGACGAATGCGCGGGCGCCTGTGCACCAAGGCGAAAACAACATGCCAACAACATGGGATCTTGTAATGATTAAGCACACATACTAGTGTGTGAAACGCATCTACCTTGCCACATTTGTCACATTGGGATGTTCAGCCAATAAAACTGAATTTTGATCACATCTGGAGTGCAGCCATTTTTTCTATGATTAATTATCCACGGCGGCGAGCTGAGGCGTGCACCAGTGTGTCATCAGGCTTCTGGAATCACCTAGAGCAGTGAGTTCTCTTCCCTTTGGTAAACATGCGATGAGAGCAGCTTAGACAGACAGGTGCTTTGTCACAGCGGATACCTTCCAGGTGATCAGCACAGGGTGAAAACAGAGTGTTTAAAAAATAAGGTATGCTTTAACATATTTTGAAAAAATTGGATAACAGGTGCGCTGCTGTGGATAACGTGTAGTGCCTTTGAACTAAGTGAGTTGCAGCTCCCACTAAAAACAAGTACTTATTCAACTTAAAAAGTATTGGGACGCCTGCCTTTACACGCACATGAACTTTATTGGCATCCTAGTTTTAGTCCGCAGGGTTCAATATTAAGTTGGCCCACCCTTTGCAGCTATAACAGCTTCAACTCTTCTGGGAAGGTTGTCCACAAGGTTCAGGAGTGTGTCTAAAGGAATGTTTGACCATTCTTTCACAAGCGCATTTGTGAGGTCAGGCACTGATGTCGGACGAGAAGGCCTGGCTCGTAGTCTCTGCTCTAATTCATCCCAAAGGTGTTCTATCGGGATGAGGTGCAGGCCAGTCAAGTTCCTCCTCCCCAAACTAGCTCATCCATGTAATTACGGAAATTGCTGTGCTGTGGGGAAGGGGCCATCCCCAAATTGTTCCTACGAAGTTGGGAACATAAAATTGCCCAAAATGTCACCTTCACTGGAACTAAGGGGCCAAGTCCAACCCCTGAAAAACAACCCCAAACGATAACCCCCCCCCCCCCTCCACCAAATGATTTGGACCAGTGCAAACACAAGGTATATAAAGACATGGATGAGCGAGTTTGGGGTGGAGGAACTTGACCGGCCTGCAGAGAATCCTGACCTCAACCCGATAGAACACCTTTGGGATAAATTAGAGCAGAGACTACGAGCCAGGCCTTTTTGTCTACATTAGTGCCTGACCTCACAAATGCGCTTCTGGAAAAATGGTCAAACATTCCTATAGACACCAGTAACAAACAAAATTGCCCCTGCCCCCACCTATAACTGGCCTTCACAGCAAGGAGCACTTTGAAGTGCAACGCAGGCAAGACAAAACCAGATTCCCATAGACACACTCCTAAACCTTGTGGACAGCATTCCCAGAGGGGTTGAAGCTGTTATAGCTGCAAAGGGCGGGCCAACTCAATATTAAACCCTACGGACTAAGACTGGGATGCCATTAAAGTTTGTGTGCATGTAAAGGAAGGTGTCCCAATACATTTGGTAACATAGTGTAACCTAGTTATATATTTATGGATCTTAGACAGATGTGATTAACTATCCTTATTAACTTTTTGATTGTCAAGCCTTTTGAGTCAAAATTTTCCAATCAAACCGATAACACAACATACTATACAGCATTAACTGGACCTTAAATAAAGGATAAAGGATCTCCTCGCCATCCCCGTTTACTTACATAGCTGGCCACAAGGCTTTTCTCTGCAAAGATGTTGCAAAAGAAGAGGCATGGACTGGCACTTAGGAGGCCTACTGCACATATTATTAGGTCTGCGCATGGATATTTCCTTCGGTACCTTAGGCTAGTTTCGACACCAACAGGCACACTGAGTATTGCTGCCGCAATTGAAAGGAACATGTAGAGATATCTGCAGAGAGGAAAGTGATGAAGAGGTTAGTGTGAGGTTGATATGTTACATATGTGCAGGACCGCTGCTAAGGCAGTACAGCCAGCCCTCCTGTACTGGGCCAAGGCTTCATCAGTTCAAAAGGGGGGCCCGGGCACCTGTCGAGCAGGAGGGCCAGCAGTACTGCCTTATTACTGACACTTGTACCATTGTGCAGTGCTGCCAACTTATACATTTCTTTTCTTCCTCTGGCTGCACTGTAGGAGGATTGGTTCTAGTATCTGTGCCCCCTTCCCCCTGCTGTCTTGGACCCCTGTGTGCACTTTTCCATTGCAGTGCTGCTGTTTTCCCTCCTCTCCCACTGACAGCTGCTGAGGGCACACGGGTGTGTTATTTCAGGATGGTGAGGGGGGGGGGGGGGGGGGGGGGGGTTCACCAATCACTCAGTGTGGGGTGCAGATGTTTCCTTCATGCTGTTATTCACTTGAATGGGTCTTGTTCAGTGGGGGTATAATATCTGCAATGGCTGCAAAGCATAGCATCACAGCATTGCATTTTGGTAAAAATATAATCTGATACCTGGGGGGACCCTGTCAGTTAGGCTGTACAGGATCTCATGATTTCTATCAGCAACCCTGCATATGCATATGTTAGATATGTAATAAAATGTACTTTACTTGTCAATCTGGCAGAACGGAGGCTGACACTTCTGATTTGGATAAAACTGCTCCCGAGCTTTCTCAAAGTATTGGGGAATCCAGATGTTCAGGGTTTCTTGAATAAATTGCCGCGCTGTTAATCCGCAGATGGCGGTAATTAGACTGGGACTGAAAAACAGAGGTAGAGAAGACATGGATGTTATTTTTTACATTGTTCTAGGGATCCTTTAAAGAAGAGGTATTTCTTTTTGGAGCAGACTGACTTTAAAATCCCACATGGAACCCAGTATTTTATATTGGGAATAGAATTGTATTTTTGTGGACAACTTTAAAATAAATACTAAAGATGAGTTGTTATAAAGAGCTCCCTTTTATCAGATCCTTATCAAGTAAGATAAAAGGTTTTATATCACCTCATTTTTATATAAGATGTGGGATTCTTGTTTTAGGCTGCCCATACATAAATCGTTTTTTTTATATTCAACCAACGGGTTGAACAAAAAAAGGTCCTCACTTTCCCCAGCCATATTTGAGGTGGTGAGGGAATTCTCCCTGCTGAGATATTGTATTTTGACAGCAGAGAGACTTCCCAGCCATCAGATAGTGCTGATTTAGATGCAAAATTTGACAGGGCGGTTGTATGGAGGCCGATTAGTATATCTCTGTACAACCCCCCAGCTCAGACGTGAGTAGAACCCTCTAGTGTGCTACTAGTGTTAGTATAAGCAAATTTAGACTATCATTCATGGTTAGTTTGTGAGTCAGAAATTGGGTCAGGGTTACTGCAGGTCAGGCAGGATAGCTCACAGAGGCAGGTCTCTGGTACCTCCACCTGGATCTGAACTGATTCAGGTGGTGGCTCAGGTGAGGGGGATCTATCAAGTTTCCTCCCTCCTTGCGATGCTGTAATCATGCCAGCAATCTTACCCTCAAGGATGGCTAAAGTGGATGTCAAATCGTCCTTAGTGATGTAGGTTGCGACAGAAGCACTACGGGTAGCTACTATGCCTGACACCTGTAATGGCTCAGAATAACTAATTGCCTCTGGCTCTTCAGGAGGAGAAGACACAGTGGAAGCACGACTAGGACCTTCAAGGCCTGACCATGGCATCACAGTGCCCCTTCCAGCTGTGCCCCCCAGCCCTTTTTTAGGCGGACATTACTCTTAGGCAAGACAAACTTGAGGTACTAACTTTAGTGTACTCAAGGCTTCTGCCAAGCTATACAGCTTGTCACGCACAGCACTGATTATCCCAAAGATACAGAACCTGTCTGGGCCAGTAAACATACACCACACTGACTCACGCAACCCAGCTGCTGCTGCTTTGCAATCCCTCCAGCCTCTGACAGAGGCCTGCATGCTGAAACTCCTGTTTAAGAATCGCGTCCCTCGTGGTTCTACTGTGCATGCACGGTGTGCTACGTGGCGTTAACGTGCATGCCAATCGCCTCCAGAAATGCTCCTCTTGCTCCAAGTGTACACTTGTGTATAAATGGCAGAGATTTGTGCGTGCACACAATCCCTCGCTACAAACATCCCACTGAAGGCGTTGCTTGACCAGAGCTTTCCGAGGAGACGAATGCGCGGGCGCCTGTGCACCAAGGCGAAAACAACATGCCAACAACATGGGATCTTGTAATGATTAAGCACACATACTAGTGTGTGAAACGCATCTACCTTGCCACATTTGTCACATTGGGATGTTCAGCCAATAAAACTGAATTTTGATCACATCTGGAGTGCAGCCATTTTTTTCTATGATTAATTATCCACGGCGGCGAGCTGAGGCGTGCACCAGTGTGTCATCAGGCTTCTGGAATCACCTAGAGCAGTGAGTTCTCTTCCCTTTGGTAAACATGCGATGAGAGCAGCTTAGACAGACAGGTGCTTTGTCACAGCGGATACCTTCCAGGTGATCAGCACAGGGTGAAAACAGAGTGTTTAAAAAATAAGGTATGCTTTAACATATTTTGAAAAAAATTGGATAACAGGTGCGCTGCTGTGGATAACGTGTAGTGCCTTTGAACTAAGTGAGTTGCAGCTCCCACTAAAACAAGTACTTATTCAACTTAAAAAGTATTGGGACGCCTGCCTTTACACGCACATGAACTTTATTGGCATCCTAGTTTTAGTCCGCAGGGTTCAATATTAAGTTGGCCCACCCTTTGCAGCTATAACAGCTTCAACTCTTCTGGGAAGGTTGTCCACAAGGTTCAGGAGTGTGTCTAAAGGAATGTTTGACCATTCTTTCACAAGCGCATTTGTGAGGTCAGGCACTGATGTCGGACGAGAAGGCCTGGCTCGTAGTCTCTGCTCTAATTCATCCCAAAGGTGTTCTATCGGGATGAGGTGCAGGCCAGTCAAGTTCCTCCTCCCCAAACTAGCTCATCCATGTAATTACGGAAATTGCTGTGCTGTGGGGAAGGGGCCATCCCCAAATTGTTCCTACGAAGTTGGGAACATAAAATTGCCCAAAATGTCACCTTCACTGGAACTAAGGGGCCAAGTCCAACCCCTGAAAAACAACCCCAAACGATAATCCCCCCCCCCCTCCACCAAATGATTTGGACCAGTGCAAAACACAAGGTATATAAAGACATGGATGAGCGAGTTTGGGGTGGAGGAACTTGACCGGCCTGCAGAGAATCCTGACCTCAACCCGATAGAACACCTTTGGGATAAATTAGAGCAGAGACTACGAGCCAGGCCTTTTTGTCTACATTAGTGCCTGACCTCACAAATGCGCTTCTGGAAAAATGGTCAAACATTCCTATAGACACCAGTAACAAACAAAATTGCCCCTGCCCCCACCTATAACTGGCCTTCACAGCAAGGAGCACTTTGAAGGGCAACGCAGGCAAGACAAAACCAGATTCCCATAGACACACTCCTAAACCTTGTGGACAGCATTCCCAGAGGGGTTGAAGCTGTTATAGCTGCAAAGGGCGGGCCAACTCAATATTAAACCCTACGGACTAAGACTGGGATGCCATTAAAGTTTGTGTGCATGTAAAGGAAGGTGTCCCAATACATTTGGTAACATAGTGTAACCTAGTTATATATTTATGGATCTTAGACAGATGTGATTAAATATCCTTATTAACTTTTTGATTGTCAAGCCTTTTGAGTCAGAATTTTCCAATCAAACCGATAACACAACATACTGTACAGCATTAACTGGACCTTAAATAAAGGATAAAGGATCTCCTCGCCATCCCCGTTTACTTACATAGCTGGCCACAAGACTTTTCTCTGCAAAGATGATGCATAAGAAGAGGCATGGACTGGCACTCAGGAGGCCTATTGCACATATTATAGGGTCTGCACGTGGAGATTTCTTTCGGTACCAAAGGCTACTTTTGACACCAACAGGCACACTGACTATTGCTGCCGCAATTGTAAGGAACACAAATCGATATCTGCAGAGAGGAAAGTGATGAAGAGGTTAGTGTGAGGTTGATATGTTACATATGTGCAGGACCGCTGATAAGGCAGTACAGCCAGCCCTCCTGTACTGGGCCAAGGCTTCATCAGTTCAAAAGGGGGGCCCGGGCACCTGTCGAGCAGGAGGGCCAGCAGTACTGCCTTATTACTGACACTTGTACCATTGTGCAGTGCTGCCAACTTATACATTTCTTTTCTTCCTCTGGCTGCACTGTAGGAGGATTGGTTCTAGTATCTGTGCCCCCTTCCCCCTGCTGTCTTGGACCCCTGTGTGCACTTTTCCATTGCAGTGCTGCTGTTTTCCCTCCTCTCCCACTGACAGCTGCTGAGGGCACACGGGTGTGTTATTTCAGGATGGTGAGGGGGGGGGGGGGGGGGTTCACCAATCACTCAGTGTGGGGTGCAGATGTTTCCTTCATGCTGTTATTCACTTGAATGGGTCTTGTTCAGTGGGGGTATAATATCTGCAATGGCTGCAAAGCATAGCATCACAGCATTGCATTTTGGTAAAAATATAATCTGATACCTGGGGGGACCCTGTCAGTTAGGCTGTACAGGATCTCATGATTTCTATCAGCAACCCTGCATATGCATATGTTAGATATGTAATAAAATGTACTTTACTTGTCAATCTGGCAGAACGGAGGCTGACACTTCTGATTTGGATAAAACTGCTCCCGAGCTTTCTCAAAGTATTGGGGAATCCAGATGTTCAGGGTTTCTTGAATAAATTGCCGCGCTGTTAATCCGCAGATGGCGGTAATTAGACTGGGACTGAAAAACAGAGGTAGAGAAGACATGGATGTTATTTTTTACATTGTTCTAGGGATCCTTTAAAGAAGAGGTATTTCTTTTTGGAGCAGACTGACTTTAAAATCCCACATGGAACCCAGTATTTTATATTGGGAATAGAATTGTATTTTTGTGGACAACTTTAAAATAAATACTAAAGATGAGTTGTTGTAAAGAGCTCCCTTTTATCAGATCCTTATCAAGTAAGATAAAAGGTTTTATATCACCTCATTTTTATATAAGATGTGGGATTCTTGTTTTAGGCTGCCCATACATAAATCGTTTTTTTTATATTCAACCAACGGGTTGAACAAAAAAAGGTCCTCACTTTCCCCAGCCATATTTGAGGTGGTGAGGGAATTCTCCCTGCTGAGATATTGTATTTTGACAGCAGAGAGACTTCCCAGCCATCAGATAGTGCTGATTTAGATGCAAAATTTGACAGGGCGGTTGTATGGAGGCCGATTAGTATATCTCTGTACAACCCCCCAGCTCAGACGTGAGTAGAACCCTCTAGTGTGCTACTAGTGTTAGTATAAGCAAATTTAGACTATCATTCATGGTTAGTTTGTGAGTCAGAAATTGGGTCAGGGTTACTGCAGGTCAGGCAGGATAGCTCACAGAGGCAGGTCTCTGGTACCTCCACCTGGATCTGAACTGATTCAGGTGGTGGCTCAGGTGAGGGGGATCTATCAAGTTTCCTCCCTCCTTGCGATGCTGTAATCATGCCAGCAATCTTACCCTCAAGGATGGCTAAAGTGGATGTCAAATCGTCCTTAGTGATGTAGGTTGCGACAGAAGCACTACGGGTAGCTACTATGCCTGACACCTGTAATGGCTCAGAATAACTAATTGCCTCTGGCTCTTCAGGAGGAGAAGACACAGTGGAAGCACGACTAGGACCTTCAAGGCCTGACCATGGCATCACAGTGCCCCTTCCAGCTGTGCCCCCCAGCCCTTTTTTAGGCGGACATTACTCTTAGGCAAGACAAACTTGAGGTACTAACTTTAGTGTACTCAAGGCTTCTGCCAAGCTATACAGCTTGTCACGCATAGCACTGATTATCCCAAAGATACAGAACCTGTCTGGGCCAGTAAACATACACCACACTGACTCACGCAACCCAGCTGCTGCTGCTTTGCAATCCCTCCAGCCTCTGACAGAGGCCTGCATGCTGAAACTCCTGTTTAAGAATCGCGTCCCTCGTGGTTCTACTGTGCATGCACGGTGTGCTACGTGGCGTTAACGTGCATGCCAATCGCCTCCAGAAATGCTCCTCTTGCTCCAAGTGTACACTTGTGTATAAATGGCAGAGATTTGTGCGTGCACACAATCCCTCGCTACAAACATCCCACTGAAGGCGTTGCTTGACCAGAGCTTTCCGAGGAGACGAATGCGCTGAGCGCCTGTGCACCAAGGCGAAAACAACATGCCAACAACATGGGATCTTGTAATGATTAAGCACACATACTAGTGTGTGAAACGCATCTACCTTGCCACATTTGTCACATTGGGATGTTCAGCGAATAAAACTGAATTTTGATCACATCTGGAGTGCAGCCATTTTTTTCTATGATTAATTATCCACGGCGGCGAGCTGAGGCGTGCACCAGTGTGTCATCAGGCTTCTGGAATCACCTAGAGCAGTGAGTTCTCTTCCCTTTGGTAAACATGCGATGAGAGCAGCTTAGACAGACAGGTGCTTTGTCACAGCGGATACCTTCCAGGTGATCAGCACAGGGTGAAAACAGTGTTTAAAAAATAAGGTATGCTTTAACATATTTTGAAAAAATTGGATAACAGGTGCGCTGCTGTGGATAACGTGTAGTGCCTTTGAACTAAGTGAGTTGCAGCTCCCACTAAAACAAGTACTTATTCAACTTAAAAAGTATTGGGACGCCTGCCTTTACACGCACATGAACTTTATTGGCATCCTAGTTTTAGTCCGTAGGGTTCAATATTAAGTTGGCCCACCCTTTGCAGCTATAACAGCTTCAACTCTTCTGGGAAGGTTGTCCACAAGGTTTAGGAGTGTGTCTAAAGGAATGTTTGACCATTCTTTCACAAGCGCATTTGTGAGGTCAGGCACTGATGTCGGACGAGAAGGCCTGGCTCGCAGTCTCTGCTCTAATTCATCCCAAAGGTGTTCTATCGGGTTGAGGTGCAGGCCAGTCAAGTTCCTCCTCCCCAAACTAGCTCATCCATGTATTTACGGAAATTGCTGTGCTGTGGGGAAGGGGCCATCCCCAAATTGTTCCTACGAAGTTGGGAACATAAAATTGCCCAAAATGTCACCTTCACTGGAACTAAGGGGCCAAGTCCAACCCCTGAAAAACAACCCCAAACGATAATCCCCCCCCCCTCCACCAAATGATTTGGACCAGTGCAAAACACAAGGTATATAAAGACATGGATGAGCGAGTTTGGGGTGGAGGAACTTGACCGGCCTGCAGAGAATCCTGACCTCAACCCGATAGAACACTTTGGGATAAATTAGAGCAGAGACTACGAGCCAGGCCTTTTTGTCTACATTAGTGCCTGACCTCACAAATGCGCTTCTGGAAAAATGGTCAAACATTCCTATAGACACCAGTAACAAACAAAATTGCCCCTGCCCCCACCTATAACTGGCCTTCACAGCAAGGAGCACTTTGAAGGGCAACGCAGGCAAGACAAAACCAGATTCCCATAGACACACTCCTAAACCTTGTGGACAGCATTCCCAGAGGGGTTGAAGCTGTTATAGCTGCAAAGGGCGGGCCAACTCAATATTAAACCCTACGGACTAAGACTGGGATGCCATTAAAGTTTGTGTGCATGTAAAGGAAGGTGTCCCAATACATTTGGTAACATAGTGTAACCTAGTTATATATTTATGGATCTTAGACAGATGTGATTAAATATCCTTATTAACTTTTTGATTGTCAAGCCTTTTGAGTCAGAATTTTCCAATCAAACCGATAACACAACATACTGTACAGCATTAACTGGACCTTAAATAAAGGATAAAGGATCTCCTCGCCATCCCCGTTTACTTACATAGCTGGCCACAAGACTTTTCTCTGCAAAGATGATGCATAAGAAGAGGCATGGACTGGCACTCAGGAGGCCTATTGCACATATTATAGGGTCTGCACGTGGAGATTTCTTTCGGTACCAAAGGCTACTTTTGACACCAACAGGCACACTGACTATTGCTGCCGCAATTGTAAGGAACACAAATCGATATCTGCAGAGAGGAAAGTGATGAAGAGGTTAGTGTGAGGTTGATATGTTACATATGTGCAGGACCGCTGATAAGGCAGTACAGCCAGCCCTCCTGTACTGGGCCAAGGCTTCATCAGTTCAAAAGGGGGGCCCGGGCACCTGTCGAGCAGGAGGGCCAGCAGTACTGCCTTATTACTGACACTTGTACCATTGTGAAGTGCTGCCAACTTATACATTTCTTTTCTTCCTCTGGCTGCACTGTAGGAGGATTGGTTCTAGTATCTGTGCCCCCTTCCCCCTGCTGTCTTGGACCCCTGTGTGCACTTTTCCATTGCAGTGCTGCTGTTTTCCCTCCTCTCCCACTGACAGCTGCTGAGGGCACACGGGTGTGTTATTTCAGGATGGTGAGGGGGGGGGGGGGGGGGGGGTTCACCAATCACTCAGTGTGGGGTGCAGATGTTTCCTTCATGCTGTTATTCACTTGAATGGGTCTTGTTCAGTGGGGGTATAATATCTGCAATGGCTGCAAAGCATAGCATCACAGCATTGCATTTTGGTAAAAATATAATCTGATACCTGGGGGGACCCTGTCAGTTAGGCTGTACAGGATCTCATGATTTCTATCAGCAACCCTGCATATGCATATGTTAGATATGTAATAAAATGTACTTTACTTGTCAATCTGGCAGAACGGAGGCTGACACTTCTGATTTGGATAAAACTGCTCCCGAGCTTTCTCAAAGTATTGGGGAATCCAGATGTTCAGGGTTTCTTGAATAAATTGCCGCGCTGTTAATCCGCAGATGGCGGTAATTAGACTGGGACTGAAAAACAGAGGTAGAGAAGACATGGATGTTATTTTTTACATTGTTCTAGGGATCCTTTAAAGAAGAGGTATTTCTTTTTGGAGCAGACTGACTTTAAAATCCCACATGGAACCCAGTATTTTATATTGGGAATAGAATTGTATTTTTGTGGACAACTTTAAAATAAATACTAAAGATGAGTTGTTGTAAAGAGCTCCCTTTTATCAGATCCTTATCAAGTAAGATAAAAGGTTTTATATCACCTCATTTTTATATAAGATGTGGGATTCTTGTTTTAGGCTGCCCATACATAAATCGTTTTTTTTATATTCAACCAACGGGTTGAACAAAAAAAGGTCCTCACTTTCCCCAGCCATATTTGAGGTGGTGAGGGAATTCTCCCTGCTGAGATATTGTATTTTGACAGCAGAGAGACTTCCCAGCCATCAGATAGTGCTGATTTAGATGCAAAATTTGACAGGGCGGTTGTATGGAGGCCGATTAGTATATCTCTGTACAACCCCCCAGCTCAGACGTGAGTAGAACCCTCTAGTGTGCTACTAGTGTTAGTATAAGCAAATTTAGACTATCATTCATGGTTAGTTTGTGAGTCAGAAATTGGGTCAGGGTTACTGCAGGTCAGGCAGGATAGCTCACAGAGGCAGGTCTCTGGTACCTCCACCTGGATCTGAACTGATTCAGGTGGTGGCTCAGGTGAGGGGGATCTATCAAGTTTCCTCCCTCCTTGCGATGCTGTAATCATGCCAGCAATCTTACCCTCAAGGATGGCTAAAGTGGATGTCAAATCGTCCTTAGTGATGTAGGTTGCGACAGAAGCACTACGGGTAGCTACTATGCCTGACACCTGTAATGGCTCAGAATAACTAATTGCCTCTGGCTCTTCAGGAGGAGAAGACACAGTGGAAGCACGACTAGGACCTTCAAGGCCTGACCATGGCATCACAGTGCCCCTTCCAGCTGTGCCCCCCAGCCCTTTTTTAGGCGGACATTACTCTTAGGCAAGACAAACTTGAGGTACTAACTTTAGTGTACTCAAGGCTTCTGCCAAGCTATACAGCTTGTCACGCACAGCACTGATTATCCCAAAGATACAGAACCTGTCTGGGCCAGTAAACATACACCACACTGACTCACGCAACCCAGCTGCTGCTGCTTTGCAATCCCTCCAGCCTCTGACAGAGGCCTGCATGCTGAAACTCCTGTTTAAGAATCGCGTCCCTCGTGGTTCTACTGTGCATGCACGGTGTGCTACGTGGCGTTAACGTGCATGCCAATCGCCTCCAGAAATGCTCCTCTTGCTCCAAGTGTACACTTGTGTATAAATGGCAGAGATTTGTGCGTGCACACAATCCCTCGCTACAAACATCCCACTGAAGGCGTTGCTTGACCAGAGCTTTCCGAGGAGACGAATGCGCGGGCGCCTGTGCACCAAGGCGAAAACAACATGCCAACAACATGGGATCTTGTAATGATTAAGCACACATACTAGTGTGTGAAACGCATCTACCTTGCCACATTTGTCACATTGGGATGTTCAGCCAATAAAACTGAATTTTGATCACATCTGGAGTGCAGCCATTTTTTTCTATGATTAATTATCCACGGCGGCGAGCTGAGGCGTGCACCAGTGTGTCATCAGGCTTCTGGAATCACCTAGAGCAGTGAGTTCTCTTCCCTTTGGTAAACATGCGATGAGAGCAGCTTAGACAGACAGGTGCTTTGTCACAGCGGATACCTTCCAGGTGATCAGCACAGGGTGAAAACAGAGTGTTTAAAAAATAAGGTATGCTTTAACATATTTTGAAAAAAATTGGATAACAGGTGCGCTGCTGTGGATAACGTGTAGTGCCTTTGAACTAAGTGAGTTGCAGCTCCCACTAAAACAAGTACTTATTCAACTTAAAAAGTATTGGGACGCCTGCCTTTACACGCACATGAACTTTATTGGCATCCTAGTTTTAGTCCGCAGGGTTCAATATTAAGTTGGCCCACCCTTTGCAGCTATAACAGCTTCAACTCTTCTGGGAAGGTTGTCCACAAGGTTCAGGAGTGTGTCTAAAGGAATGTTTGACCATTCTTTCACAAGCGCATTTGTGAGGTCAGGCACTGATGTCGGACGAGAAGGCCTGGCTCGTAGTCTCTGCTCTAATTCATCCCAAAGGTGTTCTATCGGGATGAGGTGCAGGCCAGTCAAGTTCCTCCTCCCCAAACTAGCTCATCCATGTAATTACGGAAATTGCTGTGCTGTGGGGAAGGGGCCATCCCCAAATTGTTCCTACGAAGTTGGGAACATAAAATTGCCCAAAATGTCACCTTCACTGGAACTAAGGGGCCAAGTCCAACCCCTGAAAAACAACCCCAAACGATAATCCCCCCCCCCCTCCACCAAATGATTTGGACCAGTGCAAAACACAAGGTATATAAAGACATGGATGAGCGAGTTTGGGGTGGAGGAACTTGACCGGCCTGCAGAGAATCCTGACCTCAACCCGATAGAACACCTTTGGGATAAATTAGAGCAGAGACTACGAGCCAGGCCTTTTTGTCTACATTAGTGCCTGACCTCACAAATGCGCTTCTGGAAAAATGGTCAAACATTCCTATAGACACCAGTAACAAACAAAATTGCCCCTGCCCCCACCTA
Source organism: Pelophylax lessonae (assembly GCF_965119305.1). Classification (NCBI taxonomy): domain Eukaryota; kingdom Metazoa; phylum Chordata; class Amphibia; order Anura; family Ranidae; genus Pelophylax; species Pelophylax lessonae. The sequence continues at coordinate 741,433,063 of NC_138769.1, read as the reverse complement.
TAACTGGCCTTCACAGCAAGGAGCACTTTGAAGGGCAACGCAGGCAAGACAAAACCAGATTCCCATAGACACACTCCTAAACCTTGTGGACAGCATTCCCAGAGGGGTTGAAGCTGTTATAGCTGCAAAGGGCGGGCCAACTCAATATTAAACCCTACGGACTAAGACTGGGATGCCATTAAAGTTTGTGTGCATGTAAAGGAAGGTGTCCCAATACATTTGGTAACATAGTGTAACCTAGTTATATATTTATGGATCTTAGACAGATGTGATTAAATATCCTTATTAACTTTTTGATTGTCAAGCCTTTTGAGTCAGAATTTTCCAATCAAACCGATAACACAACATACTGTACAGCATTAACTGGACCTTAAATAAAGGATAAAGGATCTCCTCGCCATCCCCGTTTACTTACATAGCTGGCCACAAGACTTTTCTCTGCAAAGATGATGCATAAGAAGAGGCATGGACTGGCACTCAGGAGGCCTATTGCACATATTATAGGGTCTGCACGTGGAGATTTCTTTCGGTACCAAAGGCTACTTTTGACACCAACAGGCACACTGACTATTGCTGCCGCAATTGTAAGGAACACAAATCGATATCTGCAGAGAGGAAAGTGATGAAGAGGTTAGTGTGAGGTTGATATGTTACATATGTGCAGGACCGCTGATAAGGCAGTACAGCCAGCCCTCCTGTACTGGGCCAAGGCTTCATCAGTTCAAAAGGGGGGCCCGGGCACCTGTCGAGCAGGAGGGCCAGCAGTACTGCCTTATTACTGACACTTGTACCATTGTGCAGTGCTGCCAACTTATACATTTCTTTTCTTCCTCTGGCTGCACTGTAGGAGGATTGGTTCTAGTATCTGTGCCCCCTTCCCCCTGCTGTCTTGGACCCCTGTGTGCACTTTTCCATTGCAGTGCTGCTGTTTTCCCTCCTCTCCCACTGACAGCTGCTGAGGGCACACGGGTGTGTTATTTCAGGATGGTGAGGGGGGGGGGGGGGGTTCACCAATCACTCAGTGTGGGGTGCAGATGTTTCCTTCATGCTGTTATTCACTTGAATGGGTCTTGTTCAGTGGGGGTATAATATCTGCAATGGCTGCAAAGCATAGCATCACAGCATTGCATTTTGGTAAAAATATAATCTGATACCTGGGGGGACCCTGTCAGTTAGGCTGTACAGGATCTCATGATTTCTATCAGCAACCCTGCATATGCATATGTTAGATATGTAATAAAATGTACTTTACTTGTCAATCTGGCAGAACGGAGGCTGACACTTCTGATTTGGATAAAACTGCTCCCGAGCTTTCTCAAAGTATTGGGGAATCCAGATGTTCAGGGTTTCTTGAATAAATTGCCGCGCTGTTAATCCGCAGATGGCGGTAATTAGACTGGGACTGAAAAACAGAGGTAGAGAAGACATGGATGTTATTTTTTACATTGTTCTAGGGATCCTTTAAAGAAGAGGTATTTCTTTTTGGAGCAGACTGACTTTAAAATCCCACATGGAACCCAGTATTTTATATTGGGAATAGAATTGTATTTTTGTGGACAACTTTAAAATAAATACTAAAGATGAGTTGTTGTAAAGAGCTCCCTTTTATCAGATCCTTATCAAGTAAGATAAAAGGTTTTATATCACCTCATTTTTATATAAGATGTGGGATTCTTGTTTTAGGCTGCCCATACATAAATCGTTTTTTTTATATTCAACCAACGGGTTGAACAAAAAAAGGTCCTCACTTTCCCCAGCCATATTTGAGGTGGTGAGGGAATTCTCCCTGCTGAGATATTGTATTTTGACAGCAGAGAGACTTCCCAGCCATCAGATAGTGCTGATTTAGATGCAAAATTTGACAGGGCGGTTGTATGGAGGCCGATTAGTATATCTCTGTACAACCCCCCAGCTCAGACGTGAGTAGAACCCTCTAGTGTGCTACTAGTGTTAGTATAAGCAAATTTAGACTATCATTCATGGTTAGTTTGTGAGTCAGAAATTGGGTCAGGGTTACTGCAGGTCAGGCAGGATAGCTCACAGAGGCAGGTCTCTGGTACCTCCACCTGGATCTGAACTGATTCAGGTGGTGGCTCAGGTGAGGGGGATCTATCAAGTTTCCTCCCTCCTTGCGATGCTGTAATCATGCCAGCAATCTTACCCTCAAGGATGGCTAAAGTGGATGTCAAATCGTCCTTAGTGATGTAGGTTGCGACAGAAGCACTACGGGTAGCTACTATGCCTGACACCTGTAATGGCTCAGAATAACTAATTGCCTCTGGCTCTTCAGGAGGAGAAGACACAGTGGAAGCACGACTAGGACCTTCAAGGCCTGACCATGGCATCACAGTGCCCCTTCCAGCTGTGCCCCCCAGCCCTTTTTTAGGCGGACATTACTCTTAGGCAAGACAAACTTGAGGTACTAACTTTAGTGTACTCAAGGCTTCTGCCAAGCTATACAGCTTGTCACGCATAGCACTGATTATCCCAAAGATACAGAACCTGTCTGGGCCAGTAAACATATACCACACTGACTCACGCAAACCAGCTGCTGCTGCTTTGCAATCCCTCCAGCCTCTGACAGAGGCCTGCATGCTGAAACTCCTGTTTAAGAATCGCGTCCCTCGTGGTTCTACTGTGCATGCACGGTGTGCTACGTGGCGTTAACGTGCATGCCAATCGCCTCCAGAAATGCTCCTCTTGCTCCAAGTGTACACTTGTGTATAAATGGCAGAGATTTGTGCGTGCACACAATCCCTCGCTACAAACATCCCACTGAAGGCGTTGCTTGACCAGAGCTTTCCGAGGAGACGAATGCGCTGGGCGCCTGTGCACCAAGGCGAAAACAACATGCCAACAACATGGGATCTTGTAATGATTAAGCACACATACTAGTGTGTGAAACGCATCTACCTTGCCACATTTGTCACATTGGGATGTTCAGCCAATAAAACTGAATTTTGATCACATCTGGAGTGCAGCCATTTTTTTCTATGATTAATTATCCACGGCGGCGAGCTGAGGCGTGCACCAGTGTGTCATCAGGCTTCTGGAATCACCTAGAGCAGTGAGTTCTCTTCCCTTTGGTAAACATGCGATGAGAGCAGCTTAGACAGACAGGTGCTTTGTCACAGCGGATACCTTCCAGGTGATCAGCACAGGGTGAAAACAGAGTGTTTAAAAAATAAGGTATGCTTTAACATATTTTGAAAAAATTGGATAACAGGTGCGCTGCTGTGGATAACGTGTAGTGCCTTTGAACTAAGTGAGTTGCAGCTCCCACTAAAACAAGTACTTATTCAACTTAAAAAGTATTGGGACGCCTGCCTTTACACGCACATGAACTTTATTGGCATCCTAGTTTTAGTCCGCAGGGTTCAATATTAAGTTGGCCCACCCTTTGCAGCTATAACAGCTTCAACTCTTCTGGGAAGGTTGTCCACAAGGTTCAGGAGTGTGTCTAAAGGAATGTTTGACCATTCTTTCACAAGCGCATTTGTGAGGTCAGGCACTGATGTCGGACGAGAAGGCCTGGCTCGTAGTCTCTGCTCTAATTCATCCCAAAGGTGTTCTATCGGGATGAGGTGCAGGCCAGTCAAGTTCCTCCTCCCCAAACTAGCTCATCCATGTAATTACGGAAATTGCTGTGCTGTGGGGAAGGGGCCATCCCCAAATTGTTCCTACGAAGTTGGGAACATAAAATTGCCCAAAATGTCACCTTCACTGGAACTAAGGGGCCAAGTCCAACCCCTGAAAAACAACCCCAAACGATAATCCCCCCCCCCCCTCCACCAAATGATTTGGACCAGTGCAAAACACAAGGTATATAAAGACATGGATGAGCGAGTTTGGGGTGGAGGAACTTGACCGGCCTGCAGAGAATCCTGACCTCAACCCGATAGAACACCTTTGGGATAAATTAGAGCAGAGACTACGAGCCAGGCCTTTTTGTCTACATTAGTGCCTGACCTCACAAATGCGCTTCTGGAAAAATGGTCAAACATTCCTATAGACACCAGTAACAAACAAAATTGCCCCTGCCCCCACCTATAACTGGCCTTCACAGCAAGGAGCACTTTGAAGGGCAACGCAGGCAAGACAAAACCAGATTCCCATAGACACACTCCTAAACCTTGTGGACAGCATTCCCAGAGGGGTTGAAGCTGTTATAGCTGCAAAGGGCGGGCCAACTCAATATTAAACCCTACGGACTAAGACTGCGATGCCATTAAAGTTTCTGTGCATGTAAAGGAAGGTGTCCCAATACATTTGGTAACATAGTGTAACCTAGTTATATATTTATGGATCTTAGACAGATGTGATTAAATATCCTTATTAACTTTTTGATTGTCAAGCCTTTTGAGTCAGAATTTTCCAATCAAACCGATAACACAACATACTGTACAGCATTAACTGGACCTTAAATAAAGGATAAAGGATCTCCTCGCCATCCCCGTTTACTTACATAGCTGGCCACAAGACTTTTCTCTGCAAAGATGATGCATAAGAAGAGGCATGGACTGGCACTCAGGAGGCCTATTGCACATATTATAGGGTCTGCACGTGGAGATTTCTTTCGGTACCAAAGGCTACTTTTGACACCAACAGGCACACTGACTATTGCTGCCGCAATTGTAAGGAACACAAATCGATATCTGCAGAGAGGAAAGTGATGAAGAGGTTAGTGTGAGGTTGATATGTTACATATGTGCAGGACCGCTGATAAGGCAGTACAGCCAGCCCTCCTGTACTGGGCCAAGGCTTCATCAGTTCAAAAGGGGGGCCCGGGCACCTGTCGAGCAGGAGGGCCAGCAGTACTGCCTTATTACTGACACTTGTACCATTGTGCAGTGCTGCCAACTTATACATTTCTTTTCTTCCTCTGGCTGCACTGTAGGAGGATTGGTTCTAGTATCTGTGCCCCCTTCCCCCTGCTGTCTTGGACCCCTGTGTGCACTTTTCCATTGCAGTGCTGCTGTTTTCCCTCCTCTCCCACTGACAGCTGCTGAGGGCACACGGGTGTGTTATTTCAGGATGGTGAGGGGGGGGGGGGGGGGGGTTCACCAATCACTCAGTGTGGGGTGCAGATGTTTCCTTCATGCTGTTATTCACTTGAATGGGTCTTGTTCAGTGGGGGTATAATATCTGCAATGGCTGCAAAGCATAGCATCACAGCATTGCATTTTGGTAAAAATATAATCTGATACCTGGGGGGACCCTGTCAGTTAGGCTGTACAGGATCTCATGATTTCTATCAGCAACCCTGCATATGCATATGTTAGATATGTAATAAAATGTACTTTACTTGTCAATCTGGCAGAACGGAGGCTGACACTTCTGATTTGGATAAAACTGCTCCCGAGCTTTCTCAAAGTATTGGGGAATCCAGATGTTCAGGGTTTCTTGAATAAATTGCCGCGCTGTTAATCCGCAGATGGCGGTAATTAGACTGGGACTGAAAAACAGAGGTAGAGAAGACATGGATGTTATTTTTTACATTGTTCTAGGGATCCTTTAAAGAAGAGGTATTTCTTTTTGGAGCAGACTGACTTTAAAATCCCACATGGAACCCAGTATTTTATATTGGGAATAGAATTGTATTTTTGTGGACAACTTTAAAATAAATACTAAAGATGAGTTGTTGTAAAGAGCTCCCTTTTATCAGATCCTTATCAAGTAAGATAAAAGGTTTTATATCACCTCATTTTTATATAAGATGTGGGATTCTTGTTTTAGGCTGCCCATACATAAATTGTTTTTTTTATATTCAACCAACGGGTTGAACAAAAAAAGGTCCTCACTTTCCCCAGCCATATTTGAGGTGGTGAGGGAATTCTCCCTGCTGAGATATTGTATTTTGACAGCAGAGAGACTTCCCAGCCATCAGATAGTGCTGATTTAGATGCAAAATTTGACAGGGCGGTTGTATGGAGGCCGATTAGTATATCTCTGTACAACCCCCCAGCTCAGACGTGAGTAGAACCCTCTAGTGTGCTACTAGTGTTAGTATAAGCAAATTTAGACTATCATTCATGGTTAGTTTGTGAGTCAGAAATTGGGTCAGGGTTACTGCAGGTCAGGCAGGATAGCTCACAGAGGCAGGTCTCTGGTACCTCCACCTGGATCTGAACTGATTCAGGTGGTGGCTCAGGTGAGGGGGATCTATCAAGTTTCCTCCCTCCTTGCGATGCTGTAATCATGCCAGCAATCTTACCCTCAAGGATGGCTAAAGTGGATGTCAAATCGTCCTTAGTGATGTAGGTTGCGACAGAAGCACTACGGGTAGCTACTATGCCTGACACCTGTAATGGCTCAGAATAACTAATTGCCTCTGGCTCTTCAGGAGGAGAAGACACAGTGGAAGCACGACTAGGACCTTCAAGGCCTGACCATGGCATCACAGTGCCCCTTCCAGCTGTGCCCCCCAGCCCTTTTTTAGGCGGACATTACTCTTAGGCAAGACAAACTTGAGGTACTAACTTTAGTGTACTCAAGGCTTCTGCCAAGCTATACAGCTTGTCACGCACAGCACTGATTATCCCAAAGATACAGAACCTGTCTGGGCCAGTAAACATACACCACACTGACTCACGCAACCCAGCTGCTGCTGCTTTGCAATCCCTCCAGCCTCTGACAGAGGCCTGCATGCTGAAACTCCTGTTTAAGAATCGCGTCCCTCGTGGTTCTACTGTGCATGCACGGTGTGCTACGTGGCGTTAACGTGCATGCCAATCGCCTCCAGAAATGCTCCTCTTGCTCCAAGTGTACACTTGTGTATAAATGGCAGAGATTTGTGCGTGCACACAATCCCTCGCTACAAACATCCCACTGAAGGCGTTGCTTGACCAGAGCTTTCCGAGGAGACGAATGCGCGGGCGCCTGTGCACCAAGGCGAAAACAACATGCCAACAACATGGGATCTTGTAATGATTAAGCACACATACTAGTGTGTGAAACGCATCTACCTTGCCACATTTGTCACATTGGGATGTTCAGCCAATAAAACTGAATTTTGATCACATCTGGAGTGCAGCCATTTTTTTCTATGATTAATTATCCACGGCGGCGAGCTGAGGCGTGCACCAGTGTGTCATCAGGCTTCTGGAATCACCTAGAGCAGTGAGTTCTCTTCCCTTTGGTAAACATGCGATGAGAGCAGCTTAGACAGACAGGTGCTTTGTCACAGCGGATACCTTCCAGGTGATCAGCACAGGGTGAAAACAGAGTGTTTAAAAAATAAGGTATGCTTTAACATATTTTGAAAAAAATTGGATAACAGGTGCGCTGCTGTGGATAACGTGTAGTGCCTTTGAACTAAGTGAGTTGCAGCTCCCACTAAAACAAGTACTTATTCAACTTAAAAAGTATTGGGACGCCTGCCTTTACACGCACATGAACTTTATTGGCATCCTAGTTTTAGTCCGCAGGGTTCAATATTAAGTTGGCCCACCCTTTGCAGCTATAACAGCTTCAACTCTTCTGGGAAGGTTGTCCACAAGGTTCAGGAGTGTGTCTAAAGGAATGTTTGACCATTCTTTCACAAGCGCATTTGTGAGGTCAGGCACTGATGTCGGACGAGAAGGCCTGGCTCGTAGTCTCTGCTCTAATTCATCCCAAAGGTGTTCTATCGGGATGAGGTGCAGGCCAGTCAAGTTCCTCCTCCCCAAACTAGCTCATCCATGTAATTACGGAAATTGCTGTGCTGTGGGGAAGGGGCCATCCCCAAATTGTTCCTACGAAGTTGGGAACATAAAATTGCCCAAAATGTCACCTTCACTGGAACTAAGGGGCCAAGTCCAACCCCTGAAAAACAACCCCAAACGATAATCCCCCCCCCCCTCCACCAAATGATTTGGACCAGTGCAAAACACAAGGTATATAAAGACATGGATGAGCGAGTTTGGGGTGGAGGAACTTGACCGGCCTGCAGAGAATCCTGACCTCAACCCGATAGAACACCTTTGGGATAAATTAGAGCAGAGACTACGAGCCAGGCCTTTTTGTCTACATTAGTGCCTGACCTCACAAATGCGCTTCTGGAAAAATGGTCAAACATTCCTATAGACACCAGTAACAAACAAAATTGCCCCTGCCCCCACCTATAACTGGCCTTCACAGCAAGGAGCACTTTGAAGGGCAACGCAGGCAAGACAAAACCAGATTCCCATAGACACACTCCTAAACCTTGTGGACAGCATTCCCAGAGGGGTTGAAGCTGTTATAGCTGCAAAGGGCGGGCCAACTCAATATTAAACCCTACGGACTAAGACTGGGATGCCATTAAAGTTTCTGTGCATGTAAAGGAAGGTGTCCCAATACATTTGGTAACATAGTGTAACCTAGTTATATATTTATGGATCTTAGACAGATGTGATTAAATATCCTTATTAACTTTTTGATTGTCAAGCCTTTTGAGTCAGAATTTTCCAATCAAACCGATAACACAACATACTGTACAGCATTAACTGGACCTTAAATAAAGGATAAAGGATCTCCTCGCCATCCCCGTTTACTTACATAGCTGGCCACAAGACTTTTCTCTGCAAAGATGATGCATAAGAAGAGGCATGGACTGGCACTCAGGAGGCCTATTGCACATATTATAGGGTCTGCACGTGGAGATTTCTTTCGGTACCAAAGGCTACTTTTGACACCAACAGGCACACTGACTATTGCTGCCGCAATTGTAAGGAACACAAATCGATATCTGCAGAGAGGAAAGTGATGAAGAGGTTAGTGTGAGATTGATATGTTACATATGTGCAGGACCGCTGATAAGGCAGTACAGCCAGCCCTCCTGTACTGGGCCAAGGCTTCATCAGTTCAAAAGGGGGGCCCGGGCACCTGTCGAGCAGGAGGGCCAGCAGTACTGCCTTATTACTGACACTTGTACCATTGTGCAGTGCTGCCAACTTATACATTTCTTTTCTTCCTCTGGCTGCACTGTAGGAGGATTGGTTCTAGTATCTGTGCCCCCTTCCCCCTGCTGTCTTGGACCCCTGTGTGCACTTTTCCATTGCAGTGCTGCTGTTTTCCCTCCTCTCCCACTGACAGCTGCTGAGGGCACACGGGTGTGTTATTTCAGGATGGTGAGGGGGGGGGGGGGGGGGGGGGTTCACCAATCACTCAGTGTGGGGTGCAGATGTTTCCTTCATGCTGTTATTCACTTGAATGGGTCTTGTTCAGTGGGGGTATAATATCTGCAATGGCTGCAAAGCATAGCATCACAGCATTGCATTTTGGTAAAAATATAATCTGATACCTGGGGGGACCCTGTCAGTTAGGCTGTACAGGATCTCATGATTTCTATCAGCAACCCTGCATATGCATATGTTAGATATGTAATAAAATGTACTTTACTTGTCAATCTGGCAGAACGGAGGCTGACACTTCTGATTTGGATAAAACTGCTCCCGAGCTTTCTCAAAGTATTGGGGAATCCAGATGTTCAGGGTTTCTTGAATAAATTGCCGCGCTGTTAATCCGCAGATGGCGGTAATTAGACTGGGACTGAAAAACAGAGGTAGAGAAGACATGGATGTTATTTTTTACATTGTTCTAGGGATCCTTTAAAGAAGAGGTATTTCTTTTTGGAGCAGACTGACTTTAAAATCCCACATGGAACCCAGTATTTTATATTGGGAATAGAATTGTATTTTTGTGGACAACTTTAAAATAAATACTAAAGATGAGTTGTTGTAAAGAGCTCCCTTTTATCAGATCCTTATCAAGTAAGATAAAAGGTTTTATATCACCTCATTTTTATATAAGATGTGGGATTCTTGTTTTAGGCTGCCCATACATAAATTGTTTTTTTTATATTCAACCAACGGGTTGAACAAAAAAAGGTCCTCACTTTCCCCAGCCATATTTGAGGTGGTGAGGGAATTCTCCCTGCTGAGATATTGTATTTTGACAGCAGAGAGACTTCCCAGCCATCAGATAGTGCTGATTTAGATGCAAAATTTGACAGGGCGGTTGTATGGAGGCCGATTAGTATATCTCTGTACAACCCCCCAGCTCAGACGTGAGTAGAACCCTCTAGTGTGCTACTAGTGTTAGTATAAGCAAATTTAGACTATCATTCATGGTTAGTTTGTGAGTCAGAAATTGGGTCAGGGTTACTGCAGGTCAGGCAGGATAGCTCACAGAGGCAGGTCTCTGGTACCTCCACCTGGATCTGAACTGATTCAGGTGGTGGCTCAGGTGAGGGGGATCTATCAAGTTTCCTCCCTCCTTGCGATGCTGTAATCATGCCAGCAATCTTACCCTCAAGGATGGCTAAAGTGGATGTCAAATCGTCCTTAGTGATGTAGGTTGCGACAGAAGCACTACGGGTAGCTACTATGCCTGACACCTGTAATGGCTCAGAATAACTAATTGCCTCTGGCTCTTCAGGAGGAGAAGACACAGTGGAAGCACGACTAGGACCTTCAAGGCCTGACCATGGCATCACAGTGCCCCTTCCAGCTGTGCCCCCCAGCCCTTTTTTAGGCGGACATTACTCTTAGGCAAGACAAACTTGAGGTACTAACTTTAGTGTACTCAAGGCTTCTGCCAAGCTATACAGCTTGTCACGCACAGCACTGATTATCCCAAAGATACAGAACCTGTCTGGGCCAGTAAACATACACCACACTGACTCACGCAACCCAGCTGCTGCTGCTTTGCAATCCCTCCAGCCTCTGACAGAGGCCTGCATGCTGAAACTCCTGTTTAAGAATCGCGTCCCTCGTGGTTCTACTGTGCATGCACGGTGTGCTACGTGGCGTTAACGTGCATGCCAATCGCCTCCAGAAATGCTCCTCTTGCTCCAAGTGTACACTTGTGTATAAATGGCAGAGATTTGTGCGTGCACACAATCCCTCGCTACAAACATCCCACTGAAGGCGTTGCTTGACCAGAGCTTTCCGAGGAGACGAATGCGCGGGCGCCTGTGCACCAAGGCGAAAACAACATGCCAACAACATGGGATCTTGTAATGATTAAGCACACATACTAGTGTGTGAAACGCATCTACCTTGCCACATTTGTCACATTGGGATGTTCAGCCAATAAAACTGAATTTTGATCACATCTGGAGTGCAGCCATTTTTTTCTATGATTAATTATCCACGGCGGCGAGCTGAGGCGTGCACCAGTGTGTCATCAGGCTTCTGGAATCACCTAGAGCAGTGAGTTCTCTTCCCTTTGGTAAACATGCGATGAGAGCAGCTTAGACAGACAGGTGCTTTGTCACAGCGGATACCTTCCAGGTGATCAGCACAGGGTGAAAACAGAGTGTTTAAAAAATAAGGTATGCTTTAACATATTTTGAAAAAAATTGGATAACAGGTGCGCTGCTGTGGATAACGTGTAGTGCCTTTGAACTAAGTGAGTTGCAGCTCCCACTAAAACAAGTACTTATTCAACTTAAAAAGTATTGGGACGCCTGCCTTTACACGCACATGAACTTTATTGGCATCCTAGTTTTAGTCCGCAGGGTTCAATATTAAGTTGGCCCACCCTTTGCAGCTATAACAGCTTCAACTCTTCTGGGAAGGTTGTCCACAAGGTTCAGGAGTGTGTCTAAAGGAATGTTTGACCATTCTTTCACAAGCGCATTTGTGAGGTCAGGCACTGATGTCGGACGAGAAGGCCTGGCTCGTAGTCTCTGCTCTAATTCATCCCAAAGGTGTTCTATCGGGATGAGGTGCAGGCCAGTCAAGTTCCTCCTCCCCAAACTAGCTCATCCATGTAATTACGGAAATTGCTGTGCTGTGGGGAAGGGGCCATCCCCAAATTGTTCCTACGAAGTTGGGAACATAAAATTGCCCAAAATGTCACCTTCACTGGAACTAAGGGGCCAAGTCCAACCCCTGAAAAACAACCCCAAACGATAATCCCCCCCCCCCTCCACCAAATGATTTGGACCAGTGCAAAACACAAGGTATATAAAGACATGGATGAGCGAGTTTGGGGTGGAGGAACTTGACCGGCCTGCAGAGAATCCTGACCTCAACCCGATAGAACACCTTTGGGATAAATTAGAGCAGAGACTACGAGCCAGGCCTTTTTGTCTACATTAGTGCCTGACCTCACAAATGCGCTTCTGGAAAAATGGTCAAACATTCCTATAGACACCAGTAACAAACAAAATTGCCCCTGCCCCCACCTATAACTGGCCTTCACAGCAAGGAGCACTTTGAAGGGCAACGCAGGCAAGACAAAACCAGATTCCCATAGACACACTCCTAAACCTTGTGGACAGCATTCCCAGAGGGGTTGAAGCTGTTATAGCTGCAAAGGGCGGGCCAACTCAATATTAAACCCTACGGACTAAGACTGGGATGCCATTAAAGTTTCTGTGCATGTAAAGGAAGGTGTCCCAATACATTTGGTAACATAGTGTAACCTAGTTATATATTTATGGATCTTAGACAGATGTGATTAAATATCCTTATTAACTTTTTGATTGTCAAGCCTTTTGAGTCAGAATTTTCCAATCAAACCGATAACACAACATACTGTACAGCATTAACTGGACCTTAAATAAAGGATAAAGGATCTCCTCGCCATCCCCGTTTACTTACATAGCTGGCCACAAGACTTTTCTCTGCAAAGATGATGCATAAGAAGAGGCATGGACTGGCACTCAGGAGGCCTATTGCACATATTATAGGGTCTGCACGTGGAGATTTCTTTCGGTACCAAAGGCTACTTTTGACACCAACAGGCACACTGACTATTGCTGCCGCAATTGTAAGGAACACAAATCGATATCTGCAGAGAGGAAAGTGATGAAGAGGTTAGTGTGAGATTGATATGTTACATATGTGCAGGACCGCTGATAAGGCAGTACAGCCAGCCCTCCTGTACTGGGCCAAGGCTTCATCAGTTCAAAAGGGGGGCCCGGGCACCTGTCGAGCAGGAGGGCCAGCAGTACTGCCTTATTACTGACACTTGTACCATTGTGCAGTGCTGCCAACTTATACATTTCTTTTCTTCCTCTGGCTGCACTGTAGGAGGATTGGTTCTAGTATCTGTGCCCCCTTCCCCCTGCTGTCTTGGACCCCTGTGTGCACTTTTCCATTGCAGTGCTGCTGTTTTCCCTCCTCTCCCACTGACAGCTGCTGAGGGCACACGGGTGTGTTATTTCAGGATGGTGAGGGGGGGGGGGTTCACCAATCACTCAGTGTGGGGTGCAGATGTTTCCTTCATGCTGTTATTCACTTGAATGGGTCTTGTTCAGTGGGGGTATAATATCTGCAATGGCTGCAAAGCATAGCATCACAGCATTGCATTTTGGTAAAAATATAATCTGATACCTGGGGGGACCCTGTCAGTTAGGCTGTACAGGATCTCATGATTTCTATCAGCAACCCTGCATATGCATATGTTAGATATGTAATAAAATGTACTTTACTTGTCAATCTGGCAGAACGGAGGCTGACACTTCTGATTTGGATAAAACTGCTCCCGAGCTTTCTCAAAGTATTGGGGAATCCAGATGTTCAGGGTTTCTTGAATAAATTGCCGCGCTGTTAATCCGCAGATGGCGGTAATTAGACTGGGACTGAAAAACAGAGGTAGAGAAGACATGGATGTTATTTTTTACATTGTTCTAGGGATCCTTTAAAGAAGAGGTATTTCTTTTTGGAGCAGACTGACTTTAAAATCCCACATGGAACCCAGTATTTTATATTGGGAATAGAATTGTATTTTTGTGGACAACTTTAAAATAAACACTAAAGATGAGTTGTTGTAAAGAGCTCCCTTTTATCAGATCCTTATCAAGTAAGATAAAAGGTTTTATATCACCTCATTTTTATATAAGATGTGGGATTCTTGTTTTAGGCTGCCCATACATAAATTGTTTTTTTTATATTCAACCAACGGGTTGAACAAAAAAAGGTCCTCACTTTCCCCAGCCATATTTGAGGTGGTGAGGGAATTCTCCCTGCTGAGATATTGTATTTTGACAGCAGAGAGACTTCCCAGCCATCAGATAGTGCTGATTTAGATGCAAAATTTGACAGGGCGGTTGTATGGAGGCCGATTAGTATATCTCTGTACAACCCCCCAGCTCAGACGTGAGTAGAACCCTCTAGTGTGCTACTAGTGTTAGTATAAGCAAATTTAGACTATCATTCATGGTTAGTTTGTGAGTCAGAAATTGGGTCAGGGTTACTGCAGGTCAGGCAGGATAGCTCACAGAGGCAGGTCTCTGGTACCTCCACCTGGATCTGAACTGATTCAGGTGGTGGCTCAGGTGAGGGGGATCTATCAAGTTTCCTCCCTCCTTGCGATGCTGTAATCATGCCAGCAATCTTACCCTCAAGGATGGCTAAAGTGGATGTCAAATCGTCCTTAGTGATGTAGGTTGCGACAGAAGCACTACGGGTAGCTACTATGCCTGACACCTGTAATGGCTCAGAATAACTAATTGCCTCTGGCTCTTCAGGAGGAGAAGACACAGTGGAAGCACGACTAGGACCTACAAGGCCTGACCATGGCATCACAGTGCCCCTTCCAGCTGTGCCCCCCAGCCCTTTTTTAGGCGGACATTACTCTTAGGCAAGACAAACTTGAGGTACTAACTTTAGTGTACTCAAGGCTTCTGCCAAGCTATACAGCTTGTCACGCACAGCACTGATTATCCCAAAGATACAGAACCTGTCTGGGCCAGTAAACATACACCACACTGACTCACGCAACCCAGCTGCTGCTGCTTTGCAATCCCTCCAGCCTCTGACAGAGGCCTGCATGCTGAAACTCCTGTTTAAGAATCGCGTCCCTCGTGGTTCTACTGTGCATGCACGGTGTGCTACGTGGCGTTAACGTGCATGCCAATCGCCTCCAGAAATGCTCCTCTTGCTCCAAGTGTACACTTGTGTATAAATGGCAGAGATTTGTGCGTGCACACAATCCCTCGCTACAAACATCCCACTGAAGGCGTTGCTTGACCAGAGCTTTCCGAGGAGACGAATGCGCGGGCGCCTGTGCACCAAGGCGAAAACAACATGCCAACAACATGGGATCTTGTAATGATTAAGCACACATACTAGTGTGTGAAACGCATCTACCTTGCCACATTTGTCACATTGGGATGTTCAGCCAATAAAACTGAATTTTGATCACATCTGGAGTGCAGCCATTTTTTTCTATGATTAATTATCCACGGCGGCGAGCTGAGGCGTGCACCAGTGTGTCATCAGGCTTCTGGAATCACCTAGAGCAGTGAGTTCTCTTCCCTTTGGTAAACATGCGATGAGAGCAGCTTAGACAGACAGGTGCTTTGTCACAGCGGATACCTTCCAGGTGATCAGCACAGGGTGAAAACAGTGTTTAAAAAATAAGGTATGCTTTAACATATTTTGAAAAAATTGGATAACAGGTGCGCTGCTGTGGATAACGTGTAGTGCCTTTGAACTAAGTGAGTTGCAGCTCCCACTAAAACAAGTACTTATTAAACTTTCTAAAAATAATTTGACAAGAGATAATGGTGCGCTACTCATAACGTGAATAAATCAAAAATATTAATGACAAACAGAAAAAAATAGATTTTTTAATTTTTAATACAGACTTGCCTGTAAAATATATTTCTTCAAGTACATCATGGGAGACAGAGCCATAAATCATAACATATGGGTTATATAGCCACCTAAAGGTGAAGGACACTGGCAGCCAATCGGAAAGGATGCCCCCCTATATAACCCCTCCCACACAAGAAGTACCTCAGTTTTGTAGCAAGCAATAAAGACCCCATAGAAGAGGGGAGGGACCTCTGTGTCCCATGATGTACTTCAAGAAATGGATTTTACAGGTATGTCTGTATTAAAAAATAAATTTTCCTTTTAGTACATCACGGGACACTGAGCAATCAATCATAACATATGAGATGTCCCAAAGCAATGTATCTGAGGGGAAGGGGGACACCAAAAAATACTGGCATCCGACCACATAAAAGATTACACCACTGCCTGCAGAACACTGCGGCCAGATGCAGATTCCTCCTGGGTCCCAACATCCACTCGATAGAAACGAGTGAATGTATGCACCGACTAGGTTGCGGCCTTGCAAATCTGAGCCATAGAGGCTTGATTTGCTCAAGAGGCATCTACTTCTCTAGTATAATGTGCCTTTAAATGAAAAGGTGAAACCTTCCCTTCTAAACCATACGCCTGGTTAATAACCTGGCAAATCCAATGAGAAAATGTAGACTTAGATGCTGCCAACCCCTTCCTGGGCCCTTCTGGCCGCACAAACAAGCTCTCGATTCTACGAATCCAAGCTGATTTCTCTGATTAAAACTTAAGTGTACGCATTACATTAAAAGAATGCAGTAGCTTTTCCTCCTCTGAGTAAGGATCTGGGGAAAAAGGAAGGTAGTATAATGTCCTGATGCAAATGAAAGGGGGACACCTCCTTGGGCAAAAAACCTGGGTGTGGACGCAGAATTACCCTATCTTGATGAAAAATCAAGAATGGCTCTTTACAAGAAAGAACTGCTAGTTTCGATACCCTTCTAGCTGAAGTTATCGTAATCAAAAGAACCAGGGGAACCTGCCCCAGAGGCTCAAAAGGCTGTTTTTATAAAATGGAAAGCGATCGGTTCTTGGAAGAAAACCGATAAGGCTGAAATTTGCCCTTTAACCACTTGCCGACCGCCGCACGACTATCTACGTGGGCGGTCAGCCCCTCACAGGCAAAGTGACGTAGGTCTACGTCGCTCGCCTGTGAGGGTTTAGGGAGCGAGCGCGCGCCGCCGGAGGCGCGCTCCCGCTCCCGCGTGGTCACGGACCCCCCCGCGCGCGTGACCGGCGGACCCGATCGCCGCCGGCCACTCTGCGATCGGCGGGGGAGAGGGAGATAGTCAGGCAGCTTGTGTAAACAAGCTGCCTGTCATTCTCCTCTCTGTATGAGAGCTGATCACATGGATCTACTATGTAGATCCATTGATCACTCTGCATACAGTTGAAGCCACAGCCAATCACAGTTAGAATCACGCCCCTAGGGACACACACAGCCCCTCCCTCTCAAATAAAGTTAACCCCTTCACTACCAGTGCATTTTTACAGTAACAGTGCATATGTATAGCACTGATTACTGTAGAAATGTCACTGGTAACCCCAAAAGTGTCAAAAATGTCAGTCAAGGGTCCGATCTGTCCGCCGCAATGTCGCAGTACCGCAAAAAAAATCGCAGATCGCCGCCATTACGCGTTAAAAAAAAAAAAACAACAAAAATGACAAAAATCTTTCCCTTTGTTAGTAAACGCAATAACTTTTGCGCAAACCAATCAAAATACGCTTTTTGCGATTTTTTTTACCAAACATAGGTAGCATAAAACAAATTGGCCGAAAATATTAAAAAATTTTGATTTTTACATTTTTTTTGGGGGGAATTTCATATAAAAAAAAGGGAAAAATATTGCTATTTTTGCAAAATTTACGCTCTTTTTTTGTTTATAGCGCGTGATCAAAAAATCGCACAGGTGATCAAATACCACCAAAAGAAAGCTCTGTTTGTGGGAAAAAAAGGACGCCAAATTCGTTTCGGTACAGCGTCGCACGACCGCGCAATTGTCCGTTAAAGTCACGCAGTGCCGAATCGCAAAATGCCCTCTGGTCGTTTAGCAGCCAAATCCTCCGGGGCTTAAGTGGTTAATAGTGCTCAGGGCTAATTTCATATCTACCTGTCAGGACCCGGACTTCATCCTGGGACCTCTACTGTGTCCGGCAATGACTCTACTTGCTGAGCCACCTGGAATGCTGGACAGCTCACTGGACAGCTCCCTGGACAAATCCTTGAATGATCCTGCCGTGAATCTTAATTGCCTTGAACCCTTTGCTCCTACCACAAACTTCCTGATTTAAGTCATGTCTCTGCACTTCCTGGTTGCCAGAATATTGTGCCTTCACCAGCCAATATCTCACTTGTCTCTCCTGCTGCCGTCCGTATCTTCGCTATCATCCGTTATCGACATTTGGCTTGTTCCTCGACTTCGCTTCTGCTTAATCCCAACCTGCAACTACTCGTTACCGACCTTGGCTATTCCTTGACTGCACTTCTCTTTGATCCCTACCTGCTATATCTGCTTTTGGACCCTGGCTTGCTCACCTCCTGGTGGGGCGACTCTGAGGACCGCGAACCTGGTGCAAAATCCATCTCCACCATCAGGAGCTCTGGTGAACAACGGTTAGTTCTTAGATTCTACACCTCAGGTGCCTGCATCATCTGCCTGGGTGACCTTTCTGTGTTCCTATCCTGCGGGTTCCTGTGTAAGCTTCCACTGCTATAGCTATTGGTCTCCAAGCCCGACCGCTGATCATGACACTACCTCTGCTTGAAGGAAAGCTAGAATTCTCCTGATGATATATTTGTGGGAATTTCATTTCCTGGCTTCATACCAGGCAATGTAGGATTTCCAGACTCTGGAATAAATGTTTCTAGAGACTGGTTTCCTAGCATTTATTAGCATATGAACTGCAGGGCCAGATAATCCCCGCTCCTTCAAGAATAAGGCTTCAATAGCCAAGCCATCAAATTTAGAGACTGAACAGCAGGGTGGAATATCGGACCTTGAGAGAGTAGGTCTGGATGCAGTGGAAGAGCCCAAGGCTTCGTCACTGCCAACCCCCCCTCAGGAAAAATCTCAGAATGTAAGGACCATTCTCCGGGAAACATCTGTTGAGGGCTAAAAAAATCTGCCTGCCAGTTCTATATTCCTGGAAAAAAGAATTCAGGCATGGCACAAACTTCTCTGCCCAGGATAGGATAATATCCACCTTTTTCTGGGCTGACTGACTTTGTGCTTCCTTGATGGTTGATAAAAGCCACGGCCGTGGCATTGTCGGATTGTGCCCTGACAGGGTGACTCTGAAGTCTGGGCATCCGGTATTTCAAACCCCAACTGACTGCTCGGATTTCCAGAATGTTAATGGGGAGACCTCTCTCTACCCAAGACCATTTCCCCTGGAAAGTGGCTTCCTCCAGAACCGCTCCCCGGCCAGATAGACTGGCATCTGAAGTCACAATTTTCCAGGACACTGGAAGAAAGGATTTCCCCTTCTCCAGATTTCTGGTCAACAACCACCAATTCAGACTCTGACGTACTCTTGGTACCAGAGATGTGGACCAGTCCAGAAACTGAACCCTTTCGTCCATGAAGACAGAATGTTGTTCTGTAAGGGTCTGGCATGGAACTGAGCATAGGGAAGACTTATAGAAGGATATCTCAGACTTACAACGGACTGAACCAGATCCTTCAGGTCTGTGACCTTTCTTGTTGGCAAGAATATCTTTCCCTGTACCGTGT
This sequence comes from Pelophylax lessonae, assembly GCF_965119305.1. Lineage (NCBI taxonomy): Eukaryota > Metazoa > Chordata > Amphibia > Anura > Ranidae > Pelophylax > Pelophylax lessonae. Next base: position 741,413,763 of record NC_138769.1, on the reverse strand, counting down.
CCACAAGAAGACCCAGATATTCCAGACACTGGACCGGCTGTAATGCTGACTTTTCCAAGTTCAGTATCCAACCCAGACGTTCTAGGAACTGTACTGTCTGGAGGACATTTCGGCTTAAAGCCGAAAACGATCGGTCTATTAGTAATAGATCTTCCAGATATCCTATTACAGATATCCCTCGGGACCTTAGAAGAGCCAATACTGGAGCTAGAATCTTTGTGAACACTCCTGGAGCTGTGGCAAACCCGAAGGGCAGGACCACAACCTGAAAATGACAGTTTCCTATTGCAAAGCGTAGAAACCTTTGATGAGCCTGGAATATAGGCATGCGAAGATATGCATCCTTGATGCCTATGCATGCTAGAAATTTCTCTCTCTGCAGAGAGGCTATGACTGAACGAATTGACTCCATATGAAAAGTACGAACGTTCAGAAACTGGTTTAGAGTTTTGAGATCCAGAATAGGTCTCACATCCCTGATTGGCTTGGGGATTATGAACAGGTTTGAGTAAAAACCACTAAACCTTTCGTCCTCTGGAACCTCCATTATCACTCTGAGTCCTCAGCTGGTCCAATGCCAGAAAGAAAGAGAGAGACCTTCTTTTTAGGGGATCTGTCGGTATACTTGACCTTATAAACCGAGGATACGGAAACACCTGAAATTCCAGTTTGTACCCCTGCGAAATGGTGGAGATAACCCAGTTGTCTTGGATCTCAAGTGAGTGGAGACGCCCCTTCACAGGGTAGGGTTAGAGGAAGATTTGGCTGATCCCTGGGCCCAGGGCTTTTTCAGACCCTGCCCCGAAGGCTTGGTTCCAGACCCAGATGGTTGAGGCCATCCCCACCATCTGGAATTAGAAGCACAGGTAGTACGAGTGCTGGGGAACCTTAAAAGAAAGATGCTTGCTCTTCCTTTTCACAGGTAGCAACAAACTCTTTCCTCCCAAGATCTTTTGGATATACTTATCCAGATCACCACCAAAAAGGCATTTTCCCTGAAAAGGGAAGCTAGCCAGTAACTTTTTACATGGTAATTCCACAGACCAGCTCTTTGGATTCTGCGCATATGCACTGTCATCAGAGCAACTCGTGACATTTGCCTTATGGAGTCCGAAAGAGCATCCACTGCGAAACAAAGTGCGAGGACCGATCTTCCACAGACTCTCCTTGAGATGGAACTGTCTTGGACACTCACTTCATATGGTCTTTTAAAGACTGACACACTCCTATGGCCGCTACTGCTGGTTGTATCACAGGTCCTGCAACCACAAAGGATTTCAATAAAGATTCCAACTTCTTATCCGCTGGATCTTTAAAAACCTGGGCATTGTCCACTGATCAAGTTAAACTCTTTAACTGAAGAAATGGCAGCATCCACAGTGGGTATATTCCATTGCTTAGTAAACTTTTTCTCTATAGGATACAATAGTGAAAACCTTATAGGAGGAACAAAAATCCTATCAGGATGATCCCAATCATTACACATTTCTTGCTCCAAGAACGGATGTATGGGAAACGCTTGAGGACTATGAGGAGGGCGCAGTGAGGCTAGAGAGGAAAAAGAGACTTCAGCCGTCTCTAAAGGAAGGAAATTTGTATCCAGACGGGACCACTTCAGTAAGAGACTGAATTAACAATTTCTGGGCTTGAGAGGCTGATAGAGACTCCTCTGACCCTGACTCCCCAGAAGTGGAAACCTCAGCTTGACCTTCCATAGGGTCACCATCAGCTACTTCTTCCACATCCTCTGCCCAATCCTAAAGTGATTCAAGGGGTGGCTCAGGTGAGGGAGATCTATCACATTTCCTCCCTCCTTGTGATGCTGCAATCATGCCAGCAATTCTACCCTCAAGGCTGGCTAATGCCGATGCCAAATCGTCCTTAGTGAAGTAGGTTGCAGCAGAAGTACTCAGAGTAGCCACTATGCCCGACAACCGTAATGGCTTAGATTGGCTAGTCGCCTGTGGCTCTTCAGAAGGAGTAGACACAGTGGAAGCACAGCTAGGACCTTCACAGCCTGACGGTGGCATCACAGTGCCTTTTCCAACTGTGCCCCCCCAGCCCTTTTTTGGGCAGACATTGCTTTATAGCTAGACAATCTTGAGGTACTAACTTAAGTGTACTCAAGGCTTGTGCCAAGCTTATACAGCTTATCGCACACAGAACTGATTATCCCAAGATACAGGACCTGTTTGTGCCATTAACATACACCCACAGTGACTCACGTAACCCAGCTGCTGCTGCTCTGTGTCCCCTTCAGCCTCTTGACAGAGGCTAGCGCATTGGAAAGAGTTCCTTTCTAAATCGCGCCCATTTCTGCTATATAGTGCATGCGCAGCGTGGTACGTGCGTCCGCATGCACGCCAATTGCGGTCAAACATCCCCTCCATGCGGCGTACGCCTGTTTTAAAAAGCGAAGATTCTCGCGCGTGCGCGAATAAGCCTACGCACAGACACTATCAAGGAAGGAGACAAACATGTGGGCGCTTATGCGCCAAGGCGAAAGTAGCAACCACATGGGGTGAGAGCAGATTAGGCAGCAAGATGTATTTTGCTTAGCTTAACATCCACAGTCTCATGCACACATTGGTTTGTCACAGCTGATACCCAACAGGTTTATCAGAACAGGGTGAAAACAGTGTGTCAAAAAAACAAGTACAGAAATAATACCTAAAAGGAGTTATTTTGCTTAGGCTGAACATCCATAGTCTTATGCAGAGACACACCTGGTATCTTTTTAAAGGGAACAGTGCATAAAATATTTACAATTTGCAATTATGCCAGCAATTTTTACCTTCAAGGTTTGCGGTATGTGTAAATAACGGAATTTTTGTAAAATCTTACCTGTAAAATTCCTTTCTCTGAGTCCTCCGACAGTCGCCGCCTCCTCTAAGTCATCACTATTGGGTATTGACTTCCGCTCCGCAGGAGTAGCTAGGCATAAGACTTAGTCAAAAGAAGAAAGGCATTTGCATATACACACCCATGGGGGCTGTCCGACTGGTCAATACCCCCCTGCAGTGATCACTCCCAACTCAGTTTGGTAGCATAGCAGTAGGTAATAAGAAAACAACCCCAAAAGAGGGGCGGGGCGGCGACTGTCGGAGGACTCAGAGAAAGGAAAGGTAAGATTTTACAAAAAATTCAGTTTTCTCTTACGTCCTCCGACAGTCGCCGCCTCCTCTAAGTCATCACTATTGGGATGTCCCAAAGCAGTGTAGACATGGGGGGGGAGACGTAACAGTAGAAAAGGCAACGCAGTACCCACATCAGAGAAAGGAACCTTACAAGCACAGTAAGAGAACCTTCTGGGCAACAGAAAACAAGGCTCAACAGGAGCAACAGCCCAGGAAAGCAAATAACCCAGGGGATAACACCCCAACAGCCAGGGACCCACAAAAAAACACAAGGGTCCTTCATGGCACTGCCGCACTGAGAACTTTGCGGCCAAAGGAGGCATCAGCTGATGCCAGAACATCCACCTTATAGAATTTGGAAAAGGTGTGCACCGACGACCAAGTCGCAGCCTTGCACACCTGGGCCACCGAGGCACGATGCCAATAGGCCCAGGACGCACTCAAAGATCTGGTACAGTGCACCTTAACAGGGAAGGGTGGAACCCGTTCCTTCAAAGCATAAGCCTGTTCAATGATCTGTCTGATCCATTTGGCAATAGTCGCTGCAGACGCAGCCATGCCCTTCCGAGGTCCCTCAGGAAGGACAAAGAGTGAGTCCGTCTTCCGAAAGGACTCTGTAGACGACAGGTAAACCCTGATCGCCCTGACAACATCCAAGGAATGCAAAGCAAACTCCTTAGGATGCTTAGGCTTCGTACAAAGCGAAGGCAGGACAATGTCCTCATTAAGGTGGAACTCAGAGACCACCTTAGGAAGAAAAGACGAATGTGGTCGCAAGACCACCTTATCCTGGTGAATCACCAAGTAAGGAGAACGGCAAGACAACGCCACCAGTTCCGACACTGCGAGCCGAAGTGATCGCCACTAAAAAGGCAACCTTCTTAGACAGCAGAGGCAACGATATCTCCCGGATGTTTTCAAAGGGAGCACGCTGTAACACGGACAGAACCAAGTTCAAGTCCCATGGAGGTAACGGCTCCCTCCTAGGAGGAGCCAAATGTCGCACACCTTGAATGAAGGTGTGAATTAAGGAATGAGACGCCACAGGGCTTTGAAAAAGAACAGCCAGTGCAGATACCTGACCCTTTATCGCTGGTCCACCCCAGTCTGAAGGAAAGCCAATACTCTCGTCACCGAGTACGAGCGAGGGGAGAACCCCCTGGACTCACACCAGGCGAAATAAGCCTTCCAGGTATGGTAATAGATTTTACCAGATGAGGTTTTCCGAGCCTTGATTAAAGTAGGAATGACCTCTGGGGAGAGACCCCTGTCTCTCAGGACCTGGGTCTCAACAGCCAGGCCGTTAAAGCCAGCGACTGTAAAGCAGAATGGAAGATCGGTCCCTGAGACAGCAGATCTTTGTAAGATTCTGGTACCTTAGGTACCCTTATAGCCCATTTTCTTCTACAAATTGCGTCCCACCTTTTCAGCTAGGTGGAACGCATATACCTTTAAGCCGCATGATGTCATCACTAAGCGCCGCTCTGAGTGGCTATTTCAATCGCCGGCTTTCTCTCACAAGGCGTTCGTTCAAACTGCATGTATACAGCCTTGTCCTACGCTGCCGGAGCCTCCAGCTAATTCCCATACCTGGATAGACCGGAACCTCGCGCTTGATCCTGTATCTCGTTACCTGATCATTCTCTCATTACCGGACCCTTCAGCTTACTAATCCAACTAGTGATAAGTACCCCACAGGGGATCCCTTCCTATCAAACTTACACTATCTACTTCTGCATAATAAAGACTGTTACTACCTATGCATTACTAATTCTATCATCTGCACTGTTACATGATTGCTAACCTATCTGCATACTATCTATCACCATCTACTACTCTCCTGAACATTACTATTGAGTGCTTATCATTGCTATCACTACTCACGCCTGTCCTTTCAGCACATCACCTCTATACTATCATACACAACCTATCACTCCAGAAACATCTTATTGAGTGTCTGTATATTTGCATGCTGAAGCAGGCTGGGCCACAATGATGAGTCTGGAGAGTTGGATATGGTGATTCAACACATCTCTACATGACTACTGAGTGGAGATTCTGCAGCTGCAAATCCAACTCACTGAACAAACGCCGTAGCGTTACAATCTTCCCGCATTGGCAGCCGCCAAGGAGGCGCCACTGCCAGGTGAACAACGTTGGCGTACCAGGACCGGCGTGGCCAGTCCGGTGCCACCATAATCACCAAGTGAGGTTCCGAGGCCAACCTGCGAAGGAACCTGGACAACAACTGAATCGGAGGAAAGGCATACATCAGACGATACTGATGCCAAGGGGCCACCAACGCATCTGAGGCGTCTGCCAGAGGATCGCGCGTTCTTGCCACGAACCTTTCCACCTTGTGGTTCAGCCGAGACGCAAACAGATCCACATCCGGGGATGCCCACTTCGCACACAGCATTTAGAAGACCTCCGGGTGATTGGACCATTCCCCCTGGTCCAGGGTCTGGCGGCTCAGATAGTCGGCCTGCCAATTCTCCACACCCGGAATGTGAAATGCTGAAATCGCCGGGACAGGAGTCTCGGCCCAAGATAGAATGTCGGTCACCCGGGCCGCCCGGGCACTCCTGGTGCCCCCTTGGTGGTTGATGGAAGCCACCGCGGTAGCATTGTCCGTCTGTACCCAAACAGGATGGTCCCGAAGTCGATCCGACCACTGGAATAGACAGAGCTTTATCGCTCTCAATTCCAACACATTGATCGGAAGGGAGGATTCCTCCCCCGACCAAGTGCCCTGGGCAAACAGATTGCCCAGGACCCCACCCCAGCACGACAGGCTGGCATCCGTGGTAATCACTGTCCACAGTAACAGACGGAAGGACTTGCCTTCCGACACCGCCGGGGACTGGAGCCACCACAGAAGATCCATTCTGGTCCGGCGACTCAATGAGATACTCAGATCCAGGTAGTCTGTCCCACCTGACCAGGATCTCCGCTTGGAGAGCCCGAGTATGAAACTGAGCAAAGGGTATCGACTCGAAGGCCGATACCATCAACCCCAGGCACCGCATGCAGGTCCTGAGGGACAAGGATGGGCGGTCCCTGAGGGACCTGATCTCGTCCTGCAAGGTCCGGAGCTTGTCCTCCGGCAAGAACACCTTTGCTTGAGCAGAGTCCAGAACCATTCCCAGATAGGGAAGACGAACCGAAGGAGACAAGGTCGACTTCTGTACGTTGATGGTCCATCAGAACTCCTGGAGCGTCTGTACCGTGGTGGACAGATCGCGCAGTAGGTCCTGGCGGACACTCGATCTTAAGAGGAGATCGTCCAGATATCCCAAGACCGCAATGCCCTGAGCCCTCAGCAGGCCTAGAACCGGCGCCAACACTTTTGTAAAGACCCTTGGAGCCGAAGCGAGACCAAAAGGTAACACCACAAACTGATAGTGGTCCTCCACTATAGCGAACCGAAGGTACCTCTGGTGACCCTCGAAAATGGGGTGTAGGTTAGCATCTTTCAGGTCTATAGAGGCCAGGAATTCCCCTGGACTCAGGGAGGCCACCCCAGAGCGGAGAGATTACATACGGAACTTTCGAACGCGCACGAAGCGGTTCAGAGCTTTCAGGTCCAGAATAGGACGCACCTTGCCCTCCTTTCTGGGCACAGTGAACAGATTGGAATAAAAACCCCGAAACCTGTCCCGATGAGGCACCGGGACAATCACTCCCTGGGCAAGGAGGTCCTGAACCGCTTGATGCAGGTCCTGCAGGCGCCCTGTGGTCAAATGAAGATTTGAGGGAAAAAATCTGTCCGCTGGCCGGGAAAAGAATTCGATCTTTACCCTGATTGAATGATTTCCTGAACCCACCTGTCCGGAATTCGGAGCAGCCAAGGTTGGAGGCAACCGCGCAAATGTCCCCCCACCCCTGAAACGGGTGAGGGCGCCCCTTCAGGCAGAGGCGGATTGACCTGCCGCACCGGCACTGCCGGACTTCTGTTTGCCTGTCCAGGGCTTCTTCTGGCTACCTTGCTCGTTGAAGGGCTTGACCTTGGTTTGATTCCGAAAGTCACGAAAGGACTTGTGCTTCGGGTTCTGGGGTAACATGGTGCTCTTGCCCCCCGTGACGCCTTTTAGCAAGGTATTCAACACCTCGCCAAAAAGGCAAGAACCAGCATAGGGAAAATCAGCAACAGTTTTCCGTGATGTCTGGTCAGCCGACCAGCTCTTCAGCCAGATCAGTCGATGGTTAAGCACTAGATAGGCGTGCTACCAAAGGGGCCTCATTTAAAGCCGCATCGCAAAAATACATGACTCCTTGGTGAATTTGATCCACCATATCCAGCCTGGTAGGTGGGACCGAATCAGACACGAGGTTGCTCCTAAGCACCTTAGTCCAATCAGCCACCGCCTGAGCCACCAGGACGGACGCGAAAACAGGTTTGAGCAAGGAACCCACCACCGTGTAGGAATGGCGGGCCAGAGACTCCAACCTCCTGTCCGTGGGATCCCGAAAAACCGGGGTCTCCTCAGTAGGAATCAAGGTAGCCTTGTTAAAAACTGCCACAGTGTGATCCACCTTTGGAGGCACACACGTCGCGATTCCGTAGCCGGTGCAAAGGGATAAAGTAACTTAAACCGACTAGGTACCATGAATGGACGTTTTAAATTGCGCCACAGTTCATTAACAGTGTAATGAAACTCAGCGGGGCAGGGAAAAACCTGCGCCGACTTGCGGGTCCTATGTGTCCCAAATGAGGACACAATGCCCGGAGGACTGGGCTCATCCTCCAAATGTAGAGTTTCCTTTACAGAAACAATCAACTCACCCATGGTCGCGCGTTCTTCAGGTGACCCCGGGGGAGAAACATTAACCCCCTCCACCTCTGCCTCCTCCTCAGACCCCAGCGGGTCAAAGGATGAGCGAGACCCTGAAAAGGGCACGCCTGCCGCAGCAGCCATATCACCATCTGAATCAGAGGAGAGAGATAATCTGGGCCTCTTTCTAGCAGCACGTTCAGCCATCAGCACCTCCATTTTTAACACCAAGGACGCCACTACAGTGGCCAAATCAGGCACAACAGGGGCCACAGCAGGACTGGGGTCCCCCACCAGGGCTGGAGGGAATTTGCTGTCCTGAGATTCCATTGCCCAAGGTGAAAATAAGAGTGCAATAAAAGGGTACTGTCCCTTTAAAACCGCTGCGGAGTGCGCAGCCCACCGCTATATGAACAGTGACAAAAGACCCCCAATAGGAGAAGAAAACTGAGCCAGAAATGACAAAACAGAAGGTTATGGAAGAGCCCCACAGAGTGTTACCACCTAGATCGCTGCTTCAGAGGAAAAGGAAGTGAAGTCATGAGAGGCTGAACTATAAGCTGCAAATGACCCAGGGAAAATGGCTGCCCATAGAACTGAATGGGAGACTTCGGGGAAAATGGCCGCCGACATGTACATGGAACGATCGTTCTGCCACACGCAAGATGGCGCCAAAACAGCATATAAATCAGCCCACAGAGAAGCCAGACATGCTTGCCCACATTAAAGATGGCGGACCGCGCGTTTTTCACCGCTGCGGCCGCCACACACATCGTCTGCACCCCCAGTGAAAACACCTAAGTGACACAGGGAAAAGGGGATCCCACAAACACACAGCACCATAGCGCAGCCAAGGACATTAAACTGCAGCACCGCAGATGTGTCCAGTGAGGTAGCCACCTCACGGCTGAATCCCTGCTGCGAGCAGGGATGGGTCGTTCATAATGCCAGGACGAACCACGGCTGAACGCTCGATGGCGGGCTGGGGGTCCCTCTGACCCTCTGCCCTGGAGAACCAGGGTGGTCAGTCCGATTCCCAGCTCCGCATGAATCCATCTTCATCCGAAGAACTGACTAAAAAACTAAAGCTGACAAAATAAACAGCTAGTAAAGTAAAGAAAAAACTGACATTTTCAAAGAAAATCAAATAAAAAAAAGATTAGAAAGGCTGAGACTGTAGCCCCAGCATAGGGAAGCCTAACTACTGACGCTAGGCAGAAAGAAACTGAGTTGGGAGTGGTCACTGCAGGGGGGTATTGACCAGTGGAACAGCCCCCATGGGTGTGCATATGCAAATGCCTTTGTTCTTTTGACTAAGTCTTATGCCTAGCTACTCCTGCGGAGCAGAAGTCAATACCCAATAGTGATGACTTAGAGGAGGCGGCGACTGTCGGAGGACGTAAGAGAAATTTTAAATTTGACTTACCAGTCTTGCCGCAGGATTCTGTTTTGAAACAGGAATCCAATCTTCACCCATCACGGCGACCTTCAAGGACTGGGTCCCCTTGTTTCAGAGGGGCCACGGCCTTTAACCTGTAGAGCACCCTGCACAAAGCCCCTTTGGGGCTTGGTATTCCAAGGGTCCGGATCCCAGCGCCTATAAAAGGACAGCATTACAGGAAAAACCTTGTATCTGCTTCCCAAAGCTCAGGTACCATCTTTTTTAGTCTATTGAGTGTTTTAGATGGATCTGATCGCTAACCCCTTAGATTCAGTGATCTTTGATCGGGATATGTAGCATATCTTCTTTCTTCCTTGAAGAGAAATGTGGAGAGAATCTTCACAGTGACCATCACCTTTAGACACTGGCGAAAAAAATGGAGGTACTTCCTGTGTGGGAGGGGTTATATAGGGGGCATCCTTTCTGATTGGTTGCCAGTGTCCTTCACCTATAGGTGGCTATGTAACCCATATTTTAGGATTCATGGCTCTGTGTCCCGTGATGTACGTAAAGAAATACATTTACAAAAACAAAAAAATGTGTATGTAAAATAAAAGAGCATAGACATTTAGTGAGATCAATCATGCAATAAATTAAGTCCGTATAAACATGTTAAAATTCTCAGGCAAATCTTCAAATTTTGACAGTGACTAAAACCAGTTTAGTGCAATTGTGTGAACAATTGGTAGTGCTGGGATCCTTTCACCAAAAAACAAAAACCACCCCTGTGTGCAATGGCCGCTCATTGTTATGCTTGAACATAGCTGATACTCCTGCTGTTTTGCACATGGCACTTGGCAAAGAGAGATGTTTAAACCACAAGGTGCTTTAACATTGCTGATGCACCTACTGTTGCACATGGAGAGCAAACATATGTTTACAAACAAAGTTTAGCATGACACTGCTAAAAAAACACACTGCTTTGAACATAAAAGCAAAATATGTTTAAACAAACAAGGTGTGCTTTAACAGCTAATACACCCATTGTCTCATGGCACCCGGTATCTGTTATATTTTAATCACTTCTGGACAGGGCCTATTTCTGACACTTGTTGTTTACAAGTTAAAATCATTTTTTTGCTAGAAAATTACTTAGAACCTCCAAACATTACATATTTTTTTAGCAGAGACCCGTACACGTGTCGTCACCATCACATGACTTCATCAGGGGATCCCTGACCATCATCCCCTGATGAAGTCACGTGACGACATGTGTCGGGCAATCAGCTGATGGGTACCAGAAGTGCTGCTGGAGGAAAAGCCAGCCGCTCGTTCTGCCAAATACAGGATTACCTGTTTTTTAATGTGAGTGCTCTTATTTCACCATTAATTAATTGTAACCGATTGCCGACCGCCGCAATTACATATATTGCGGCGGTCAGCCCCAGCCAGGCAAAGTGACGTACCGGTACGTCACTAGCTTGGGAGCCAATAGTGGGCGAGCGCACGCCACCGGAGGCGCGCTCCCACCTCGGCTCGTTCACGGACACCTCCGTGCGTGTGACCGTCAAACCCGATATCCGCCGGTCACTCGCGATCGTCCGCTGTGAAGGGAGAAAGGCAGGCGGTTAATTTAAACAAAGCCGCCTGTCATTCTCCCCTGTGTAAAAGCACTGATCTAACAGTCCTGCTATGTAGGACCGTTGATCTGTGCTGTTACACACACAGCTACATCCCTGCACAGTTAGAAGCACACCCCTAGGGACACACTTAACCCCTCCCTCTCCAATAAAGTTAACCCCTTCCCTGCCAGTGTCATTTTTACAGTAACAGTGCATACTGTATGTATAGCACTGATTACTGTAGTAATGTCATTGGTACCCCCAAAAGTGTCAAAAATGTTAGTTAGGGGTCCGATCTGTCCGCCGCAATGTCGCAGTTCCGCAAAAAAAAAAAATCGCAGATCGCCGCCATTACTCGTTAAAAAAAAAAACAACAAAAATCTTTTAGTTAGTAAACGCAATAACTTTTGTGCAAACCAATCGAAATACACTTATTGTAAATTTTTTTCCAAACATAGGTAGCAGAAAACAAATTGGCCAAAAAGTTAAAAAAAATTTGATTTTTACATTTTTTTGGGGGGAATTTCATATAAAAAATGTGAAAAATATTGTTATTTTTGCAAAATTGTCGCACTTTTTTGATTATAGTGCATGATCAAAAAAATCGCACAGGTGATCAAATACCACCAACAGAAAGCTCTATTTGTGGGGAAAAAAGGACGTCAAATTTGTTTAGGTACAGCGTCGCACGACTGCGCAATTGTCCGTTAAAGTCACGCAGTGCTGAATCAAAAAATACCCCCTGGTCAGGAAGGGGGTAAAATCTTCTGGGGCTTAAGTGGTTAAACTACTACACTATTGGAGCCTTCCTCTCTCTTACCTACCGCCTTGAGCCACGCTCAAGGATCAGCTACCGGCTACAGGACTCAGAAGGAGCCCTGAGAGCACTGAGTAGACCTCCGAGGGAAACAAGAAAAGAACAACCCCATCTGACCCACGGACAAGACTAGTCTACGTGATACTCATGCTGTTACCTTACAGCAGTAAGGTAAGAATGTAGCACAACCAGAGACATTTATTTACCAGCTATTTATTGGCTTTCCTGTGCTCTCAATATTTGCCTTTTTTGGCCTGTTACTAGTCAAGGACTTTCTTATTTGTATTAGATTCTCTATTCACTGTCGGTCACTCATTTGAAGAACATTCTTTTACCTTTATATGCCAATTTATGCTGTCGTTTTTGCATACTGCACTATTACTCTAGTTTCCTCACATAATTTTTGGTATTTTCACTTTGCCTTGTTTATCTGAAGAATATTCACTTATCTGAAGAACATTTTAATATTCAATAATTTTATGTAGCAGTATTTCCAGCATCAGTGCTGGATATGGGTCTGCCATGGTTACCATTAACACCGACAGTACATTTAAGCTTGTTGCCCAAGATCTGAGACAATGAACAGTCCGGCATCTTTGGTTTTTAGTTTTATTGTAAGAACTTGGATGGGAGAAGGGAATGAGTGGGATACTCCTCTGGCTCAACTAGTTACAGAATTGGGACAAATGAGAAAAAAATGCCGTCTAGCGCTGTCTTGGCGCCGGCTGAATGCCGACCAACGCTTACTGGCGTTTGTAAATCTGACTTGTTGTCTGTGAACTGAAACTTGACTTCTGATGCTTCATGACAGCTCAAAAGTCCTGTGCACTGCTCCCTGTAGTCTTCTCTGACTGAGGTAGCCACTAACAATGATGCTGCAACACTTTACACTTCAGGGCCCGACCGCTGGCACCCCCTTTATTCTTCAGGGTAATCTCTGGCACCCCCTTTTCTATGTCCTTGTACCAGCTAGCTGGCTCCTGGATCCTTCTGACCTTCTCCGGAGTGGTCCCCTCTGCTAGGCAGACCCCCAGGGGCAGTTTGCAGTACTCACGACTAGGAATGCTTTCCTGAAACTCGACCCCAACGCTCCACTGGTCCTCAGCACACCTGGATCCTTCTCTGCAGCTCAGCCCTGTATCCACTCAGTCAAGCCGCCTGGGACACCCGATTCTTCCTGACAGGAGGAGAGCCAGCCGTCACCTCCCTCCTGGGACTCTGCTTCCCGCCAAAGACGATATGTCATGTGCTCCCCACAGACTTATATCCTTTCCCAGAGTGCTGTGCGGCAGAATCTGCACTTCAAGGATGGACACAAGCCCTGGTGTGCTATTGGTCAGGTTTCCTCCACTGCCCAATGAGAGCCCTCATTGGGACACAATGGGGAGACTCCCCAACACAACAGGCACACGTGGGAACACATGCCAGCCTAGCTGAAAACATGGCCCTGCTGATAAGCAGACAAGGCGCTACTATATTTTACCTAGCACCTACCTTGGAGGATGCTATATTTATATGCCAATTTATGTTGTCATTATTGCATACTGCATTATTACTCTAGTTTCTTCACATATTCGTTGATATTTTCACTTTTGGTTCTTTCTTTTTATGCTCACCTTCCACTGATTGATCACATTTACTAAAGACGTTTTATGTACAGATGATGACTTAACATCACTATTTCAATAATCACTTATGCTTTTATTAATTATTCCCCCTTCTCATAATAATAGCGCAGCACCTTTTTTATATACTATTCCTATCTGATTGGTTGCCAGTGTCTATTCACCTGAAGGTGGTGTATAATCCATATGGTAATGAATATGGCTCTGTGTCCTGTGATGTACGAAAAAGAAAACTGTATTTGTAAAGCAGCCCATAGATGATTTTCTTTTCTTTTCTTCCACAACGGGTAGAAGGAAAGAAAATTGCTTGATTCCCCAATTAACACAGTCAGTGTTGATGGGGATATGCCTCATGCAGAGTTATTGTGTTCTACCGCCAGGGGGGTGGGGGCCTTCCAACACAATGATTACTGCTAGCGGCTATAGCTGGGTAGCAGTAATTGCATGCAAAACATCCAACAGGATGGTTGTACCAAAGTCGATTTATGAATTGACTAGGGTAGAATCAACCTGCCCATACATGGATCGAATCTCAGCCAGTCCCTGCTGAGCTAGCTGAATTTCGGTCCATGTATGGCCTGCTTTACTAATAGTGACCAATCGTATTCTCACCTCCACTTTTAGACCTGCCGGAAATTGATTGGTGATTATGTGGCAGTACGGGCATTTCCTAAGACACTTTAATAATGCGGTTTATTACAACTGTGTGACACAATATATAAGACATGTTAATAGGGAAATACTCACTTTCTCCACAGTCCTGTGAATGAGAAGAGGCAAGTTTTGACAGTTCTGGTTCGGTGTTCTGATTCTGTTTCATCTGCTTCACCCCTTTTTGGAACCTCCATCAAGAACATGATCAATATCATGGTAATAAGGCTAAATCCTGAAGTGCTCTGCAAGAAAGAGAGTCAGGAAATAGTTAACCACTTAAGCCCCAGCCCTATTTCGGACACTTTTTATTTACAAGTTAAAACCAGTATTTTTTCCTAGAAAACTACTTAGAACCCCCAAATATTATATATATTTTTTTAGCAAAGACTCTGGAGAATAAAATGTCGGCCATTGCAAAAATTTTTGCAAAATTTTTGTATTTGCGCAGCGGTCTTTAAAACGCCATTTTTTTGGAAAAATTTTGAAAAGTCACATTTCACTGCATTTAAAAAATACTAAACAGTAAAGTTAGCCCATTTTTTTTGTATATTGTGAAAGATGATGTCACGCCGAGTAAATAGATACCCAACATGTTACGGTTTAAAATTGCGCCCCCCCCCCGTGGCATGGCGACAAACTACGGTCAATAGAGATCTCAATCTGCGACGCTTTAAATTTAACGGTTACCAGTTTAGAGTTATAGTGTAGCTCTTTTTTTTAAGTTATTGCCCACGCTCTGGCGATACCTCACATGTGTGGGTTGAACAGCGATTTCATTCGCTGCTCGACTTGCGTATACGTTTTTTTTTTGTGCGCGAGCTAACGGTGACGGGGTCGGCTAAATTTTTTTTTTTTCCTATTTCATTTTTCTTTTTTTTTAACTTTATTACAGGTTTAAAAAAAAAAAAAAAAAAAAATCTGATCACTTTTATTGCTGTCACAAGCAATGTAAACATCCCTTGTGACACCAATATGTAGTGACAGGTACACTTTATGGAGGGATCGAGGGTTTAAAAGACCCTAGACCCCTCCACTACACTTCCCATTCCCATGCTTAATTTAGTTACTTGCTTAGTTAATTCCAGGTGGCGACTTTTGTTTTGGCCAGGCAGTGTATATAAAAGCCCTGTGTATTGCACCTATAATTCTTTTGATCCTCCCAAGCCTGCTATTCTCTATGTCTGCACAGCATATAGAGGTTGACAACACCATTTAAACAGTGGTCCCTAAACTGCAGCTTTCAGGCCTGATGCGGCTAATGCCAATTTTAAGTGCACCCCCACCTGAAAAAAAAGCAAGAATTCTACCAATGACATCCTTACGAGGATGCCATTCCTTGGATTCACACCAAGAGATATAGGATTTCAAAACTCTATAATAGATTCTCCTAGAGACGGGTTTTCTGGCATTAATCAATGTAGCCAAAACCTAGCCCGAGATCCCCCGATCAATCAAGATTCTGGTTTTAATAGTCAGGCCGTCAAATTCAGCAACCATAAAGAAGGATGGAATATGGGACCTTGGGTGAGCAGATCTGGACAACATGGAAGCAACCATGGCTCCCCCATGGCTAACCTCAAAACCTCTGCGAACCAAGGCCTCCTGGGCCACGCAGGAGCCCTCTAGTGGCTGGAGGAGACACTGCAGTCCAATTCACCTGGCACAGGGCGTGAACAGTACACTGCCCCCAGTGGCCACTGGGAGAAAGACCAGAATGACAGATTTTTCTCTTTCTAAAAAAAAAAAAAAAGAGAGTTAAAAATGTACCAGTCCCACCGTAGGCTCCTTAGAGCAGTGATCCTCAACCTTGGTCCTCGGGGCCCACTAACAGGACAGGTTTTCAAGATAACTAAATTACATCACAGTAGGGCTGCCACGACGCGTCGACTACAAAAAATCGTCGACGTGCGGAAAAAGCGTTGACGCGTCAACGCGTGACGTCACACGCCCCCGGCCGGCCGCCGCGCCGCTTGAAGCATTGCCGGCCGGGTGAAATTCCCCCGCTGGGCTCCGTCGGAGACGAGAGGTGAGCGCTGACCGTCTCCAGCACCCCTGTACTCCCTGTACTGCCACAGCTTCTGCCGCAACACATTCGCCACCCTCCCCGATCACCCAGCTGCGGCGCTACACCGGCTTGTAATGGCCTGTACTAGGTGGGAGGGCTTACTGGGGGGTCTGCACTGGGAGGGGGGGGGGCTTACTAAGTGGTCTGTACAGTACAGACCACTTAGTAAGCCCCCCTCCCAGTACAGACCCCCCAGTAAGCCCTCCCACCCAGTACAGACCCCTAAGTAAGCCCCCCTCCCAGTGCAGACCCCTCAGTAAGCCCTCCCACCCAGTACATACTATACTAGGTGGGAGGGCTTACTGAGGGGTCTGCACTGGGAGGGGGGCTTACTAAGTGGTCTGTACTGGGTGGGAGGGCTTACTGAGGGGTCTGTACTGGGAGGGGGGTTTAGTAAGTGGTCTGTACTAGGTGGGAGGGCTTACTGAGGGGTCTGTACTGGGGGGGGGCTTAGTAAGTGGTATGTACTAGGTGGGAGGGCTTACTGAGGGGTCTGAACTGGGAGGGGGGCTTACTAAGGGGTCTGTACTGGGTGGGAGGGCTTACTGGGGGGTCTGTACTGGGAGGGGGGGCTTACTAAGTGGTCTGTACTAGGTGGGAGGGCTTACTGTGGGGGTCTGTACTGGGAGGGGGGCTTACTGAGGGGTCTGTAGTGGGAGGGGGGCTTACTGAGGGGTCTGTATTAATTACAGGATTAATTAGCTAATCAAAAAAACACTAAATTAAGCAAAAAAAATAAAATAAAAATAATCGTTAGATTAGTCGACTAATCGTAAAAATAATCGATAGATTAGTCGACAGTAGGGATGCACCGAAATGAAAATTTTGGGCCGAAACTGAAACCGAAAATGCAGGATGCCTTTGGCCGAAAACCGAAACCGAAAATGACTTTTTCCCCCAAATAATTTTAACAGAGGGGCATACACCAAAAACAGGCAGCGACGTACACCTGTCGCTGCCAGCCTGTCACAGTATATGCACTGTGATGGGTTGGCAAGAGGTTAATTTAATTACCAATGGTATTTGTATTATGCAGCATGAGGGGGTTAATGTATTGTCACTGCTGAATAGTGACCAACCAGTGGCAGTTAATTAACCCCTTTGTGCTGCATTAGTGCAACCAGTATCAGTGTTAATTACCACTGGTTGCACTGATACTGGTTGCACTAATGCAGCACAAAGGGGTTAATTAACTGCCACTGGTCGGTCACTAATGCATCAGTGACCAGCAGGGACAATATATTAACCCCCTCATGCTGCATAATACTAATTCCATATGTAAGCTGCCTCAGCTCTCTCCCCCCCCCCCCCCCCACTGCCTTAGCGTCCCTCCACATCCCAAGGATGCAATCTCCTTACTCTCACTCTGCTCCTTTTTTTTTTCCTTCAGCATAATGATCAAACAAATAAAAAAAGCAGTCAATGTATGGGTTGCATAAGTGCTCAATGGAACTTGGAAGAACAGAGGGGGGGGGGGCAGATAGGGGAGACAAGGGAGGGAGATAGGGACAGTTAAATTATGCGTAATGAAAAGTGTAAATGCAGTGCTCACTCATTCAAGGTCCGAGGGCGAGGAGGAGGCTGGATGGCTCAGGTATCATTCATGAGGCTTGGAATGTGTAGCTGCTTGCTGTTCTTCATATTTCCCGCCCACATCCCTCTCTCTGTCCTGCACAGAAGTACGGCGGCGAGATAGGAGAGTGGGCGGCCCTGGGCAGACACAGAAAACCTGGGGTGGGAGGGGGGAGGAGGATGAGCTGCATGCTTTCTCCTCTCCTGTCCGTGTCTGGGAGGGGTGAGTATAATCGCTGCTGGGCTGTGTGATAGACGAGGTGTCACAGACGCTCCGCTCAGCTGCAGCCACGGCCCCTAATTTAACAGACTGATTCTCCTATCCTACGGACGGGAGAATCAGGGACTTTTCAAACCTGAGCTGCGCCCTCCTCCTTCCTCACGGCGGCCATTAATTTCGGCACTTTTAACCTATTTTCGGCCGAAATGGCATAGGCTCATTTTCGGCCGAAAATTTCGGTGGCCGAAAATTCGGTGCATCCCTAGTCGACAGACAAATTAATCGTTAGTTGCAGCCCTACATCACAGGTGATCTCATTTACTGCTCAGTGATTGCAGTATTCTAGTCTGCATATCCCCAAGGTAATACTTAAAATCTGGCCTGTTAGTGGGCCCCGAGGACCGGAGTTGAGGACCACTGCCTTAGAGGACCTAAACTTCACCCATCACGGCGGACTTTGTCAGTCATTGGACCTTCAATGACCGGGTCCCCCTTTTTAATGGGGTCCACACCCCTGAACCTGTAGAGCACCCTGCTGGCAAACTTCTTGGGGATAATAAAGAACCAGGGTTCCATTTATCAGGGTCCAGCGCCCAGATGGGTCACATTACAGGCAAAACCTCGGGTCTTCTTAGCCGAAGCTTGGGTATCATCCATTTAATGCTAAGCCATTCAAATGGATTTGATCAGAACACACCTAAGCTAGGACATCATTCTTAGGATTGAAGAGCTTTAACAGCCATGACCACCATCTTCAAGACACTGGCGAAAAAAAACGGAATTTTTGTAAAATCTTACCTGTAAAATTCCTTTCTCTGAGTCCTCCGACAGTCGCCGCCTCTTCATATTCGTCACATATGGGGTATTAGACTTTGCTCCGAAGGAGTAGTTAGGCAACAGAATATGTTAACATTAAAGCTTTTAACATATCCCACCCTCAAGGGGTGGTCCACTCAGTCAATACCCTCCTACTTCCTGCAACCATATCTCAGTTTCAGTGGAATAGCAGTAGAGTATACAACCAAACCCCAAAAGAAGGGCGGGGCGGCGACTGTCGGAGGACTCAGAGAAAGGAATTTTACAGGTAAGATTTTACAAAAATTCCGTTTTCTCTTACGTCCTCCGACAGTCGCCGCCTCTTCATATTCGTCACATATGGGGACGTCCCAAAGCAGTGCAAACATGAGGGGTAAGAAACGCATCCGCGCCGAAAGGCAACGCAGTCTCCGCATCAAAGAAAGGAACCTTACCAAAGGAAGGAAACCAGCTGGGCTACAGGAAAAACAAGTGCTCAACAGGAGCAACAACCCAGGAAAAGACAAACAACCAGGGGATAAAAAACTTATCCCAACAGCCAGAGGTCCCCAACAAGGGACCCTAGGGAATTGCAACACTAAGAACCTTGCGGCCAAAGGAAGCATCCGCCGATGCCTGAACATCTACTTTGTAGAATTTTGTGAAAGTGTGCACGGTCGACCAAGTCGCCGCCTTACACACCTGGGCTACAGAAGCCCCATGACGACAGGCCCAAGACGTACTCAGAGATCTAGTAGAGTGCGCCTTCACAGGCACAGGGGGAACCTTCCCCTGCAAAGCATAGGCCTGTTCAATGGTCTGCCTGATCCATTTGGCGATGGTAGAGGCCGACGCCGCCATGCCCTTCCGAGGACCCTCAGGAAGAACAAACAAGGAGTCCGTCTTTCGAAAAGACTCAGTCGATTTAAGGTAAACCCTTATCGCCCGAACAACATCCAAAGAATGTAATCGCACCTCCTTTGGATGTTTAGGCTTCGCGCACAGCGAAGGCAAGACAATATCCTCATTAAGATGGAATTCCGAAACTCGATTCGGAAGAAAAGAAGGATTAGGTCGCAAGACCACCTTATCCAAATGAACAACCAGATACGGAGACTTGCAGGACAAAGCCGCCAGCTCCGACACTCTGCGAGCCGAAGTGATCGCAACCAAAAAGGCGACCTTTTTGGACAACATATACAACGAGATCTCCCTGATCTGTTCAAAAGGAGCACGTTGTAACACAGATAGAACGAGATTCAAGTCCCAAGGGGGCAGAGGATCCCTCCTAGGAGGAACCAGATGCCGCACTCCCTGAACAAAAGTGCCAACCAAGGAGTTGGAAGCCACGGGACGTTGAAACAGAACGGCCAGCGCAGACACCTGACCCTTTATCGTAGCCATCGCCAAACGCTGATCGACACCCGTTTGAAGGAAGGACAGCACTCGGGAAACCGAGTTTGTGCGGGGTGAAAACCCCCTGGACTCACACCAGGCAAAATAGGCCTTCCAAGTACGGTAATAAACCTTCCCCGAGGAAGACTTCCTCGCGTTGATCAAGGTATGAACGACCTCTGGGGAGAGACCCTTCTCCTTCAGGACCTCGGTCTCAACAGCCAGGCCGTCAAAGCCAGCGACTGTAAAGCAGGATGGAATATCGGTCCTTGAGACAGGAGATCGTCTCGAAGAGGCAGACGCCACGGGGCGTCGACCGCCAGATTCACGAGGTCTGCGTACCAGGACCGGCGAGGCCAGTCCGGTGCCACCAGAATCACCGTGCTGCGTTCCGAGTGTAACCTGCGAAGGAACCTGGACAGCAACTGAATCGGTGGAAACGCGTACATCAGCCTGTACTGATGCCACGGGGCCACTAACGCGTCCGACGCGTCTGCCCGAGGGTCGCGCGTCCTTCCCACGAACCTTCTCACCTTGTTGTTGAGACGAGACGCGAACAGGTCCACATCGGGAAGACCCCACTTCGCGCACAACGTCTGGAAGACAGCCGGGTGGAGAGACCATTCCCCCTGATCCAGGGTCTGGCGAATCAGATAGTCCGCCTGCCAGTTCTCCACCCCCGGAATGTGAACCGCCGTTATCGCCGGGACATGAGTCTCGGCCAAAGACAGAATGTCGGCCACTTCTCGAGCCGCTCGGGCACTCCTTGTGCCCCCTTGGTGGTTGACGTAGGCCACCGCCGTGGCATTGTCCGTCTGCACCCGAACCGGGCAGCCCTGCAGCCGGTCCGTCCAGCGATGAAGTCAGAGATTTATCGCACGCAATTTGAGAATGTTGATCGGAAGGGAGGACTCCCCCTCCGACCAAGTCCCCTGGGCGGACAGAACGCCCAGAACACCACCCCAGCCCGACAGGCTGGCATCCGTGGCGATTACAGTCCACGAGATAGGACGAAACGACTTGCCCCCGGACACCAACGGGGACTGGAGCCACCACAGAAGGTCTCTTCTGGTGCGATGACTCAACGAGATTTGAAGATCCAGAGATTGAGGTCGCCCGTCCCACATGGACAGGATCTCCGCTTGGAGACCCCGCGTGTGAAACTGGGCGAAGGGAATCGCCTCGAAGGCGGAGACCATCAATCCCAGACATCTCATGCACGTCCGCAGAGACGAGTGCGGAACGTCCCTGAGGGACCTGACTTCCTCCTGAAGAGTTCTGAGTTTGTCTTCCGGCAGGAAGACCTTCGCCTGCACCGAGTCCAGAATCATTCCCAGGTAGGGAAGACGAACCGACGGACTCAGTGTCAACTTTGGAAAATTTATCGTCCAACCAAACTTCTGTAGAGTTTGCATCGTGACAGACAGGTCCTTCTCCAGACCCTGGCTGGTCGCAGACCGAACCAGAATGTCGTCCAGATACCCCAGGACAGAAATGCCCTGGGCCCTCAATAATGCCAGAACCGGTGCAAGCACCTTGGTGAAGACCCGCGGAGCCGAGGCGAGACCAAAAGGCAACGCCACGAACTGGTAGTGATCCTCCGCAATGGCAAATCGAAGGTACCTCTGGTGACCCTCGAAAATGGGGATGTGAAGATACGCATCCTTCAAATCGATGGAGGCCATGAATTCCCCCGGAACCAGGGCAGCCACCACCGACCGCAGGGATTCCATGCGGAACTTGCGAACCCGCACAGAGCGGTTCAGAGCCTTCAAGTCCAGAATTGGACGAACCTTGCCCTCCTTTCTGGGCACGGTGAACAGATTGGAATAAAACCCCCGAAATCTGTCCCGATGAGGCACCGGAACTACCACTCCCTGAGCCCTCAGGTCCCGCACCGCCAGGTGCAGGTCCCGTAAACGCTCCGGAGACAGTTGAAGATTTGAGGGAAAAAATCTGCTCTCCGGCCGAGAGAGAAACTCGATCTTATAACCAGATCGAACGATCTCCTGAACCCATCTGTCCCGCACGCGGGCCAACCAGGGCCGAAGAAAACAGAGCAAGCGACCCCCCACCCCAAAACTGGGTGAGGGCGCCCCTTCAGGCCGCACTGTTATGGGCTGCGGATCCGGATTGACCGGACTTCTGTTTTCCAGACCAGGGCTTCTTCTGAGAGCCTTGACCTTTGAACGGTTTGCCCTTGTAGTGCGACCGAAAGGCACGAAAGGACCACTGAGGGGGCCGAAAATTAGCATGCTTCTTCCCAGAAGCCCCCTTAGCCTTGGGGAAATGGGGCAAGAGAGTGCTCTTACCTCCGGTGATCCCCTTAATCAACACATCCAAGGACTCCCCAAAAAGGCGAGACCCATCATAGTGCAGATTGGCTAAGGTCTTATGTGAAGACTGGTCCACCGACCAACATTTCAACCAAACCAGGCGGCGAGACAACACCGCCACGCTGTGTACACGTGCAGCCAACGGGACTAGGTCCAAGTCCGCATCACACAGATACATGACACCCTGGTGGATTTGATCCACCATATCCAGGGTCGCCGGCGAGGCCGAAACGGCCACTAGGACGCGCCTAAGCATCTGCGTCCAACTTGCGACCGCCTGGGCCGCCATGAGAGAGGCAAACAGAGCCTTAAGCATAGAACCCGTAACAGAATAAGTATGACGGGCAAGAGACTCCAATCTCCTATCCGTGGCATCACGGAACACAGGGGAATCCTCTGCAGGAATCGCAGTGGATTTGTTTAAAACCGCAATAGCGTGATCCACTGGGGGTGGCACACACCACCTTTCATCAGTGGAAGGCGAGAAAGGATAACGCAGCTTGAACCTACTTGGTACAGCAAAAGGTTTGCGCAGATTGCGCCATTGTTCCTTAACAGCGCGCTGAAAATCATCATTGCAGGGAAAAACCTGCGGCGTCCTGCGTTTTCTCTGCGTCCCATAAGCCGCCAAGGCAGCGGGGGGACACACTTCATCCTGCAAACGCAGCGTTTGCTTTATGGAAGCAATCAATTCATCCATGATTGCAAGCTCTTCAGGCGAGCCAGGGGGAGAATTATCAACCCCTTCAACTTCAGCCTCCACCTCGGACCCCACTAGATCCAGGGAGGAGCGGGACCCCGATAAGGAGGCCCCCGCCATAACAGCCCCAGCACGTTCACCCTCAGAATCAGAGGAAAGAGAAACTCTGGGTCTTTTAGTAGATTGAGCAGCCACCAGCATCTGCACCTGAGCAGCAAGGCCAGCCACAATAGTGGCTAAATCCCCCCCTGGGGGGGAAACAGCGGTCCCCTGGCTTTCCACCAAGGCGGTAGGAAATTTGCCCTCCTGAGAATCCATTGCCCCTATAACAAATGCCGGATAATAAAGGGTTAACTGCCCCTTTAACAAGCGCGGCGAGCGCAGCCCACCGCACCACACACAAGCACAATGAGACCCCCACAGGGACAATAAAACTGACACAGGCAATGGATAGGAAGGATATAACCTGAGGAGACCCTCGCCGCTGCTGCTGCCTCGATCGGTGTTCCTGGAGAAGAGGAAGTGATGCTGCCAGGGCGCTCTATGAAAGCCTATGGGAGGCTACAAGAAAATGGCCGCCATGCATGTAGAACATGCGGCCGGAGCGAGTGTAGGCAAAATGGCGCCGTTTGGCGCCGAAACCACCGCTCCACAGTACAGTAATGCACACATGTCATCCATGTATAAAAAAATATGTGAGATCGCCGCAGCAATCGCTGTATAGTGCCCAAACATGCCACAAAACATGCCCCACAGCACACAGCTTCACACACTGACAAGGCTGACACACACAGTGTCACACAGCTCCCCCCCTTGCAGCCCACAGCATGCAGCCGAGAGATAGGGAGACAAACAGTGTGAATAGAGGCAGGTTACACAGTCCCAGACTGACACCCCCCCAGACAGACAGGTCCCCACATAGATACACTTACCTCACAGTGGCTTGGGGGACCCGCACAGGTGAACAAGCCGCTGCACATGAGGCAGGGAGAGTCGCATACAAGACGCACAGAATGGGGGTTAAGAAACCGCACAGCGTCCAGTGAGGTAGCCACCTCACCAATCATCCCTGCACCGAACAGGGATGGGTCGTTCACTGTGCCAGGAGCGTTACCTGGCTGAACGCTCGACGGCAGGCTGGGAAGCCACTGACCCACGACCTGCGACCAGGGGGATCAGCCCGAGACCCAGCCCGCATGATCCTCTTCATCCGAAGAACTAACGCTGACAAAAAGAACAGCTAAGTAAAGGTAGAGAGAAAACTCAAACAAAAAATCAAAAAAGAAGAAAGAGTCTGGGGCACAAAGCCCCAGCACAGAGAGAGCCAGCCACTCCTGACAAGCTAGACATTGAAACTGGGATATGGTTGCAGGAAGTAGGAGGGTATTGACTGAGGGGACCACCCCTTGAGGGTGGGATATGTTAAAAGCTTTAATGTTAACATATTCTGTTGCCTAGCTACTCCTTCGGAGCAAAGTCTAATACCCCATATGTGACGAATATGAAGAGGCGGCGACTGTCGGAGGACGTAAGAGAAACTGAGGTTCTGCCTGTATGGGAGGGGTTATATGGGAGGAACGTTCCATCTATTGGTTGCCAGTGTCCATTCACCTGAAGGTAGCATATAACCCAGGTAGTCATTATTAACTGCTCTGTGTCCCATGATGTACGATAAAGAAACTTTATTTAAATTACTTTTATTCCATTCAATGCATGGCAGCACTTTGCCATTTATTGTAATGCGCTGCATTGAAATCAAGTGTATGTCTGCATCATTTTATTGCAATGCACATCAACACAGTGTGCTTACGGCACTGCGTATAGACATTAACCACAATGCATGAATGTGAAGACGTCCAGATTTTTGTATAAGTTTCCTAGTTACAGTTTTTCACCGCTTCACAAAAAGGCACAGTTAAAAATGTGTGGGACCAAAGGTTAGTACTTAGGGGTCCCTGCTTAGGCTTATGGAGTCCTGTAAGAAGGATGCCACTGGTTAGTGAGGGTGCAGGCTGGGGATGGGTTCACCCCAAATCCAAAACACGTAGTCAAAATGAGAGTAGGTTTCCTGAATGCCGCACCCTTCACCCGTCCATGTTGTAAGGCAAAAAGAAGCCTCAGCTCAATCCATTGAAGTCAAGCCCCCAACGTGTTCCACCCCAATTTTGTGTGTTCTCTTGTTTGTGTGGGTAAATAATTATTTTAGTGGGTTTTTTTTTTACCAAAAATATTGGTTTGATAAACATTTGTGCTTTGTGGGATCCACAAAATCAGTAGCACCATCTTTTTCATCTATTGGTCCTATTCTTTCAGAAAAATCGGATTTTTGTAAGATCTTACCGTAAAATCCTTTTCTCTTAGCTCATTGACAGACGTAGTCTTCTTGATTCACAAGAACTGGGTTATGTTGTCTCCGCAGGAGCAGGACTAGGCAGAAAGAAAAAACGTTCTGGCTCCACCTTAGGGGCAGTCCCTGAGGGTATATCCTCCCTCTCTCTGCTACAAGGCATCAGTTCTGTCACAAAGCAGCAACAGAGAATTTAACCCAACCCAACTCAATGATAGAGGGGCGGGTACTACGTCTGTCAATGAGCTAAGAGAAAAGGATTTTACGGTAAGATCTTACAAAAATCAGATTTTCTCTGTCGCTCATTGACAGACGTAGTCTTCTTGATTCACAAGAACTGGGACATCCAGAAGCAGTGCCACAAATGAGGGGTGGGATTGACCGAAATCAAAATCCAATCTAGAAGGCCCAACCGGAGCCAACCAGAAGTATCAAAGGACTCATCGAGTAAACAGATGAGACCTACCCCACAAATCCTCGAGGTAGACCAACAGCCTCCTCAAACAGTGGCCTGCAGGAACCTTGCGGCCAGAAGAGGCATCTGACGATGCCATCACATAAACCTTATACAATATTATAAAGGTATGAACCGACGACTAAACAGTCACCTTGAAAACCTGAACCACTGACGCCTGATGGCGGAAGGTCCAGGAAACTCTAAGCGCCCGAGTAGAATGCACCTTAACAGGGAACGGGGGATCCCGACCCTTAGATAAAATAAGCCTATACCACCGTCTGTCTGATCCATCTAAAGATGGTCGCAGCAGAACAGGCAACCCCTTCTTAGGGCCATCCGTGATCACAAACAGTGAATCCGTCTTACAAATTGAATCCGTAGTATTCAAATATATCCTGATCGCCCGAACTACATCCAAGGAATGCCATGCAAATTCTCGAGGATGATTGGGCTAAGGACATAGGAAGGACAATACACTGTCCTCATTCAATGAAACTTTGAAACCACCTTAGGAAGGAAGGATGGATTCGGATGAAGAACAACCTTATCCCTATGAACCACCAGATCTGGGGAACAACAGGATAATGCAGCCAGTTCTGACACCCTGCGTGCAGAAGTGATAGCCACCAAGAAGGCCACCTTCTGGGATAAAGTAAGCAAGGGAATCTCCCTGATATCTTCAAAGGGAGGTGTCTGAAGAACCGACAGCACCAAATTAAGATCCCAGGATGGTAACGGCGCGTGCACTGGCGGAGCCAGGTGTCGCACCCCCTGGATGAAATTCCACATCAAGGAATGAGTAGCCAAAGGCTTCTGAAAGAAGATAGCAAATGCTGAAACCAGACCCTTGATAACACTCAAGACCAGCTTCTGCTCAACTCCCTGTTGCAGAAAAGCCAATATTCGGGCTACCGAATAAAGATGTAGATGGAACCCAAGGGATTCACACCACACAATATAAGACTTCCATGTATGATGATAATCTTTCTGGAAGTCGCTTTCCTTGTTTTAACTAGAGTAGGAACAACTGAAGCTGACAATCCCTTGTCCTTCAGCACCTGGGTCTCAATAACCAGGCCGTTTAAAACCAGCGATCGTAAAGCAGGATGGAAGATCGGTCCCTGAGACAGTAGATCCTCCCTGAGAGGAAGTCTCCACGGGACGTCCGCCACCAGTCTGACCAAGTCGGCGTATCAAGCTCGACGAGGCCAGTCCGGAGCTACCAGGATTACTGGAATTCCTTCCTCCTCTATCCTGCGAAGAAGTCTTGGCAGTAACCCAAGAGGAGGGAAGGCATACATTAGCTGGTATTGCCCCCACGAGGTGACCAGTGCGTCTGCGGTCTCTGCTAGAGGATCGCGGGAGCAAGCCACGAATCTCTGTACTTTTCTGTTGAATCGTGATGCCAACAGATCCACATCCGGGGTGCCCCAACGTAGGCACAACTGGTGGAAAATTTCTGGATGGAGGGACCATTCCCCCTGATCTGGAGTCTGACGGCTGAGATAATCTGCCTGCCAATTTTCCACCCCCGGAATGAACACCGCAGAGATAGCTGGAACAAATCGTTCCGCCCAGCGAAGAATGCAAGCCACTTCCTTGGCCGCTCGGACACTCTTGGTGCCCCCCTGGTGATTGACATAAGCCACGGCCGTGGTGTTGTCCAACTGGATCTGAACCGGGCTGCCCTGGAGCTGCTCGGTCCAGTGAATCAGACAAAGTCTGATCGCTCTCAGTTCCAATACATTTATCGGCAACCTGGATTCTTCCGGGGACCAAAGTCCCTGGACAGATAACTGACCGAGAATTCCTCCCCATCCGGATAGGCTGGCATCCGTGGTCACTATCGTCCAATATATTGGCAGAAATGACTTTCCCTGGCTGAGAATCGGAGACCGAAGCCACCAGACCAGAGACTCTCTGGTCTGTTTGCTCAATCAGATCCGATAGTCCAGAGATTCTGGATTCCGATTCCATCTGAGAAGAATCTCTTGCTGAAGAATTCGGGTATGGGACTGGGCAAATGGGACTGCTTCGAAGGAAGCCACCATCAACCCCAGAACCCTCATGCAAGTCCGAAGGGAAGACCAGCTGTTGGATAGTAACAACTGGACTGCTGATTGAATCTTCCAGAGTTTCCTTACCGGAAGGAAAACTCTTGTCCTGAGTGTGTCTAGAATTAGACCCAGATATTCGAGCCTCTGGGTGGGAACCAGAAATGACTTTTGCTGGTTCACCAGCCACCCGAATTCCTGTAAAGAAATTATAGTAATTTCTAGATTTTGTAGCAGGGTCTGA
Organism: Pelophylax lessonae; assembly: GCF_965119305.1. NCBI lineage: Eukaryota > Metazoa > Chordata > Amphibia > Anura > Ranidae > Pelophylax > Pelophylax lessonae. Next base: position 741,385,567 of record NC_138769.1, on the reverse strand, counting down.
GGAGACTCTGCATGAAGCAGGAGATCGTCTAGGTAACCTAGAATCGATATGCCTCTTTGGCGCAGTAGTGCCAACATTGGGGCCAACACTTTCGTGAAGACCCGAGGAGCCGTGGCGAGACCGAAAGGTAACGCCACAAACTGATAGTGGTTCTCTTCTACGGAAAGACGTAGAAATCGCTGATTTCCTGCGAAAATGGGAATGTGCAGATAGGCGTCCTTGATGTCTATGGACGCTAGGACATCCCCTGAAAACAGGAAGGCTGCTACTGTGCGAATGGATTCCATCTTGAATTTTCTTATGTTGAGAAAAGGAATTGAGTGTCCTTAAGTCCAGAATTGGACGCACTTTGCCCTCTTTCCTGGGTATTATAAATAGGTTTGAATAAAACCCCTGAAAACGTTCTGTCCAAGGAACGTGGACTACCACTCCTTGTTGTAGTAAATCCGTGACTGCTCTCCGCAGATCTTCTAAACGATCCGGGGATAGTCGGATATTGGAAGGGAAGAATCGCGCCGGTGGGAGAGATCGAAACTCGATCTTGTACCCTGACCTTATGACTTCGCAAACCCAATTGTCCGGGATTCTGGAAAGCCATATATCCGGGAACCGGCGAAGACGTCCCCCCACCCCAATTATGGGTGGGGGCGCACCTTCAGGCTTTGGACGACTCATCTTCAGGTCTGGAGGGGGCGGGCTTTTGCTTGCCCGATCAACGTCCCCTGAAACCTCCTGAAGGAGCTTTGGAGGACTTAATTTTTTGCACCCGCGGGACGAAAAACTTTTTGTGAGCAGAGAAAGAAGGCCCTCGTCTTTGACGAGTTCCTTTACCCTTAGCATTTTGCGGTAAAAAGGTGCTCTTTCCACCCGTGAGATCCTTAATGATCTCATCTAAGTTGGCTCCAAATAAACGCTCTCCTAAAAAGGGGATATTAGCCAATGCTTTTTTGGAACCTTGGTCGGCTAACCAACCCTTTAGCCACAGTGTACGCCTGAGAACCACTGCTGAAACTGATGCTCGCACCAATAATGGAGTGGCGTCTAACGCCGCATCACACACAAACTGTAACCTCTGTATCATTTGTTCCAACAAATCTGATACCGCCTGAGGGACTTCTTCTAAGTCCCGGCGCAACCACTTGGTCCATTCAGTTACAGTCTGCGAAACCAGTCCAATAGCAATTATTGGTCTGAAAGCTGATCCAATCAAGGAAAACATGGTGCGAGACATAGCTTCTATCTTGCGATCCACTGGATCTTTAAAAGACGGGGCGTCTTCTAAAGGAATAACCGTGGCTTATTCAATCTAGCAATTGGTGAATCCACCACAGGTGGTTCTGTCCATTTCTTAATGAGGGTTTCCTCAAACGGATAACGCCTGTTAATGCGTTTAGAAATAGCAGAAGTGCGTTTTGGCAGACTCCATTCTTCTTTGATTGGATTGCCAAAACATTTGGGCAATGGAAAAAGACTGATGCGTTTTTTAGTCCCAAAGGGGATTTCAGTTTCAGCTATTTCCGACGGAATACCCTGTAATCTTAAGGTTTCTTGAACAGACACAATGAGTGCGTTTACCAACGCTTCCTCTCGGGCTATGGCTGATGCCGAAACATCCTCCTCACTGTCTGAAGAGACAGTACCCGAGACACCAATCCCAGATGAAGTACCTGCAACTGCAGAAATAGGCTCAGATTCTGAATCCGAAGTTTCAGATAATAAGGGGTTAGGCGGGGGTCGCTTTCTTGCGCCCTGTCCCTGACAAGCCACTTCCACCCGGGACACAAAAGTTTCCATAATAGCTGACAATGATTCAACCGTCAGTGGGGTGCTGGAGGATCCTGCAGACACCTCGAGGGGATCCGGTGGAGATACATGAGTGGCAGGGTCCATGTTAATTCAGGACACCTCTGCCAGAAAAAACAAAAAACTTTTTTTTTTTTTTAAATCAGAAAAATACCTCTTTTTTTTTTTTTTTTCGTGTCTCCCCCTAGCGCAATAGCGCCCCTCAGAGTACCTGCTTCTCGATCCCCACAGAGAGAGAGAGGGACTCCCAAGGCTCACCACCCAATGCAGAGAAGTTTCCAACCAACTGCAGTCAGCGTCTGTCTTTTACAGACTGGAAAGAGCTGTGTTCGTTTTCCCGGGTAGAAGGAAATGGCTCCGCCCCCTGTGTACGCCTTCTGGCGTTCCCAGCTCTCCACGAGGTAGCTGGGCTCATCAAACATGGCCGCCCCCATACAGGAGACAATAGACTCCAAAAACATGGCGGCCGGCGTGACCTGAGGACATACATGCATCCGGTCTACGGCAAAATGGCGGCGGACCGCCGAAATCGTTTTTTCCCAGCACATCCACCTGCATCTCTGCTAAGTGGCGGTTTATCGATCTGCAGGAGGTACACTACAATTAAGGTAGGATTATACCTCCTATGTCTGCTGTAATACTACAGTCTGCTGGGTAGAGTGTTAGCTCTCAAACCAAGTCCACTTCCCACCAAACACATACTGTATTTACAAGGGGGACTTTTAGTGTCAGATATATACTGACCATGTATGGAGGGGCCCATAATTCATACTGCCTCATAACGAGGAAAAAAGGGAACATTTACTCACCATACCAAACCGACAGGCACCCTCTCTTCACAATACCCTCTCCACCAGGGTGGGGGGTTGTGGACCACTCCGGACGCCTCGACTCTCTGGTTCCTGTCGTCCAAGCGAGACTTTTAACTCGCAAGGTCAGTCCCTCCAATGGGACTCCGTCGCGGCCGACCCAGCGCGGAGCTCTGGTCTGCACGCGCTCGTAGGCAGAAACCGGGGTGACCACTGGATCTCAACATCCAGCCCGTCGCCCGGCCCCGCATACTTACTTGAATGTGTCGCGGCCGACCAAGCGCAATGCAATGGTCTGCGCGCGCTCGTAGGCCGGCTGGGGTGACCACTAGTGTCGCCCAGTCCGGCGTATTTGCTTGAAGATCTCACAGGAAAAAAACACTGGAGAAAACTGCCTAAAAAATATTTTTTCTAAAGAAAAAATCTTGCCAGGACCCAGAAGATCCCAGCAAGGAACTTAGGTCCTTACTCCTGACTAGACAGAAAAAAACTGATGCCTTGTAGCAGAGAGAGGGAGGATATACCCTCAGGGACTGCCCCTAAGGTGGAGCCAGAACGTTTTTTCTTTCTGCCTAGTCCTGCTCCTGCGGAGACAACATAACCCAGTTCTTGTGAATCAAGAAGACTACGTCTGTCAATGAGCGACAGAGAAAAGGAGGATTTGTGGATATTTTATAAACTCTGAAAGCTGCAAGTGGAAAATGATTAAAAAAAGTGAAAAACTGCAAAACCAGTCTGGCCACCTGGGGGTTAATATTGGAGATCAGGAGGCCTGGCAGCAGTGCCTGATTTATCAGGGGGGGAAAATGGGCAGCTGCCCTGGGCCCCCTGACAGAAGCCCCCCTCCCTCCCCTCATACAAAATGAATATAAAACATTATTAAAAAATTTATGTAAAATAATAAAAAACAAATACATATGCAATAATACAATAATGTAAATGATATAATAATAAAAAATGAAATGTTTCTTGGGAAGTCATATTTAGCCTGCTGTCATCTGTTTTTACTATGGGCTTGTACATTGTATCGTTTTTTAGGAACCTATTTTGACAGCTCAAGCAAACCACACAGAGAGATTATGCTCTTAAGGAAGGTGGTCTATGACGGCGTGCGTATATGCATGTGTGACCTCAAAATTATGTTGAGCTATGCAGTTTGAAAATGTGTAACTGTCATTGAAAATGTAAACCAACTCTGTGTGTGGAGGACACCCCCCCCCCCCCCCCCCACCTCCCTGAACCTTACAGGCCTCGGGCCTCCCAAGGACTAAATCTGGCCCTACCTGGCAGAGGAAGAATTCATTCTAAAAGTCTTATTTAAAGCGGACCTTCGCTCATTTTTTCTTCTTTCATTTAATGAAACCTTCAGCCCTGGCTGTGCAATCATTGAGAATAAAAAATGTAATTTGATGGAAGCAAATACATTTTTTTTTCTGTACTTCCTCTTTTCCTGCTTGTAAAACGCCTAGGCTAATGATGTTGTTTCCTGCATTTGCACTGACTCCTGGGAGATAAATGTCAGATCTCCCAGCAGTGCTCTTATTTTTTCTTCTCACTCTTGTGAGAGTTTATTGGTATGGGAGGGGGTGGCGAGAGTGGAGAAGGGCTGGGGGGAGTGACTGGAAAGCCGAGGACGGCTGCAGGTTTGAAGGGGGCTGGAAGTGGATGAAGACAGGAGGAGACTGCAAGGGTCAATATGCTTTCCCACTGAGAGGAGAGAATTTCAGCCAGGAAAAGGAGAATTGCCTTTCTATTCTTTATAATATATTTTATAATTAGTAGTCATCAAAGATATTGTTTATATTTTGGGGAAAAAAATATTTTTTTTTGTCTGATAATAAAATGTCCCATACCTGCCATAGAAAAAAAAGGCCTGGAGGCTCTGTCTCTATTGTGCAGGCACAGTCGAGCCCTTCATGCGCATGCACTTACAGGCTTTCGTGTACAGGTTACTATAGCAGCCACAGCAGAAGTTTGCCGCTGCAGTTATAGTAACCTGCCCATCTTGGAACGGACACAGCTTATCTACTGCGCATGGGCGACCAGAAGCCTGTAACCGCGCATGCGTGAAGTTATTAGGCCAGCAAGGAGGAGCAGTGGGCATTATTCCAGGAAGATTGCGGCTTGGGCTTTATTTGCCCTCACTAGAAATGGCCGCTCACAACACCAGAGAGAGCGATATAAAAAAAAGCATCTGGACACAGAAAGAGTAAGCTGACGTTCACTACTATTTATAAATTATGATGTATAATAATTGATTCACATACTGATGGTTTTTTTTTTTTTGGATTAAGCTACCTTGACTGCAGTTCCTCTTTAAGCCTGACAATTTGGCAAAAAATAGGTTTCATGGAAAGTCGTAGACTAATAATGAGAAATTGTGTTTAGTGACTTTGAAAAAAATTGATGTGTTCATTAATCGATGTCTGTGGAGTTTCAAAGTTTAACTTTAACTTACCCATAGACCCCAGCGCCAACTTGTACCCATTTTACTGGCCGATTTGGAGCTTATGATGAGCTTATGATGTCTGCCAGGCTACTGTAAAAGTTAGAACATATAGGTTACACTTAATAAAGTACAACTCAGTATACAAGGAAGAATTATTCTAAATTAAACAGCATGAATGGAGGAGTCACCATGACTTTTGTTATAAGCAACCATGAACCATGACTACATGTAAATAATGTTAGCCTGGCTCTTCTTTTTCTATACAGCATACTTACTTTACTATTATAATAGCAGTTTGATAGAAAGACAGCATCCAGGTGCGCCAACTTCCTTCATAAAGTTCACTGATGATACTGGAGGGGATGGTGGAATAGCTGGCGTGTGCAAAGCCGGAAAGGATTCTTGCCAGCAGAAGCAAATGAAATGAATAATCTTGAGGAAAGAAAGGAGAGAAACACAACTAGTTATAAAATGCTGCTTTGCAAACTCTCTGATACTTGTAATTCTATTATCCCTGAAAGCTAACGTTCTGTGATCCACAGTAAAACACAGGCCCCACGGGCTTAAACTAAAATATTGTTCATACCAACACTTTCAACCTAAAATGCCTTTAGTTATCTTCCCTGGAGAACTCTTGGACCTGGGGTGCTCCAGTTTGGGAGTCAGAGCTACATCACAACCACCTGCCTCTTAGTGTAGGGCTGTCTATGTTGTGGGGGTATTTATTTATTGCATGTCCTCAGCTTAGAGTCCCCTGAGGAGCTCAGGAAGATAACTGAAGACATGTAACTCTCCAGTGTCTGCTATTGGCTGCTTAGGGTCGATGTGCTTTCCCACTGAGAGGAGAGAATTTCAGCCAGGAAAAGGAGAATTGCCTTTCTATTATTTATAATAGATTTTATAATTAGTAGTCATCTAAGATATTGTTTATATTTTGGGGGGAAAAAATATTTTTTTTGTCTGATAATAAAATGTCCCATACCTGCCATAGAAAAAAAAGGCCTGGAGGCTCTGTCTCTATTGTGCAGGCACGGTCGAGCCCTTCATGCGCATGCACTTCCAGGCTTTCGTGTACAGGTTACTATAGCAGCCACAGCAGAAGTTTGTCGCTGCAGTTATAGTAACCTGCCCATCTTGGAACGGACACAGCTTATCTACTGCGCATGGGCGACCAGAAGCCTGTGACCGCGCATGCGTGAAGTTATTAGGCCAGCGAGGAGGAGCAGTGGGCATTATTCCAGAAAGATTGCGGCTTGGGCTTTATTTGCCCTCACTAGAAATGGCCGCTCACAACACCAGAGAGAGCGATTTAAAAAAAGCATCTGGACACAGAAAGAGTGAGCTGACGTTCACTACTATTTATAAATTATGATGTATAATAATTGATTCACATACTGATGTTTTTTTTTTTTTGGATTAAGCTACCTTGACTGCAGTTCCTCTTTAAGCCTGACAATTTGGCAAAAAATAGGTTTCATGGAAAGTCGTAGACTAATAATGAGAAATTGTGTTTAGTGACTTTGAAAAAAATTGATGTGTTCATTAATCGATGTCTGTGGAGTTTCAAAGTTTAACTTTAACTTACCCATAGACCCCAGCGCCAACTTGTACCCATTTTACTGGCCGATTCGGAGCTTATGATGTCTGCCAGGCTACTGTAAAAGTTAGAACATATAGGTTACACTTAATAAAGTACAACTCAGTATACAAGGAAGAATTATTCTAAATTAAACAGCATGAATGGAGGAATCACCATGACTTTTGTTATAAGCAACCATGAACCATGACTACATGTAAATAATGTTAGCACCATTGCCTGGCTCTTCTTTCTCTATACAGCATACTTACTTTACTATTATAATAGCAGTTTGATAGAAAGACAGCATCCAGGTGCGCCAACTTCCTTCATAAAGTTCACTGATGATACTGGAGGGGATGGTGGAATAGCTGGCGTGTGCAAAGCCGGAAAGGATTCTTGCCAGCAGAAGCAAATGAAATGAATAATCCTGAGGAAAGAAAGGAGAGAAACACAACTAGTTATAAAATGCTGCTTTGCAAACTCTCTGATACTTGTAATTCTATTATCCCTGAAAGCTAACGTTCTGTGCTCCACAGTAAAACACAGGCCCCACGGGCTTAAACTAAAACATTGTTCATACCAACACTTTCAACCTAAAATGCCTTTAGTTATCTTCCCTGGAGAACTCCTGGACCTGGGGTGCTCCAGTTTGGGAGTCAGAGCTACATCACAACCCCCTGCCTCTTAGTGTAGGGCTGTCTATGTTGTGGGGGTTATTTATTTATTGCATGTCCTCAGCTTAGAGTCCCCTGAGGAGCTCAGGAAGATAACTGAAGACATGTACCTCTCCAGTGTCTGCTATTGGCTGCTTAGGGTCGATGTGCTTTCCCACTGAGAGGAGAGAATTTCAGCCAGGAAAAGGAGAATTGCCTTTCTATTATTTATAATATATTTTATAATTAGTAGTCATCTAAGATATTGTTTATATTTTGGGGAAAAAAATATTTTTTTTGTCTGATAAAATGTCCCATACCTGCCATAGAAAAAAAAGGCCTGGAGGCTCTGTCTCTATTGTGCAGGCACGGTCGAGCCCTTCATGCGCATGCACTTCCAGGCTTTCGTGTACAGTTTACTATAGCAGCCACAGCAGAAGTTTGCCGCTGCAGTTATAGTAACCTGCGTGAAGTTATTAGGCCAGCGAGGAGGAGCAGTGGGCAATATTCCAGGAAGATTGCGGCTTGGGCTTTATTTGCCCTCACTAGAAATGGCCGCTCACAACACCAGAGAGAGCGATATAAAAAAAAGCATCTGGACACAGAAAGAGTAAGCTGACGTTCACTACTATTTATAAATTATGATGTATAATAATTGATTCACATACTGATGGGTTTTTTTTTTTGGATTAAGCTACCTTGACTGCAGTTCCTCTTTAAGCCTGACAATTTGGCAAAAAATAGGTTTCATGGAAAGTCGTAGACTAATAATGAGAAATTGTGTTTAGTGACTTTGAAAAAAATTGATGTGTTCATTAATCGATGTCTGTGGAGTTTCAAAGTTTAACTTTAACTTACCCATAGACCCCAGCGCCAACTTGTACCCATTTTACTGGCCGATTCGGAGCTTATGATGTCTGCCAGGCTACTGTAAAAGTTAGAACATATAGGTTACACTTAATAAAGTACAACTCAGTATACAAAGAAGAATTATTCTAAATTAAACAGCATGAATGGAGGAATCACCATGACTTTTGTTATAAGCAACCATGAACCATGACTACATGTAAATAATGTTAGCACCATTTCCTGGCTCTGCTTTTTCTATACAGCATACTTTACTATTATAATAGCAGTTTGATAGAAAGACAGCATCCAGGTGCGCCAACTTCCTTCATAAAGTTCACTGATGATACTGGTGTAATGTTCTGGTACCTTTGGGTACCCTAATTACTCTTTCATAAGTGTATGCGCCCCACCATTCTCTTTTGGTAAGGTGCGCATACACCTTTAAGAATGATGCTGTCATCACTGAGCGCCGGACTGATGGCTATTTAGATCGCCGGCTCTCACTCACATGTGTTCGTTCAAACTGCTTTGTGCCTTGATGCTAACCTGTCTTGAAGCTCTCGTGCTTGCAAGCTTACCTCGCTGTCGGAACCACGCTGCGCTGATCCCTGTATCCCGCTACCGTATCATCCGCTCTTGCCGAACCTCTCCTCTGCTACATTGCTATTAGTGATAAGTACCCCGTAGGGGAAACCTCTATAACTTTCATACTAAAGCTTACACTATCTAGCTCTGCATACTAAGGACTATTACTACATCTGCATTATCTAAGATTGCTAGCTCTTGAGCCTACTACCACCTGTTCTTGCACTGGGTTGATCTCTCTTGTATGTCCACCTGCTACTCTGTCATCTGCTACCATACATGATTGCTAAACCTATCTGCATCTCATCTGCTACTATCTTACTTTCAAGAACATTTCCTTTCAAGTGTCTGTCATCTACCATCTCTACCCAACCTGTCTCTTCAGCCTATCATCACTGTGTTACTATATACATAAACCACTCTAGGAAACATCTTATTGAGTGTGTGTATTTACTTGCTGAATTGAGATCCTCCACACATGATGAGTCATTGAGAGTTGGGAATGGTGTCTCAGCGTTTCTCTACATGACTACTGAAGTGGAATATTTCTGCAGCTGAAAATCCACATCATACATAAAACGCAGGAGCGTTACAGATTGAAAGAACCACAAATGGATTCAGCAGAAATAACCACTCAGATGACACAATTAAAACAGCAAGTACCTGCGTTAATACACGCACTTGCTGAATTAAAAGAAGACAATCAGGCTCTGTCGCAGCAGGTAATTAGACTGACACAACTTACCACTGCTCAGTCCCCTGAACCCAAAATAAATCCTCCTTTGGTATTTACAGGCGATCGCAAAAAATTTCGCGAATTTAAAAACGCATGTGAGTTACTTTTCTTGCTAAAACCCCGTACCTACCTTACTGATCACATTAAGGTTTGTACTATTATTTCTTACCTAACAGGCGATCCTCGGGCCTGGGCAGACTCTCTTTTTGAGAAAAGCGACCAGCTTCACAAACTCCTATGCCTTGTTCCTAGCAGAACTCACTAGCCTATATGATGATCCCAATAGGCAGAGTACTGCCGATCTTCAATTAAGATCCTTGAAACAAGGTGGGAGACCTGTAGAAGACTTTGTCGTAGAATTCAAGAGATGGACCCTTGATTCAGAATGGAATGATGCAGCTCTGAAATCCCAATTTAGGCTTGGCCTATCAGAGGCCGTTAAGGACGAGCTCGCCCGAACGGATCTGCCAAAAACCCTGGATGAATTGATACAACTCAGTATCACCATAGATAGAAGACTACGAGAAAGAAAGGCTGAGAAAATGGGAATGCCATTATCCAGTTCTTCTCGGATTTCGGCCGTTGACCCCGTTCCTATGGAGGTAGGAACCATACGCCCACCTCTATCAACTATGGAAAGAGCCAGAAGACGATCTGGTAATCTCTGCTTGTACTGTGCATCCCCGGATCACAAGATAAACGTCTGTCCCCTAGTCTACAAAAAGAAGGGTGAGTGTTCACATGTCCTCCTAGGGGGATTGACAACTTCAATCACTAACCCTTACCTTTCTGTTTGCTTAACATTACAGTGGGACCAGAACAGGATTACTACTAAGGCCATGATTGACACAGGAACTTGTGGAAATTATATTGACATACGTTTTGCTGTTTTAAATAAAGTTCCTATTATTTCTAAACTTAAACCTGTCTCAGTGAGTCTTATTAACGGTGTTCCTTTATCCTCTGGTCTGATCACTGATCAGACACAGGCACTCCTAGTCACTACTAACGGGTCTCATATGGAGACCACTACCTTCGATCTAATATCTTCACCCCACTTTCCCATTGTTTTGGGACTTCCCTGGTAGCACACACATCAACCAACCATAGATTGGAAGGAACGGACCCTGACCTTCCTCTCTTGCTATTGCGAGGGTACGTGTAACCTCCCGTCTTTCGGGAAGATCCTGTCTGTGGTGACAGATGAGATTGCACCACTATGTTATCAGGATCTCTCTGAGGTTTTTCTTGAGAAAAATGCTCAAGCACTACCTCCCCATCGAGACTATGATTGTAGCATTGATCTACTCCCAAATAGCAAATTGCCGTTCGGTCATGTTTATCCTCTTTCACAGGATGAACTTTCCCATCTCAAAGACTATTTGGATGAGAATTTGGAAAAAGGTTTTATTAGACCTTCCACTTCTTCCACAGCAGCAGGACTCTTTTTTGTCCGCAATAAGGACTCAAGTCTCAGGCCTATCATCGACTATAGGCAATTGAATGCTATTACAATAAAAGATCGCTATCCTCTACCGCTTATCCCTGAGCTCATTGAGCAGGTGCGTGGAGCTACCTATTTTTCAAAATTGGACCTGAAAGGAGCATACAATCTCATTCGAATCCGTGATGGACACGAGTGGAAGACTGCATTCAGAACCAGATACGGATTGTTCGAATAACTTGTAATGCCATTCGGGCTATGCAACGCCCCTGCAGTTTTTCAACGATTTATAAACGATATTTTCAGAGACTTACTAGATGTCTGTGTTGTGGTATATCTGGACGATATACTTATATACTCACGATCCCTGTCTGAACACATAAGACATGTAAGACTAGTATTATCGAGATTGCTTGCACACAACCGTTATGTGAAACTGAAAAAATGCTTGTTTCATAAAGAAGAGGTACTGTTTCTAGGCTAAATCATATCCAAAACAGGAATCGAGATGGACATGAGTAAGATATCCTGCATTCAGGATTGGCCTACACCAACCACACGCAAGGCGCTACAGCGATTCCTTGGATTTTCGAATTTCTACAGGAAGTTTATTAGAAACTTCTCTGCCATTGTGAGACCCCTCACACAGCTCACTAGCATTAAAAAACCATTCAAATGGTCAGATGAAGCAAATAAAGCTTTTCACCTGTTAAAGACAAGGTTTACTTCTGCTCCCATACTACGCCATCCAGACCCATTCCTCCAATACATTCTGGAAGTAGATGCGTCAAACATGGCAGTAGGAGCAATACTCTCCCAACGACCAACTCACACTTCACCACTTCATCCAGTCGCCTTTTTTTCTAAATCCTTAAGCAGTCCAGAGGTAAATTACCCCGTGGGTGAAAAGGAACTGCTTGCTATAAAATTGGCTCTGGAGAATTGGCGACATCTACTCGAAGGCACCCAATTACCAATACTTATATACACGGACCATAAAAATCTCCAATATCTTCAGACTAACAAAACTCTCTCGCACCGACAGGTACGATGGTCACTATTCTTTCTAAGGTTTAACTTCCTAGTGACCTACACACCTGCAGATAAGAACAAAAAGGCGGATGCACTATCACGACTAACTGAAGAAAACTACTTCGAAATCCCTTCCGTTCCTATAATACCACACAAACGCATGATTGGAGTTGTCCGTTCCTTGAAGGAAGAGGTTTTGCATGGTATAAGTTTGGATTCACCCCCACCACAGCTAAATACTGATGCAGAAGGCTTCCTCTACTACAACGACAAACTTTACATACCACCTACCATACGCACCAAGATCTTGGAATTATCGCATGATGTGCCAATGGCAGGACATATGGGTATGACAAAGACTATTAATCTGATTGCCAGGCAATTCTGGTGGCCTGACATGAAAACATCTATACAAAAATTCGTCTCTTCATGCAATGTCTGTGCCAGGTCCAAAATTGACACTACGAGACCATCCGGTCTACTATGCAGTCTACCAATACCCCAAACTCCATGGGAAGTTGTGTCCTTGGACTTTATAGTGGAATTGCCTCCTTCCAAAGGATTTAATACCATCTTAGTGTCAGTGGACTATCTGACAAAAATGGCACATTTCATTGCTATTCGCAGACTACCTTCGTCCAAACAAACGGCAGAACTCCTGATGAAACATGTCTTTAAGTTACATGGTATCCCAAAAACTCTTCTGTCTGACCGTGGATCACAATTTATTTCCAAGTTCTGGCAAGAACTATGTCACATACTACGGATCGAGCGGTAGCTCACTTCTCCTTACCATCCGCAGACCAACGGACAGACTGAAAGAGTCAACCAATGCATCGAGCAATATTTACGTTGTTACACTTCTTACCAACAGGATGATAGGGCGGATCTTCTCCCTCTGGCAGAATTTGCCTACAACAACGCAACCCACAGTACAACCAAGCAGAGTCCGTTCTACTTGAACTATGGGTTTCATCCCTCTATTCTTCCACCACGCATCCTTCCTTCAAATAACCCAGTAGCTTCAGACTATCTTACCCAAATAAAGGACTCTCTGGGTTTGCATAATACTACTATTGCACACGCTCATAGTCAACAAAAGAAGTACTATGATCTTCACAGAAGACCTTCTCCTCAGTACGCTATCGGGGACCTCGTTTGGCTCTCAACAAAAAAAATAAGACTGAAAATCCCTAGCAAAAAGCTTGGACCTCTGTTCTTGGGACCTTTCCCAATCAAGAAACTTATTGGAAAAGCTGCAGTACAGCTTACATTGCCAATAGACCTCAAAATACATCCCATTTTCCATGTGTCACTACTGAAGCCCCATATTCCTGACCAAGGAATAAGGCCTACGATCCCACCTCCTCCTCCTGTACAAGTTGAAGGTGGAGAAGAATATGAGATAAAAGAGATTCTGGATTCTCGTATCCACAGAGGAAGACTTCAGTACTTGGTTCGATGGAAGAACTATGGGCCCCAAGACGACACCTGGCTAAACACCTCTGACATACATGCCTCTTGATTAATCCGCAATTTTCATGCGAAGTACCCAGACAAACCAGCTCCAGAGGCCTTCAGGAGCCGGCCTTAAGGGGGGGGGGGGGGGGTACTGTAATGTTCTGGTACCTTCGGGTACCCTAATTACTCTTTCATAAGTGTATGCGCCCCACCATTCTCTTTTGGTAAGGTGCGCATACACCTTTAAGAATGATGCTGTCATCACTGAGCGCCGGACTGATGGCTATTTAGATCGCCGGCTCTCACTCACATGTGTTCGTTCAAACTGCTTTGTGCCTTGATGCTAACCTGTCTTGAAGCTCTCATGCTTGCAAGCTTACCTCGCTGTCGGAACCACGCTGCGCTGATCCCTGTATCCCGCTACCGGATCATCCGCTCTTGCCGAACCTCTCCTCTGCTACATTGCTATTAGTGATAAGTACCCCGTAGGGGAAACCTCTATAACTTTCATACTAAAGCTTACACTATCTAGCTCTGCATACTAAGGACTATTACTACATCTGCATTATCTAAGATTGCTAGCTCTTGAGCCTACTACCACCTGTTCTTGCACTGGGTTGATCTCTCTTGTATGTCCACCTGCTACTCTGTCATCTGCTACCATACATGATTGCTAAACCTATCTGCATCTCATCTGCTACTATTTTACTTTCAAGAACATTTCCTTTCAAGTGTCTGTCATCTACCATCTCTACCCAACCTATCTCTTCAGCCTATCATCACTGTGTTACTATATACATAAACCACTCTAGGAAACATCTTATTGAGTGTGTGTATTTACTTGCTGAATTGAGATCCTCCACACATGATGAGTCATTGAGAGTTGGGAATGGTGTCTCAGCGTTTCTCTACATGACTACTGAAGTGGAATATTTCTGCAGCTGAAAATCCACATCATACATAAAACGCAGGAGCGTTACAACTGGAGGGGATGGTGGAATAGCTGGCGTGTGCAAAGCCGGAAAGGATTCTTGCCAGCAGAAGCAAATGAAATGAATAATCCTGAGGAAAGAAAGGAGAGAAACACAACTAGTTATAAAATGCTGCTTTGCAAACTCTCTGATACTTGTAATTCTATTATCCCTGAAAGCTAACGTTCTGTGCTCCACAGTAAAACACAGGCACCACGGGCTTAAACTAAAATATTGTTCATACCAACACTTTCAACCTAAAATGCCTTTAGTTATCTTCCCTGGAGAACTCCTGGACCTGGGGTGCTCCAGTTTGGGAGTCAGAGCTACATCACAACCCCCTGCCTCTTAGTGTAGGGCTGTCTAAGCTGAGGACATGCAATAAATAAATAACCCCACAACATAGAGTCCCCTGAGGAGCTCAGGAAGATAACTGAAGACATGTACCTCTCCAGTGTCTGCTATTGGCTGCTTAGGGTCGATGTGCTTTCCCACTGAGAGGAGAGAATTTCAGCCAGGAAAAGGAGAATTGCCTTTCTATTATTTATAATATATTTTATAATTAGTAGTCATCTAAGATATTGTTTATATTTTAGGGAAAAAAATATTTTTTTTTGTCTGATAATAAAATGTCCCATACCTGCCATAGAAAAAAAAAGGCCTGGAGGCTCTGTCTCTATTGTGCAGGCACGGTCGAGCCCTTCATGCGCATGCACTTCCAGGCTTTCGTGTACAGGTTACTATAGCAGCCACAGCAGAAGTTTGACGCTGCAGTTATAGTAACCTGCCCATCTTGGAACGGACACAGCTTATCTACTGCGCATGGGCGACCAGAAGCCTGTAACCGCGCATGCGTGAAGTTATTAGGCCAGCGAGGAGGAGCAGTGGGCAATATTCCAGGAAGATTGCGGCTTGGGCTTTATTTGCCCTCACTAGAAATGGCCGCTCACAACACCAGAGAGAGCGATATATAAAAAAAAGCATCTGGACACAGAAAGAGTAAGCTGACGTTCACTACTATTTATAAATTATGATGTATAATAATTGATTCACATACTGATGGGTTTTTTTTTTTTTTGGATTAAGCTACCTTGAATGCAGTTCCTCTTTAAGCCTGACAATTTGGCAAAAAATAGGTTTCATGGAAAGTCGTAGACTAATAATGAGAAATTGTGTTTAGTGACTTTGAAAAAAATTGATGTGTTCATTAATCGATGTCTGTGGAGTTTCAAAGTTTAACTTTAACTTACCCATAGACCCCAGCGCCAACTTGTACCCATTTTACTGGCCGATTCGCAGCTTATGATGTCTGCCAGGCTACTGTAAAAGTTAGAACATATAGGTTACACTTAATAAAGTACAACTCAGTATACAAGGAAGAATTATTCTAAATTAAACAGCATGAATGGAGGAATCACCATGACTTTTGTTATAAGCAACCATGAACCATGACTACATGTAAATAATGTTAGCACCATTGCCTGGCTCTTCTTTTTCTATACAGCATACTTACTTTACTATTATAATAGCAGTTTGATAGAAAGACAGCATCCAGGTGCGCCAACTCCCTTCATATAGTTCACTTATGATACTGGAGGGGATGGTGGAATAGCTGGCGTGTGCAAAGCCGGAAAGGATTCTTGCCAGCAGAAGCAAATGAAATGAATAATCCTGAGGAAAGAAAGGAGAGAAACACAACTAGTTATAAAATGCTGCTTTGCAAACTCTCTGATACTTGTAATTCTATTATCCCTGAAAGCTAACGTTCTGTGCTCCACAGTAAAACACAGGCCCCACGGGCTTAAACTAAAACATTGTTCATACCAACACTTTCAACCTAAAATGCCTTTAGTTATCTTCCCTGGAGAACTCCTGGACCTGGGGTGCTCCAGTTTGGGAGTCAGAGCTACATCACAACCCCCTGCCTCTTAGTGTAGGGCTGTCTAAGCTGAGGACATGCAATAAATAAATAACCCCACAACATAGAGTCCCCTGAGGAGCTCAGGAAGATAACTGAAGACATGTACCTCTCCAGTGTCTGCTATTGGCTGCTTAGGGTCGATGTGCTTTCCCACTGAGAGGAGAGAATTTCAGCCAGGAAAAGGAGAATTGCCTTTCTATTATTTATAATATATTTTATAATTAGTAGTCATCTAAGATATTGTTTATATTTTGGGGAAAAAAATATTTTTTTTTGTCTGATAATAAAATGTCCCATACCTGCCATAGAAAAAAAAAGGCCTGGAGGCTCTGTCTCCATTGTGCAGGCACGGTCGAGCCCTTCATGCGCATGCACTTCCAGGCTTTCGTGTACAGGTTACTATAGCAGCCACAGCAGAAGTTTGACGCTGCAGTTATAGTAACCTGCCCATCTTGGAACGGACACAGCTTATCTACTGCGCATGGGCGACCAGAAGCCTGTAACCGCGCTTGCGTGAAGTTATTAGGCCAGCGAGGAGGAGCAGTGGGCAATATTCCAGGAAGATTGCGGCTTGGGCTTTATTTGCCCTCACTAGAAATGGCCGCTCACAACACCAGAGAGAGCGATATAAAAAAAAGCATCTGGACACAGAAAGAGTAAGCTGACGTTCACTACTATTTATAAATTATGATGTATAATAATTGATTCACATAATGATGGGGTTTTTTTTTTGGATTAAGCTACCTTGACTGGAGTTCCTCTTTAAGCCTGACAATTTGGCAAAAAACGGAATTTTTGTAAAATCTTACCTGTAAAATTCCTTTCTCTGAGTCCTCCGACAGTCGCCGCCTCTTCATATTCGTCACATATGGGGTATTAGACTTTGCTCCGAAGGAGTAGCTAGGCAACAGAATATGTTAACATTAAAGCTTTTAACATATCCCACCCTCAAGGGGTGGTCCCCTCAGTCAATACCCTCCTACTTCCTGCAACCATATCTCAGTTTCAGTGGAATAGCAGTAGAGTATACAACCAAACCCCAAAAGAGGGGCGGGGGCGGCGACTGTCGGAGGACTCAGAGAAAGGAATTTTACAGGTAAGATTTTACAAAAATTCAGTTTTCTCTTACGTCCTCCGACAGTCGCCGCCTCTTCATATTCGTCACATATGGGGACGTCCCAAAGCAGTGCAAACATGAGGGGTGGGAAACGCATCCGCGCCGAAAGGCAACGCAGTCTCCGCATCAAAGAAAGTAACCTTACCAAAGGAAGGAAACCAGCTGGGCTACAGGAAAAAATAATTGCTCAACAGGAGCAACAACCCAGGAAAAGACAAAGAACCAGGGGATAAAAAACTTATCCCAACAGCCAGAGGTCCCCAACAAGGGACCCTAGGGAATTGCCGCACTAAGAACCTTGGGGCCAAAGGAAGCATCCGCCGATGCCTGAACATCTACTTTGTAGAATTTTGTGAAAGTGTGCACGGTCGACCAGGTCGCCGCCTTAGGCTTCTTTCACACGGTCCGCCTCCGCAGGCGGATCCGTGTTGCTCAGCAGGGATCGATCCGCGATCCCCGCTGAGCCGGGCGGATTACAGCTCCGTCTCCGCTTGCAGAGCGGAGAGGGAGGTGTCTCAGCACCCGCTGCCCTCTATGGGGGATCGGAGGAGAGCGGACCGCTTGTCCGCTCTCATCAGATCCGCTCCGCTCCGATTACTGAACGGATAGAAAAATAGGGTTTCCATCCATCCAGATTTCAGCACAGGATCGGATGCGGATGGCAGCGGGTGTCAGCGGAGGTCACCTCCGCTGACACCCGCTGCCCCATAGAGTTGCATGGAGGATCCGATCAGATCCGCCTAAAAAACTGACAGGCGGATCTGATCGGACCGCCCGTGTGAAAGAGCCCTTACACACCTGGGCTACAGAAGCCCCATGACGACAGGCCCAAGACGTACTCAGAGATCTAGTAGAGTGCGCCTTCACAGGCACAGGGGGAACCTTCCCCTGCAAAGCATAGGCCTGTTCAATGGTCTGCCTGATCCATTTGGCGATGGTAGAGGCCGACGCCGCCATGCCCTTCCGAGGACCCTCTGGAAGAACAAACAAGGAATCCGTCTTTCGAAAAGACTCAGTCGATTTAAGGTAAACCCTTATCGCCCGAACAACATCCAAAGAATTTAGTCTCACCTCTTTCGGATGTTTAGGCTTCGCACACAGCGAAGGCAAGACAATATCCTCATTAAGATGGAATTCCAAAACTCGCTTCGGAAGAAAAGAAGGATTAGGTCGCAAGACCATCTTATCCAAATGAACAACCAGATACGGAGACTTGCAGGACAAAGCCGCCAGCTCCGACACTCTGCGAGCCGAAGTGATCGCAACCAAAAAGGCGACCTTTTTGGACAACATATACAACGAGATCTCCCTGATCTGTTCAAAAGGAGCACGTTGTAACACAGATAAAACGAGATTCAAGTCCCAAGGGGGCAAAGGATCCCTCCTAGGAGGAACCAGATGCCGCACTCCCTGAACAAAAGTGCCAACCAAGGAGTTGGAAGCCACGGGACGTTGAAACAGAACGGCCAGCGCAGACACCTGACCCTTTATCGTAGCCAGCGCCAAATGCTGATCGACACCTGTTTGAAGGAAGGACAGCACTCGGGAAACCGAGTACGTGCGGGGTGAAAACCCCCTGGACTCACACCAGGCAAAAGAAGCCTTCCAAATACGGTAGTAAACCTTCCCCGAGGAAGACTTCCTCGCGTTGATCAAGGTATGAACGACCTCCGGGGAGAGACCCTTCTCCTTCAGGACCTCGGTCTCAACAGCCAGGCCGCCAAAGCCAGCGACTGTAAAGCAGGATGGTATATCGGCCCTTGAGACAGGAGATCGTCTCGAAGAGGTAGACACCACGGGGCGTCGACCGCCAGATTCACGAGGTCTGCGTACCAGGACCGGCGAGGCCAGTCCGGCGCCACAAGAATCACCGTGCTGCGTTCCGATTGTAACCTGCGAAGGAACCTGGACAGCAACTGAATCGGTGGAAACGCGTACATCAGCTTGTACTGATGCCACGGGGCCACTAATGCGTCCGACGCGTCTGCCCGAGGGTCACGCGTCCTTGCCACGAACCTCCTCACCTTGTTGTTGAGACGAGACGCGAACAGGTCCACATCTGGAAGACCCCACTTCGCGCACAACATCTGGAAGACAGCCGGGTGGAGAGACCATTCCCCCTGATCCAGGGTCTGGCGACTCAGATAGTCCGCCTGCCAGTTCTCCACCCCCGGAATGTGCACCGCCGTTATCGCCGGGATGAGTCTCGGCCCAAGTCAGAATGTCGGCCACTTCTCGAGCCGCTCGGGCACTCCTGGTGCCCCCTTGGTGGTTGATGTAGGCCACCGCCGTGGCATTGTCCGTCTGCACCCGAACCGGGCAGCCCTGCAGCCGGTCCGTCCAGCGATGAAGACAGAGATTTATCGCACGCAATTCCAGAATGTTGATAGGAAGGGAGGACTCCCCCCTCCGACCAAGTTCCCTGGGCGGACAGAACGCCCAGAACACCACCCCAGCCCAACAGGCTGGCATCCGTGGTGATTACCGTCCACGAGATAGGACGAAACGACTTGCCCCCGGACACCATCGGGGACCGGAGCCACCACAGAAGGTCTCTTCTGGTGCGATGACTCAACGAGATTTGAAGATCCAGAGACTGAAGTCGCCCGTCCCACATGGACAGGATCTCCGCTTGGAGACCCCGCGTGTGAAACTGGGCGAAGGGAATCGCCTCGAAGGCCGAGACCATCAATCCCAGACATCTCATGCACATCCGCAGAGACGAGAGCGGAACGTCCCGGAGGGACCTGACTTCCTCCTGGAGTGTTCTGAGTTTGTCTTCCGGCAGGAAGACCTTCACCTGCACCGAGTCCAGGATCATTCCCAGGTAGGGAAGACGAACCAACGGACTCAGTGTCGACTATGGAAAATTTATCGTCCAACCAAACTCCTGTAGAGTTTGCATCGTGACAGACAGGTCCTCCTCCATACCCTGGCTGGTCGCAGACCGAACCAGAATGTCGTCCAGATACCCCAGGACAGAAATGCCCTGGGCTCTCAATAACGCCAGAACCGGTGCAAGCACCTTGGTGAAAACCCGCGGAGCCGAGGCGAGACCAAAAGGCAACGCCACGAACTGGTAGTGATCCTCCGCAATGGCGAATCGAAGGTACCGCTGGTGACCCTCGAAAATGTGAAGATACGCATCCTTCAAATCGATGGAGGCCATGAATTCCCCCGGAACCAGGGCAGCCACCACCGACCGCAGGGATTCCATGCGGAACTTGCGAACCCGCACAGAGCGGTTCAGAGCCTTCAAGTCCAGAATTGGACGAACCTTGCCCTCCTTCCTGGGCACGGTGAACAGATTGTAATAAAACCCCCGAAATCTGTCCCCATGAGGCACCGGAACCACCACTCCCTGAGCCCTCAGGTCCCGCACCGCCAGGTGCAGGTCCCGTAAATGCTCCGGAGAACGCTGAAGATTTGAGGGAAAAAATCTGCTCTCCGGCCGAGAAACTCGATCTTGTAACCAGATCGAACGATCTCCTGAACCCATCTGTCCCGCACGCGGGCCAACCAGGGTTGAAGAAAACCGAGCAAGCGTCCCCCCACCCCAAAACCGGGTGAGGGCGCCCCTTCAGGCCGCACTGTTATGGGCTGCGGATCCGGACTGACCGGACTTCTGTTTCCCAGACCAGGGCTTCTTTTGAGAGCCTTGACCTTTGAACGGTTTGCCCTTGTAGTGCGACCGAAAGGCACGAAAGGACCCCTGAGGGGGCCGAAAATTAGCGTGCTTCTTCCCAGAAGCCCCTTTAGCCTTGGGGAAATGGGGCAAGAGAGTGCTCTTACCTCCGGTGATCCCCTTAATCAACACATCCAAGGACTCCCCAAAAAGGCGAGACCCATCATAAGGAAGATTGGCTAAGGTCTTACGTGAAGATTGGTCCACCGACCAACATTTCAACCAAACCAGGCGGCGAGACAACACCGCCACGCCGTGCACACGTGCAGCCAACGGGACTAAGTCCAAGTCCGCATCACACAGATACATGACACCCTGGTGGATCTGATCCACCATATCCAGGGTCACCGGCGAGGCCGAATCGGCCACTAGGACGCGCCTAAGCATCTGCGTCCAACTTGCGACAGCCTGGGCCGCCATGAGAGAGGCAAACAGAGCCTTAAGCATAGAACCCGTAATAGAGTAAGTATGACGGGCAAGAGACTCCAATCTCCTATCCGTGGCATCACGGAACACCGGGGAATCCTCTGCAGGAATCGCAGAAGATTTGTTTAAAACCGCAATTGCGTGATCCACTGGGGGTGGCACACACCACCGTTCATCAGTGGAAGGTGAGAAAGGATAACGCAGCTTGAACCTACTTGGTACAGCAAAAGGTTTGCGCAGATTGCGCCATTGTTCCTTAACAGCGCGCTGAAAATCATCATTGCGGGGAAAAACCTGCGGCGTCCTGCGTTTTCTCTGCGTCCCATAAGCCGCCAAGGCAGCGGGGGGACACACTTCATCCTGCAAACGCAGCGTTTGCTTTATGGAAGCAATCAATTCATCCATGATTGCAAGCTCTTCAGGCGAGCCAGGGGGAGAATTATCCACCCCTTCAACTTCAGCCTCCACCTCGGACCCCACTAGATCCAGGGAGGAGCGGGACCCCGATAAGGAGACCCCCGCCATAACAGCCCCATCACCCTCACCCTCAGACTCAGAGGAAAGAGAAACTCTGGGTCTCTTGGTAGATTGAGCAGCCACCAGCATCTGCACCTGAGCAGCAAGGCCAGCCACAATAGTGGCCAAATCCCCCCCTGGGGGGGAAACAGCGGTCCCCTGCCTATCCACCAAGGCGGTAGGAAATTTGCCCTCCTGAGAATCCATTGCCCCAATATCAAAATGCCGGATAATAAAGGGTTAACTGCCCCTTTAACAAGCGCGGCGAGCGCAGCCCACCGCACCACACACAAGCACAATGAGACCCCCACAGGGACAATAAAACTGACACAGGCAATGGATAAGAAGGATATAACCTGAGGAGACCCTCGCCGCTGCTGCTGCCTCGATCGGTGTACCCAGGAGAAGAGGAAGTGATGGGACCAGGGCGCTCTATTAAAGCCTATGGGAGGCTACAAGAAAATGGCCGCCATGCATGTAGAACATGCGGCCGGAGCGAGTGTAGGCAAAATGGCGCCGTTTGGCGCCGAAACCGCCGCTCCACAGTACAGTAATGCACACATATAGCCATATATAAAAAAACATGGCAGATCGCCGCAGCGATCGCTGTATAGTGCCCAAACATGCCACAAAACATGCCCCACAGCACACAGCTTCTCACACTGACAAAGCTGACACACATAGTGTCACACAGCTCCCCCCCCCCCTTGCAGCCCACAGCATGCAGCCGAGAGACAGGGAGACAAAAAGTGAGAACAGAGGCAGGTTACACAGTCCCAGACTGACACCCCCCCAGACAGACAGGTCCCCACATAGATACACTTACCTCACAATGGCGTGGGGGATCCGCACAGGCGAACAAGCCGCTGCACATGAGGCAGGGAGAGTCGCATACAAGACGCACAAAATGGGGGTTAAGAAACCGCACAGCGTCCAGTGAGGTAGCCACCTCACCAATCATCCCTGCACCGAACAGGGATGGGTCGTTCACTGTGCCAGGAGCGTTACCTGGCTGAACGCTCGATGGCAGGCTGGGAAGCCACTGACCCACGACCTGCGACCAGGGGGATCAGCCCGAGACCCAGCCCGCATGATCCTCTTCATCAGAAGAACTAACTAATGCTGACAAAAAGAACAGCTAAGTAAAGGTAGAGAGAAAACTCAAACAAAAAATCAAAAAAGAAGAAAGAGTCTGGGGCACAAAGCCCCAGCACAGAGAGAGCCAGCCACTCCTGACAAGCTAGACATTGAAACTGAGATATGGTTGCAGGAAGTAGGAGGGTATTGACTGAGGGGACCACCCCTTGAGGGTGGGATATGTTAAAAGCTTTAATGTTAACATATTCTGTTGCCTAGCTACTCCTTCGGAGCAAAGTCTAATACCCCATATGTGACGAATATGAAGAGGCGGCGACTGTCGGAGGACGTAAGAGAAAATAGGTTTCATGGAAAGTCGTAGACTAATAATGAGAAATTGTGTTTAGTGACTTTGAAAAAAATTGATGTGTTCATTAATCGATGTCTGTGGAGTTTCAAAGTTTAACTTTAACTTACCCATAGACCCCAGCGCCAACTTGTACCCATTTTACTGGCCGATTCGGAGCTTATGATGTCTGCCAGGCTACTGTAAAAGTTAGAAAATATAGGTTACACTTAATAAAGTACAACTCAGTATACAAAGAAGAATTATTCTAAATTAAACAGCATGAATGGAGGAATCACCATGACTTTTGTTATAAGCAACCATGAACCATGACTACATGTAAATAATGTTAGCACCATTGCCTGGCTCTTCTTTTTCCATACAGCATACTTACTTTACTATTAAAATAGCAGTTTGATAGAAAGACAGCATCCAGGTGCGCCAACTTCCTTCATAAAGTTCACTGATGATACTGGAGGGGATGGTGGAATAGCTGGCGTGTGCAAAGCCGGAAAGGATTTTTGCCAGCAGAAGCAAATGAAATGAATAATCCTGAGGAAAGAAAGGAGAGAAACACAACTAGTTATAAAATGCTGCTTTGCAAACTCTCTGATACTTGTAATTCTATTATCCCTGAAAGCTAACGTTCTGTGCTCCACAGTAAAACACAGGCCCCACGGGCTTAAACTAAAATATTGTTCATACCAACACTTTCAATCTAAAATGCCTTTAGTTATTTTCCCTGGAGAACTCCTGGACCTGGGGTGCTCCAGTTTGGGAGTCAGAGCTACATCACAACCCCCTGCCTCTTAGTGTAGGGATGTCTATGTTGTGGGGATATTTATTTATTGCATGTCCTCACCTTAGAGTCCCCTGAGGAGCTCAGGAAGATAACTGAAGACATGTACCTCTCCCAGTGTCTGCTATTGGCTGCTTAACTTAGCTTGAATGATTTGGTATGAGTTTGAATTTATATAAAATATTTATTTTCAGTAAGAATTGATTTATTGTGTATCTATGGGCAAACCCTTTTATTTTGTATAACCACTTGACCGCCAAAAGATTTACCCCCCTTCACGACAGGCCATTTTTAGTAATACAGCACTGCATTATTTTAACTGACAATTGCAACGCTGTACCCAAATACAATTTATGGCACTTTTTTCCCACAAATACAGCTTTCGTGTTTTTTGGGTTTTTTTCCACTATACTGTAAACAAATAACCACCGACTGAAAAAAAAACACAATATTTTTTACTGTTATAACACATATCTAATAAAAAAAAATAATTTCTTCAGAATTTTAAGCCAACGCTGTATATATTCTGCTACATATTTTTAGTAAAAAAAAAAAAAAATCCCAATAAGCGTACATTGTTTGGTTTGCGCAAAAGATATAGTGTCTACAAACTTTGGTATATATACTGGAAATTTTTTTATATACTAGGAATGGCAGCGATCAGCGACTTCTAGCGGGACTGCGATATTGCGACGGCCAATCAGACACTAACTGACACTTTTGATTTTTAACTGGGAATCATTGACACTAATACAGTAATCAGAGTTGAAATAATGCACTGTCACTGTACTAATAATACTGACTGGGAAGGGGTTAAATATCTAGAGTGATCAAAGGGTTGAATGTGTGCCTAACCAGTGTTTTTGTGTACTTTGTGTGGTGCTTTTACTAGGGGATGTGATGGATTGGAAAACCATTTACACACCTGCTGTCAGAATGGAGCTCTGCCTTGTTTACATAGGCAGAGCTCCTATCCAGCCTCTCTTCCCAACAATCAGCCGGTGCCGGCAGACATCCATAAACCAGCACCCGCTGATTGACTTCTGCTGTGACTAATCACAACAGAAACGCTGTGCACCCCCTAGAAGGAAGTGTAGAATCACACACACATACATATATACAGTATATATATATATATATATATATATATATATATATATATATATTGTAAAGTTTGGGGGTTCTAGCTCCACCGGATTGAGTGCACAACCGTTTAAAACATAAACAAAAAGGCTTTATTTCAGCAAACTTAAACAGGCTTCCAGCAGTGCATAAATCAAACACAAAATAAAGTCCGCTTTTCTTCAGCACAAAGGAATAAAGCAAGAAAAAAGGCACATACGGTTTTGTGGATGGGTCTTCACCCCAAGGTTTGTAACAGTCCTTAATAGACCTCTCAGCAGCTTCCAGCAAACTTGCAGCTCCTTCAGACAGGTGCAACCACCAAACTACTCCTCCCCCACACTCACCTATTGCTGCTTCCTGTCTCTTAAGGACTGCTTCTCATGGGTCTTAACCCTGTGTGTGCTGGAATCCCTTATGGTCAGGGGTGGGGGCTCTTTCCCACCCGAATATCACTACAGAGCCCCCCAAATTCCGGGTCCCAAATATCGCTCTATTCAACACAGAGAGAACTGCGATTCAGTCCTCCTGATTTTAGCTATTTCCAGGAATTTCTCACCCGTCTTGGGTGACCCCCTGAACATTTCCCAACTTCCCTTAAAGAGACCACAACCCAAACACAGGAGATATATAGCGACTGTCCAGGACCCAACCTTGGCGTCCTGTACATATATATATATATATATATATATATATATATATATATATATATATATATATATATATATATATTAAATCTGCTACAGGGCGGTAGTTAAGTGGGGAAGGGTCAGGTTCCGTGGTGAGGTTTACCCCTCTATATTTTTTTTTTAAATCTTTTTATACTCCTCGATTTTTACTAGTGATCATTGCCACTGAGAAAGAAGGTGAGAGGATAGCCAAAATTGAGTTGTCTTATATAAGTACAACTCAGGGGAATTGGGAGACAACCAGGAGATTTCCCCTAACTTCCTGTTGGGTCTCTGAAAGAGGAAAGGGAAGGATTTCCGATTTAGTACACATACTGCAAAAAAAAAAGTTTTAGCCATACATGCACTTTATCCTTTCTACTGTAAGACATAGCTTCTTAAGCAAAGTGCTCAATTCAAACATCACTTGCTTCAAACTTGGCCTACTTGCGGCTTCCCTAGCAGGGATTCTAAATGTATGAGAATTACACATGGGGGAGTCGCACCTTCTATGGAGAAAATGGCAAATTTCTTATCAAATACTTACCACAATTTTCCTTTCTTGATGGACTCCATGGCAGCATATGTATGGGTTAACCCCGCCTCCACTCCTCCCCTATAGGACCCCACTCCCATAAATCTTTGCTGTGAGCCAGAGGCCACGTTACGTAACTAGCCTACTCATGACTTTGGGTGGGAACTCCTGCTGCCATGGAGTCCATCAGGAAAGGAAAATTACGGTAAGTATTTGATAGGAAATTTTCCATTTTCCTGACCGATTCCATGGCAGCATACGTATGGGAAATAACTAGCCATACACACCCAAGTGGGCAATTGCAGAACCAAAAGATAAGGGTTTAATTGACACTGTCCAACGACAGGATTTGTAAACCAAAAATTAACAGAAGATAAAGATCCCGGTTCTACACAATAATGAGCCATAAATGTATTGATCAAGGACCACAAGGTTGCCCTACTGATTACTTTGAGAACCACATGCTGCAAAGCTGCCCAGGATGTGGGCACACTCCTGGTCGAGTGAGCGGTCATCATCCCTAAAGAAGCCAAGCCCTCGGCTCTATGAGCCTATCAGATGGCCCAGACAATCCATGCCACAATCGCCCTAGATGAGGCACGTTTCCCTTTGTCTTTTCCGGAAAAAAGGATGAACAGGCCTTCTGAAGCCTGAAGGAAGCTGTAGCTTTTAGATTTAACTTCACAATATCTGGGAGATTCCTAGAACCAAAAGGAAGGCACTGCTGAGAGTCAAACTCAATATTCCTGTTTATTAGACATGCACTAAACCAACTAAGCCACAGGGCGACCTCTCCCATGTCTAAAGGACGCAAATTAGTACCCCAAAGGGTGGCAGAACAATTTCTTGGTTCCCATGAAAATCTAATGTACCCATGGGAATGTAGTCAAACATAGGTAAAAGCACCGCTCAAACTGGAAGAACGTTAAGAAAAGTTCTCCATGACCAGTGAATCCATCTGAGTTGTTTTTTTTTATGCTGACGTGATAACCAGGAGAAAGGCAAACATGACAGAGAGGCCTTTAACTGAGTAAAAACAAAACCTCCTGCGCTCAAGTGCTGTCTGATGGAGTAGAAAGAGGTGCACTACAAACTCAGATGTAAAGAGAGCTGTTTGGTCTTGCTGCCCCCTTCAGGATCAAGGGTATCCAGAACCACTGGTAGAAAAGACAAAAAAGAAAAAGAGAGGCGCACCGACCTAGTGCATTACCATAAAAACATTTATTAAAATATTAAAAAGTGTACAAAGTACTCACAAGACTGGTGTGATACAACACACATCAAGAATAACATATACAGTCTCCAAGGTAGCCAGGTCCCAATTATGACGAATGAGCATGCAGATAGTCGCATGGGGCTGCTGTGGCTAGGCTGACGCGTTTCAGCATTTTTTCTGGCTCTGAGGAAGGGGGCTCGCCCCTGAAACGCGTCAGCCTAGCCACAGCAGCCCCATGCGACTATCTGCATGCTCATTCGTCACAATTGGGACCTGGCTACCTTGGAGACTGTATATGTTATTCTTGATGTGTGTTGTATCACACCAGTCTTGTGAGTATTTTGTACACTTTTTAATATTTTAATAAATGTTTTTATGGTAATGCTCTAGGCCTTTAACTGAGACAGTTCTAGAACACTCCACTCCAATTCCTGAGAGGGAGTTGAGAACAAGAGGGAGATTCAATTTGGGAAACCTCCGCTTACTCTGAGGTCTGAACCTAGTTGCTCCCTTGAAGAATTATTGGACAGGAAAGATGCCTAGACCTGGAAACACCTGTGAAGGCTGATAAAGCTGACACTTGTACTCTGAAGGAGCTGATAGATAGAGCCAGATCTAAATCCGACTGGAGAAAGCCCAGAATATTTAGAACTTCTAGATCAGTACATGATCTGTCAGCAGCAGACATGTATTGCAGAGACTTTCACCAGATTCCCCCATAAACTTTGTGTTCACTCTCCTATTCAAGAGAAAGAGAGAGATGACTCAGGGGGAGCAGCGGAGGACCTCCAATCTGAAGAACCAGACAGTCAGAAGTAACCATGTTACATAGTGAGTGAGGTTGAAAAAAGACATCAGTCCATCCAGTTCAACCTATGATGTGTGTGTGTGTGTGTGTCTACTGTTAACCACACATTGTATACCCCTGTATGTTGTTGTTCTCTAAGGTGCCCATCTAATAGTTTTTTAAAACTATCAATGCTCCCTGCTGATACAACTGTTTGCGGAAGAGAATTCCACATCCTTACCGCTCTTACAGTGAAGAACCCCCTGCGTATTTTAAGGTTAAATCGCCTTTCCTCTAGTTTTAGTGAGTGGCCACACGTCTTATTGTATTTCCTTTCTCTGAATAGGTTTTTCCATATGCTAGGGTTTCCAGTATAATATTTGTACATTGATATCATATCCCCCCTCAATCGTCTCTTCTCCAGAGAGAATAAATTCAGTGCTTGTAGTTTTTCCTCATAGCTGATGTCATCCATTCCCCTAATTATTTTTGTTGCCCTTCTCTGGACTTTCTCCAGTTCCAGCACATCCTTCATGAGGACCGGTGCCCAGAACTGGACAGCATACTCCAGATGTGGCCGAACCAGAGTCTTGAAGAGTGGGAAAATAATCTTGTTATTTCTGGAGTGAATCCCCTTTTTTATACATACCAGTATTCTGTTGGCTTTGCTTGCAGCAGCTTGGCATTGCATGCCACTGCCAAGCCTGTTGTCTACCAGTACCCCCAGGTCATTTCCATCCTAGACTCACCCAGAGGTCCCCCCCCCCCAGTGAGTAGCTTGCTTTCTGGTTTCTGGCCCCCAAGTGCATTACTTTACATTTTTCAACATTGAACCTCATCTGCCATGTAGTTGCCCACCCCATAATTTTGTTCAGGTCTGCTTGTAAGGTTTCCACATCCTGCCCAGAAGATATTGGTATGCTTAGTTTAGTATCATCCGCAAATACTGAGATTTTGCTCGATATCCCCTCCTCTAGATCATTTATGAATAAATTAAATAGGATTGGCCCCAGGACAGAACCCTGGGGGAACCCGCTTTCCACACCCGCCCAATCTGAGTACTCCCATTAATTACCCAATTACCACCCTTTGCAACCTCCCCTGGAGCCAGATCTCTATCCAGGTACTCACCTTATGGTCCATACCTACCTTCCTCAGTTTGAACAGTAAGCGTTTGTGGGGAACGGTGTCAAAGGCCTTTGCGAAGTCCAGATACACCACATCCACAGGCTTACCTTTATCTAGGTGGCAGCTCACTTCATCATAGAAGGTTAATAGATTGGTTTGGCAAGAACGATTTTTCATGAATCCATGCTGATTACTACTAATACCATTTTCATTACTAAAGTCTTGTATGTGGTCCCTTAACATCCCCTCCAAAATCTTGCAGACTACTGATGTTAGGCTGACCGGCCTATAGTTACCCGGGATATATCTCGGCCCCTTTTTTAAATATTGGTACCACGTTGGCTTTTTTCCAATCAGCTGGCACCATACCCGTCTGTAAGCTATCCTTAAAGATCAAGAATAATGGTCTGGCAATCACCTGGCTGAGCTCTTTAAGAACCCTCGGGTGCAAGCCATCCAGTCCCGGTGATTTATTTATGTTAAGTTTCTCTAGTTTAGTTCTAAGTCTATCTTCTGTTAGCCATGGCGGTATTTTCTGAGGTGTGTTGTTTAGTGTAGCCCCCTGATTCTTTTGTGAAGACTGAAGAGAAGAATTTATTTAACACTACCGCCTTTTCCCTGTCCTCTGTGGCCAAAACTCCTTTATCGTCTTTTATGGGGCCAATGTGTTCTGGCCTCGCTTTCTTACTGTTTATATACTTAGAGAATTTCTTGGGGTTCTTTTTACTCTCTTCCGCTATATGTCTCTCGTGTTCTATTTTAGCCGCCCTGATTTCGTCTTTACATTTCTTATTACACTCTTTGTAATGCTTGAATGCTGCCAATGACCCCTCATTCTTGTATTTTTTGAAGGCCTTTCCTTTAGCATTCATATGCATTTTTATGTTGGAGTTTAGCCACCCATGGTTTAGTTTTGCTCTTTTAAATTTATTTCCCTTTGGAATGCACTGGCCAATCCCCCTGTTTAGTATGCTTTTGAAGCACTCCCATTTTTCCTCCGTGTTCTTTGTTCCCAGGGTTCTATCCCATTTGATATTTTCTAGCAGAGAGAGCAGTTTTGGGAAATTGGCTCTTTTGAAATTCAGTGTCCTTATATTGCCATTGTGTTTCCTATTACTGTAATTAATACTGAAACTAATTGACCTATGGTCACTGTTTCCTAAGTTGTCCCGTGTTTCTATATCCGTGAGCAGGTCTGTATTGTTAGTAATCAGTAGGTCAAGTACCGCATTGTTTCTTGTCGGTGCACTCACCATCTGACCCATAAAATTGTCCTGCAAAACATTTAGGAACTGCCGAGCCTTGGCTGAATATGCGGTTCCTTATGCCCAGTCTATATCTGGATAATTAAAGTCCCCCGTTATAATGACATTTCCATCCTTGCTGCCAATCCTATTTGTAAAAGGAGGTTCGCCTCCCCCTCCTCCCTCAGGTTGGGGGGTCTATAGCATACGCCCAATATTACTTTCCCCACAGTGCCTTCCCTTTGAAGTTCTACCCATAGTGATTTTGCCTCGTCCATAGCTCCATTATTATTATCATCCCTCATATTTACCTGTATACTGTTCTTAATATACAGACATACCCCTCCCCCTTTTTTACCTTCTCTATCTCTGCGATAAAGGGAATACTCCTGAATGGTCGCCATCCAGTCATGAGAGCTGTCAAACCAAGTCTGTTATCCCCAAAAAATCTAAGTCCTCCTCAAACATCAGCAGCTCCAGCTCTCCCATCTTGTTAGCCAGGCTTCTGGCATTGGTATACAAGCCTCGTAATCAGTTGATCGGTGATCGGTTACAAATATCCTCATTTGATGTTTTTAGGCTGCTCTTGTGATTTCTCCCCATATCCCTCCTGGGTTTAGGAGCTCCAAACACCCTACCGCTAATGTCCCCATTTCTGCCCTCTGGATCTTGCTTTCCACTGGCTAATTCTACATCTGTACCCTCCCCCCCATCACCTAGTTTAAAAGGCCCTCTAATTTTTCGGCCATCTTCTCACCCAGTACGGCTGCACCCTCCCCATTTAGGTTCAATCCGTCCCTACCATAGAGCTGGTGGCCGACTGAGAAGTCGGCCCAGTTCTCCAGGAACCCGAAAACCCTCCTGCTGGACATGGATGTAGAAATACACCCAGTGACAGAAGGTCTGGCCTGATGAGAAGTAGCACTGGGTCCCAGTAGCTGAACAGTGCTAGCAAGGGGAACCATGGCCTAATTGGCCAATAAGCTATCACTGCCACTACCTCCACAACTTCTGTTCAGGGTTTTCATAGAAACCCAAGGATGACCAGGACTTTAAAAAACGCACAGGACCCGCTGCATTTCCAATGATCTGTCAGGCCATGTGCACCTGAAAAACCTTCACATGTAGAGACCATTCCTTGTTGTCCAACTGGACTCTGGAAAGTAAGTATGCTAGAATATTTTGGACTGTGGGGAAATAAGCCTCAAAGATGTAGGCTTGATTCTTCTTAACTCAAGACATAATTGGCTTTGCTTCCTGTAATAGAGGCTGTGAGTCCCTCGTTGTCTTTTAACGTAGGAGACTTCCGTAGTATTGGCTAGCCTAAGAGCACTGACACACCCTTCGCTATATGGTGAAAAGCCTGTAGGGTGCAAAAGGCTGCCCGTAGTTTCAGAACGTTCAACACAATCTTGTGAAATTGATAGCCCCATCTGTCTTGAGCTATCCCTGACAGGCAGCAAGGCCCTCAACCCAGATTGGTGGTATTGAATGTGATTGTGAACCAGGAAATGGGGCAATGGAATGGCAAAATGAGACAGTTTCTCCACTGCAGCCACTAGGGGACTCACTCATGACTAAGGTTATGTAGATGACCTGAATTCTGCTTCCTGGCTCCCACTGCTGTTGAAACATCCTCCGGAACAGCCGCATTCTCCAGAGTGTCCACTTGACCATTGGATCTGTAGACACAATAGTGTCAATCATTTTAGATGCTGAAAGGCACGCAGGTGGGAAGAAGAAAGGGCCAGGAGTATTCTGTTCCAGAACATCGGGATCCAGAGACAAAGCAATGGTTCTCTTGGTTATATCGAACTGAGCCCCGAGGCACACAAGAGACAGAATGGGCTCCAGGTGTCTTTTCCAGAATCAGCTGCCAGCTGAATTTTGAGGAGCAGCTGCCCTCTGTTTTGGGACAGTAGGAGAAGAACATCCAAGTAACCATGCAGGCGTATGCTCCTTGCTTTGATAAAGACCTTAACAACCAATAAGATCCCTTAAACACACACAGTGATGTTGAAAGCCCAAATGGAAGACAAGCAAGATGGAGATGGTCTTGACCTACAGCGAACCAAAGGAACTTGCAAAAGACTTCTACGATGGGCACATGAAAGTAAGAATCTTTCGGTCT
Organism: Pelophylax lessonae; assembly: GCF_965119305.1. Classification (NCBI taxonomy): domain Eukaryota; kingdom Metazoa; phylum Chordata; class Amphibia; order Anura; family Ranidae; genus Pelophylax; species Pelophylax lessonae. The sequence continues at coordinate 741,352,478 of NC_138769.1, read as the reverse complement.
ATTGGAAATGAGCCAGTCACCTGGCTGGACCCCTTATCTTTTGATGAAAATTGGTTTAGGTGTGCCAGGTTTAAAATCGGCCCCTGCAAGCCGCTCCTCTTAACGACCATAAAGAGGCGAGTACATGCCCTAAAATCTCTCGCATCCCGAGACTGGCACAGCAGCACTTTGCGACACCAGTGACTTTACATAATACAAGAGTATATGCTTCAATTTACCTCAGAGTGAGGCAAAATCTGTGGAAATGAATCCAAGATGAGGACTTCTGATGGACCATGCGTGTCCTGAAAAGACCGCTTTGACGTTCCAATAGTCTGAGGCTCAAACTCAGTAGCTTTTTGAATACCCAAGGACAAGCTTTTAGCAAACTTCTGTGGAGATATCTGTCCTCTTCAGCAGCTCTTCCTAAAATCCAGACCTGGTCTGTAAAAACGTGCGACCCTCGCACGCTCTGAACTTTGTCCTCTAGACTGTGTCATCTCCCGACCTAGCAGGCGTAGGACACCACTATGCGGATGATGTCAATTTAAGCCTCACCATGCAAACCTACACCAGCTCCAGCACTACCGAGCTCTTGAATACTACGTCCGCATTCTCCTTCCACATTTCCATCACTTTAAACACAGGCACAAGAGCCCAGGCCGACATCAGGCCATTCCCTGCATCTTCCAAGGAAGAGCAACATGCTTGCTTGCCTCATTAAGGCCTCAACAACTAGAGAGGCAGCCTTTACTAGATGCTTCACATCCTTATCTCTGAATGGATAGAGCTTGACCATCTTGCTCAGAAGAGAGTTATATCTCGCGATCTTGCTCCACTCATCCAATATGATGTCCCTTATTTGCATTAGGAATGGGAAATGAGAACGCTCTCTCTAGAGGTGCTTAAAGAACTTCCTCTTGCTTTGCAGGAGACTCTACAGGTTCTACTCGTGTAAATTCCCCCTTCATTGCCTTGACCAAGGGTGTCACAAGGGCAAAGGGACCCCTCTCGCCCTGCCTCACTTTCTGAGGTCTTCATAGATGGATGGCTTGATTAGGACGATTTCCCATTCTTCCTGGCCGTTCCTTGTGGGAGAACACGCTGTAACGGCTGTTGGACTTTGCGTGTGACTTGTACCCCACTCATTAAGGGTTTTCTGCACTACGCGCCTCACCAGAAATTCCATTTGCTGGAAATAACCATCCCCTTTTCCAACTGCCTGGGCTTAGTATGGCTCACACCGAGACTTGTCCTCTGGGACCTAAGTACTGCATCCCCAGCAGGCTCCTTCCTTGGAGCGGCTGACATGGCGGTGGATGTGGTGCATCAAGGAGGATTCAGAGCTTCTGCTATGAAGGCTGGACCCTGATGGTGACTAATGATGACTAAATATGGAAGAAGAATGTTGATGTAGTGACCTAATGAGGTCTTGATAATCTTGTGCCGTGTATTGTCAATTTGAACTAGAAGGGCTTAAAAACCTAAAAGAAAACAAAATAGGGTAGAAAGGAAAAGGGTTAAAAAACCCAAAAGGAATGCCCAGGCAAGCGAGAAAAGGAAAGGGTTAAACACACCCTCTCATCCCGCTACACAAGGGCTGGCCACCAGGGGGGGCAGTGACACATTCGTCGTGTGGAAACTGCCCAGACAGCCAACCTGCACAGGTGATAGAACCATCAGGATCACACACACAAAGGCAGTACACTAGGGTGTTATTGCAGAGCATATACCTGTGATGATGCACACAGCATTTAGGGAAACTGCTGCAAGCTGCCCACAGAGAAATCCCAATATCAACAGTACTGACCACTGATTACATTTCTCCACTGTAGTGACACCACCGCCGCCCACAGCACACATGCGCTGAGTCCCTGGGCAGGAGTAACCCAGGGACGCCAGGCGGAAGAGAGAGAGCGGCGGCTTGGAAGGCAATTGCGCTCCAGCAACCATAGGCTGGAAGACACTAGAGCCAGGGAAGAAAAACAAACAAACAAACACAACTGCTGCCATGGAATATGCAAAAAATAAAAGTATACATCACCGCACACGGCATCCCCACGACAATGCCTGGATCCAGAAGACGCTGCTGCATGGGCCCAGGGTGTTTATGGCCACCTGCCAATAGCAAGGATGTTTGGCCGTAATGCCGCTTTGCCTGCCAATGGCCAAGCTTAAGCTCTTCATGGCACTTCATCCATCGCCCTTCTCCACCCCGCTAATAGCTGGGGATTGCTGGAGACTCAACATGACACCAAATCCATCGCTCTTCTCCACACTGCTAATAGCTGGGGACTGCTGGGGACTCCACATGGCACCGAATCCATCGCCCTTCTCCACCCCACTAATAGCTGGGGACTGCTGGAGACTCCACACGTCTTCCGGAGCACAGCTTGCCGAACAACCAGGCCTTGATCGTGGAAACTTCATCCAAGTTAAGAATTCAACCATTCTGGTCTTTGGGAGGAGGACAAAAAAGGAACGTGGCCTCTGGTTTAGAGCAAAGATTTATGGGAGTGGGGTCCTATAAGGGAGGAGTGGAGGCGGGGTTAACCCATACGTATGCTGCCATGGAGTCTGTCAGGAAAAGGGAATTTACACATGGAGGATTTGTAACGCCTATGGAGAAATGGGAACATGAGCAGAGCTGGGGGGAGAGACAGCCAACACCCCACCCCAAGTCATTCTCATTACTGTTCTAAACTGTTAAAAGGTGAAATATGATTGGTTGCTCTGGTATAACTTTACTACATAAGACTGAGCATGCTTATGAAGTGAGTAGAAGAGCTTACTTCAGTGGGATTCTGGGAATGACTGTGCTTCCCATAGTCACAATGGGACTATTATGGCAAAAACGAGGCTTGGAAAACTGGAAGAGCCTGTGGACGCCTAGACACCGCCAGCAGAGAGTCAGTCAGGCTAAGTGTGTCACGAGGAGGGAAGGGCTCAGCTGTGGAATGATGATAGAGTTTCTGTGCATTCACTTCCTGAGAACGACCAATAAGGTGAAAACATGTTGATACTATACCCGTGTCATCATGACGTAACTTCCGCCGACACCATCTCCCAGCACAAAAGCGATACGGTGGGCCCCACTTACAAAAAAACAATGCTGTACACTTCAGGTGCCAGGTTCTAACCAGCACTAATACAAGTGAGTGTATTCCTTACCTTTGAATAAAACAAAAAATCGTTTTACACTATAGGCTTCCAGTTTGTCATTTCCCTCTGAGTGGAATGATTGGGTCTTCAGCATCAGGTAAACCTAACACAGGAGGAGTTACTGGATTTAAAGGGGATATGCCCCACAAGCACATTTGACCATACTAGAGATAGTTGGACATACAAATCAATGCGGGGCACTGCATGCACTAGTCGGATCAAGCACCAAAGTTTAATCCTTTTACAGAGCACCTGCACAGTGGGCATAAGTGAATGTGACTTTATATTGTTTTACATTTTTTTTTTTAAAACAGAATTTCCATTCACGTTTATTTATTTGATATACTGTAAAGCACTTTATATGGTATGTATATATGTTTATCACATGGAGCGATATTCATGACAAGCGCAGTTGATTTTTGAATATTTGTAGTAGAAGAGCTTACTTCATAGGGAATGACTGTGCTTCCCATATTCACCATAATCTGGATGAACACACCAAAACAAATGACTCTTTTCTTATCATACCAGGCGGATATAATCCCGAACAGTGGCAACGATAGTCCAAAGAAGATGACGTACACTAGAAAGAAGAAGAGAGACAATAGGGTTGATTTACTAAAACTGGGGAGTGCAAAATCTGGGAAAGCTGTGCATGGTAATGATAAAGGAACAAGGATCAACCCTTAAATATAAAGGTGAAAATGAAGAAATAATATGTGACAATTGGTGTTGGCGCTACCTTAGAAAATAAATAGTGTATACTGCCACGATTGGCGTGAGATACAATAAATGAATTACAGTGACCTACAAATTCCAGAGTGTCACCAAAAAATGTGAGTGAAAATATCTGAATAAAAATTATAAAGACACAAGTGTTTATTCATATATATCCAAAAAAATAAACTCCTACAAACCATGTGGTGGTATGTGCAAATAACAGAATATATATAATGATCAGTGTGCATGAAAAGATTATCCCAAAACCACAAGTGTATTATCAGGTTACAAATACCCGATAAAAGTGCCACACATAATGTGATTAAGTGGGAATTACTAATAAAAATAAAGTCCAAGAATAGCCACCAGGTGGCATTTTCAGTGATACAACCTGTACAGTGGTTATGCGGGGGTTCTCTTCTCCGTAGCAGGGGAGCAGCTCTGAGCCAGTGGCGGATGCCCTAGGTGCAGAGAAAAAAGATAATTTTGCAACGTTTCAATGCAGATGTTAAGGCTGTTCTCAGATGTGGTGGCATTAGTTTTCTTTTTTCAAGCCAAGCACATTTTCTTATCCAAAAATCACTCTAAACGCAGGTATAGTACTGGACCATAGGGCTAGGGAATCACAGCTGTCATAGACCAGGAAGGACATACTCAGATTATGGGGGTGAAGGGCTCCTCGTGATGCTCACAAATGTGCTTCTGGAAGAATGGTGAAACATTCCCATAGACACTCCTAAACCTTGTGGACGGCCTTCCTAGAAGAGTTGAAGCTGTTATAGCTGCAAAGGGTGGGCCAACTCAATATTGAACCCTATGGACTAAGACTGGGGTGCCATTAAAGATCATGTGTGTGTAAGGGCAGGCGCCCAATACTTTAAGTTATAAAATGTATGTGCCTAATGTCTCATTGACACTCCAGACACTCCATTGGTAGGACAGCCACACAGCAGTTTCTGCCCACAGAGGGCTCTGCTGCAATGTGATTATTCAACATTGGAGTCATTATATATCTCTATATATATATATATATATACACACACACAGTGTCTCACAAAAGTAAGTACACCCCTCACATTTTTGTAAATATTTTATTCTATCTTTTCATGTGACAACACTGAAGAAATGACACTTTGCTACAATGTAAAGTAGTGAGTGGACAGCTTGTATAACAGTGTAAATTTGCTGTCCCCTCAAAATAACAACACACAGCCATTAATGTCTAAACCGCTGGCAACAAAAGTGAGTACACCCCTAAGTGACAATGTCCAAAGTGTCAATATTTTGTGTGGCCACAATTATTTTCCAGCACTGCCTTAACCCTCTTAGGCATGGAGTTCACCAGAGCTTCACAGGTTGCCACTGCAGTCCTCTTCCCCTCCTCCATGACGGCATCACAGAGCTGGTGGATGTTAGAGACCTCGCACTCCTCCACCTTCTGTTTGAGGATGCCCCACAGATGCTCAATATGGTTTAGGTCTGGAGACATGCTTGGCCAGTCCATCACCTTTACCCTCAGCTTCTTTAGAAAGGCAGTGGTCATCTTTGAAGTGTGTTTGGGATAGTTATGTTGGAATACTGCCCAGTGGCCCCAGTCTCCAAAGGGAGGGGATCATGCTCTGCTTTAGTATGTCACAGTATATGTTGGCATTCATGGTTCCCTCAATGAACTGTAGCTCCCCAGTGCTGCCAGCACTCATGCAGCCCCAGACCATGACACTCCCACCACCATGCTTGACTGTAGGTAAGACACACTTGTCTTTGTACTCCTCACCTGGTTGCCCCCACACACGCTTGATACTATCTGAAGCAAAAAGGTTTATGATGGTCTCATCAGACTTCAGGACATGGTTCCAGTAATGAATGTCCTTAGTCTGCTTGTCTTCAGCAAACTGTGGGCTTTCTTGTGCATCATCTTTAGAAGAGGCTTCCTTCTGGGACAACAGCCATGCAGATCAATTTGATGCAGTGTGCGGCGTATGGTCTGAGCACTGACAGGCTGACCCCCCACCCCTTCAACCTCTGCAGCAATGCTGGCAGCACTCAGACGTCTTTTTCACAAAAACAACCTCTGTATATGACGCTGAGCACGTGCACTCAACCTCTTTAGTGGACCATGGCGAGGCCTGTTCTGAGTGGAAAATGTCCTGTTAAACCGTTGTATGGTCTTGGCCACCATGCTGCAGCTCAGTTTCAGGGTCTTGGCAATCTTCCATTGAACAACAGCGAGCCATTGAACAACAGGAAGTAATTGAACAACAGCAAACCATTAAAAAGCGGCTCATTTTAGAGCGGACCATTGGAAAGGGGGCGTGGCGACCGGAGCTGCTGATGGCTGCTTAGCTCAGGAGCTCCGACAGCCATAAGGGACCGATCAGCACACAGGACCTCCACAGCCAATTCCTTCGGCTCATCAGGAAGGCAACACCCCGAGGAACCACCAGAGATGACCTCGCGCCGCAGGGAAAACACACGACTCCCGAAAATGGAGTTAACAGCCAGGCAGCATGAGCCCTGCATTCTAAAAGATGGCGGCGGCCGCCTCCTACAGGCACAACCTCCAGCCCAGCACCCAGCGGCAAGATCCATCCAGCAGACGATCAGCAAGGTAGGAAACCCTGACAATGGGGGATCCTCAGGATCATCCTCACCCGGATCACCTGCATCCAGAAGCCCTGTCAGAACCAAAGCCAGATTTGTATCCCCAGCCAAACAGGGTCAGACACAGACCTCTGACATGACATACTCATTGTCACAGTTCCCCAGCATGGAACATAACCTGCATAATACTGATCCCTTTGCTTCTTATCCTACCACTGGCAATCCAATGTCAGATGTCATGCTTAAGGACATGCTGCACTCATTCATGCACACATTCAGAACCTCTCTACATGCTGATGTGATGGGATACATGCATCAATTTAAAAACAAAATGCAAAACAGGGGAAACAGACTCAACATGGTGGAAAACTCTGTCAGCAAACACGCTCTATCCCACAATGCCATGGTTGATGCTCATAACCGACAATCCGAAGACATAGATTGGCTCAAAGATAAAGTAGCTGACTTAGAAGATAGATCCAGAAGAAATAATCTTAAACTAAGAGGGGTCCCAGAGTCAATCCTACAACAGCTAGAACAGCATGCAACCAAACTATTCTCATCACTAGCACCAACCCTGTCAGCGATGGACTTAGCAATCGATAGAATCCACAGGATACCTAAACCTGCGTTTTTATCTCCTGACATACCGAGAGATGTACTCCTGCGGGTCCATTTCTTCCAAACCAAGGAGAAAGTAATGACGGCATTCCGCAAGAACCCCGAACTTCCCCCTGAATTTGCTAAACTACAAATCCTTCCTGATCTGTCCCGGCACACACTACAAAAAAGGAAAAACTTGTCGACCATCACGAAGGCACTGCGGAATCACAACATTCTGCATAAATGGAAACACCCTGCGTTACTTTCAATCACGCACAACGGAACCACAACCACTATATGAACCCTGAATGACGGCATAGCCTTGCTCCAGAAATGGGGCATATTGCCCCCTCCTGACATCCCACAGCATCTCCAACCACAACACCTACCTTTGGAGGAGGAATGGCAACTGGCGACAAGGAAAAAAAAGGAAAAACAGAAATACAACCATGGAGGTCCTGCATCTGCTTCATCCTCATCGTATCAGCAACAAGGTCCCAGGCCTAAGGAATGATGATTCTGCTCATGGCCCTCTTTAAAAACCCTATATCAACCTCTCGAGTTGATCTCGGACCAAAACCCTGGTCCCCTTTTTATAATGAATGTTCTATTGTTTTAACAAATTCCCCAGTTATATTTTATCCAATCTCAAGAGCTCTAAAATCCACCTGCATGAACGACAAGGACACTACTCTAAGCACCTCACCTTAACACCAGCACCTATCCAACTCGACAAAATTATTGACTCACCATGCCCTTTAAATGCATTTCAATAAATGCCAACGGCCTTAATCACCCCGCAAAAAGATTTGCACTTTGGAATGAAGTCAAAACTTCTATGGCGGACATAGTAACGGTCCAAGAGACCCACTTCCAAGATCAGAACCACCCTAAATGTACTCATAAGGACTTCCCTCATATCTTCCTTGCGAACTCATCCACTAAGAAGAAAGGAGTCCTACTAGCAATAAAACATACAGTGTCAACACAAATTAAAGACCTCATCACGGACCCAGATGGAAGATACATCATTCTGACTGGAACATTTAACAACCTTACTTTAACCTTGGTGGCACTATATGCACCCAATACCCATCAATTGCGATTCCTGCGACGACTGATAAAGAAGATCAACGAGGTCAAGTATGGCAACCTACTATTGTGCGGAGACTTCAACTCGACGACAGACCCAACTATAGACTCTTCAACCCCAACGAAAGGAAGGAAAATCTCTCTCCAAGGACTACTCCACAAGGAAGGTCTGTATGATACATGGAGATGCCTTCACGCTACAGAGAGAGACTATACATTCTATTCGGCTAGACACCAAACATACTCAAGAATAGATATGTTCATTACAGATTGGCACCTACTGGGAAGGACCTCCTCGGCTGTTGTCAAGGACATCATGTGGTCTGACCACGCGGTGGTTGAGATAACTGTTGACGAGGGATTCCCTAGAGGTATGGGACGGGTGTGGAGATGCAACATCAGGAACCTACAATCCAAATTAAGCAACACACACCTATCACAACACCTACAAGAATTTATGCAAATCAACTCTCCATCAGTGTCAGATCCCTGGACACTATGGGGAGCACACAAATCGTATATGAGGGGTATATGTATACAACAAAATTCCATATTAAGGAAAAAATATAACCAAAAATTAACAGAAATCCTCAAACAAATTCACAATCTAGAAGTAGAGAATAAGAAACACTCACAACCAAATTTGACCAACGAACTAAGTACTCTGAGATACCAACTCCGCTTATTACTATTAGAAAAACACGATATTCAACTAAGAAAGCTAAAATTAAATTACTATGAACATACCAACAAAGCTGGGAAACTACTAGCAAATCGACTAAAAACCAAACAAACAAAATCCAGAATAACCCACCTAAACAAACTACACTCCCCGCATAAACTTACACACCCTGATGATATAGCGAACTAATTCGCAGATTACTATCATTCTCTTTACAACTTAGACACCAACCCTACCACCATTAAACCCTCCAAAGAATCTATTTTACAATTTCTGGACAAACTTAATCTCCCCCACCTCTCTGACTCCCAATTAACACAGCTCAATGAACCTATCACCACAGATGAAATCCGTAAGACAATCTTGACACTCCCACACCGGAAATCACCCGGACCTGACGGATTCCCGAGCCAATACTACCAAATTTTTCACCATATCCTTACACCAAACCTAGCCGATGTATTCAACAAAGCAATTTCCTTGGCTTCATTTCCTAAAGACATGCTTGAAGCGTATATAGTGACCATACCTAAACCAGGTAAGGACGCATCACTACCTAGCAACTACCGACCGATCTCCCTACTAAACACGGACTTGAAAATCTTTGCAAAAATACTGGCTAAAAGACTACAGAAAGTGATGCACACTCTGGTCCAAAAAGACCAAATGGGCTTCATTCCCGGTAGGCAAACTTCGGATGCCACAAGATGCATAATCAATGTAACACATATGGCCAGGTCGAAGCAAACGCCTTCTCTGCTCCTAACCTTGGATGCAGAGAAGGTGTTTGATAGAATCAATTGGGACTATATGACCTCAACTTTACTCAAATTCGGTCTAACGGGTAATATCCGATCGGCTATCCTTGCCCTTTACTCCCAACCATCTGCCAAAGTATTCACATCCGGGGCCCTCTCCAGACCATTCTCCATCACAAATGGCACAAGACAGGGATGCCCCCTTTCACCTTCCATCTTTAATCTCTCCATTGAACCCCTAGCAGAAGCAATACGATCAGAAGCAGGAATCACAGGGTTTAAAACAGGAAACTTAGAACACAAGATTAACCTATTCGCTGATGATATAATTCTAATGCTGACTAACCCAAAAACCTCACTACCGACAGCCCACAAAATCCTAACAGAATTTGGTAAAATATCATATTACAAAATTAACCCCACCAAATCAAGTGTACTTGAGCTAGAAATAGCACAAGACGTCAAACAATACCTTCAACTAACATGCCCCTTCCCCTGGACCTCAGAAAAAATAACCTACCTAGGAATTTCCATTACCCCACGTCCCTCCGAACTACTCCTAACTAACATTAAACAACTTAAACAGAAAATCACAGACGACCTTAAAAGATTTGAAAAAGTGGATATATCTTGGGGTGCCAGAATGGCAACAATTAAAATGTGCATTCTCCCACAAATACTTTATGTATTCAGAACACTACCGATCCCAATCCCCAAAACACAGCTTAATGCCCTCTCGACCATCCTACAGAAGTATATTTGGGCCGGAAAAAAAGCAAGAATAGCGTAGAACACCCTCACGACACAAATATATGGGAGGTGCAGGCCTACCGAACCTCTCAGCCTACCATTGGGCAACACGTATAGACCAACTGAAACACTGGGACATCAAACCCGATTCCCCATTATGGGCCTCCATTGAAGAATATTTAGCTCCGACCAAAAATATTAAATGGCTACTGTTAAGCGATCTATGGATTCCCTGGAGCTGGAACAAATTACCACTAACAATTAAATCGTCCCTGCAGGCCTGGAGAACTATCTCTAAATCCCAACCCACCCTAAATTTAGATCACCTTAACCCTCTCCCAATAAAAATGTTACCATCCAAAATTCACAAACTAAACATAAATCATTATGAAAAATTAGGCATCAGATACCTAAAACAATTCTATAACAATCATACTCTCAGACTAAAGAAACGATTACAAAAGAATTCAATATGACTCCAGATACATCGGTATCCCTTTCCAAAATACTACTGTTATTGACCAAACATCCACTATTGGAAACCCACACCAACTCCCAAACGTGGCACTTCATTACGGCAAACAAACCAGAACGCAAGGGAATCTCCCTAGCATACTCTATTTTGACAGCAGACTTACTAACCCAGAAATCGCATCACATGACGAAATGGGAAAAATCCCTAAACCAAACATTCACGCTGACCCAATGGCAAAAAGCAATCAAATCCACGTATAGTTTCTCCCATTGCACCAACCATTGGGAAATGATGTCCAAAATCATAAACAGATGGTACTACACTCCGTACAGACTGTCCAAGATGATACCAAACTTCTCACCCCTTTGCTGGCGTGATTGTGGCATGACTGGTACCTTATCACACGTGCTATGGAACTGTCCATCCTTAAAAAGCTATTGGAACTCCGTATTCCAGTGCATTGCTACCTGCACTGGCTTACTGAGGAAACCATCCATTGAATTAGCCCTCCTAAACCTCAACATTGACACATATCCCCTCATGTATAGACAAATAATAATCCACGTCCTGTTAGCTGCCAGGAATCTAATACTTAGAAACTGGAAATCCAAAGTCATTCCAAACCTCTCGGAAGTTTGATAAATGAAAACTATGTACTTGAGAAAGCACTGTCAATTAATAACTTATCCTACAATAAATTTCAGCTAGCCTGGGCCGCATGGCCCTTTCTTACACCTGATAACAGAATGACCTAAAATTTTCTCTTAGGATAGAGTCAGAAGACTGGTCCTCCCCTGCCTGGAGACATTGCTCCCTATGGGTTCTGGGCTCGGGAGGACGGTCCTACCCTCTATCCTTTACCTTCAATGTTATGGAAAGGATTTTACATCTGTACTAACTGTACCTTATTGCTTAAAGAGACTTGAACTGGATACACCTTTGTACTTTTTCCTCTTTTCTCCCCTTTGTTAACTGTAACATTCCCTATGTTATCCTCCATGTTGGAGGTTTGTTCTTATATTACCTTCTTACCTTGTAAATCAATAAAAATTTATTGAAGCAAAAAAAAAAAAGAGCGGACCATTGAACAGCACGCCATTGAACAGCAAGCCATTGAACAGCGAGACACTGAACAACAGCGAGGCATTGAACAACAGCGAGGCATTGAAAAGCAGCCTTGTGAAGAGGAAGCTATTAAACAGCAAGCCATTGAAGAAAAGCGAACCATTGATCAGCAGGCCATTGAACAGTGGACCATAGAACAGCGAGCTAATAAACAGCGAGCCATTGAACAACAGCAAGCTGTTGAAATACAGCGAGCCGTTGAACAACAGCAAGCCATTAAGCAGTGGGTCATTGGACAGCAAGCCATTGAACGACAGCGAGATGATGAACAACAGCGAGTCATTAAACAACAGCGAGCCATTGAACAGCAGGCTATTGAACAGCGGGCCATTATACAGCAAGCCAATGAACAGGAAGCCATTGAACAACAGCGAGCCATTGAACAACAGCGAGCCATTGAAAAACAAGCCATGGAAAAGCTGGCCATTGAACAGGGAGCCATTGAACAGGGAGACATTGAACAGCGGACCATTGAACAGCAGACCATTGAACAACAGCGGGCCATTGAACAGCGGGCCATTGAACAACAGCGGGCCATTGAACAACAGCGGGCCATTGAACAACAGCGGGCCATTCAACAACAGCGGGCCATTCAACAACAGCGGGCCATTCAACAACAGCGGGCCATTCAACAACAGCGGGCCATTCAACAACAGCGAGCCATTCAACAACAGCGAGCCATTCAACAACAGCGAGCCATTCACCTAAAGCGAGCCATTCAAATAAAGCGAGCCATTCACCTAAAGCAAGCCACGAAACAGCTGGCCGTTGAACAGCTAGCCTTTGAACAATTGGCCTTTGAACAGCAAACCATTGAACAGCAAGCTATTCAAGAAATACAAGCTATTCAACAACAGAAAGCCATTCAACAACAGCGAGCTATTGAACTGCAAGCCATTGAGCAACTTCGAGCCATTGAACAGCAAGCTATTGAACAACAGTGAAGAAAAAGACAGGCGCCACTGTAGTTAGCCAGAAAAGTTTATTGCACAATATACATAATAACTTACACATAGGTAAGCTCCAGTCCGTATGGCAGCGTCTCCAGCGCACAATCCGGCCGTCCACCGGCCGGAGGTGACGTCACAGGAAACCATACGGACTGGAGCTTACCTATGTGTAAGTTATTATGTATATTGTGCAATAAACTTTTCTGGCTAACTACAGTGGCGCCTGTCTTTTTCTTCACTTCTGCCAGCGGATTCTTCTGAGTTTTCCTGTCAGTGCTGCCTTGTATCCAGCCATTTGGGACAGTCCCGAAACAAGAATTTGGAGCATCCCCTGCGCCCCTTGAACAGCGGGCCTTTGAACAGCCATTGAACAGCGGGCCTTTGAACAGCGGGCTAATGAAGAGCGAGCCATTGAACAGCAAGCCATTAAACAACAGCGAGCCATTGACCAGTGGGCCATTGAACAGTGGGTCATTGAAAGGCGAGCTGTTAATCAGCATGCCATTGAACAACAGCGAGGCATTGAACAACAGCGAGGCATTGAACAGCAGCCTTTTGAACAGGAAGCTATTGAACAGCGAGCCCTTAAACAGCAAGCCATTGAAGAAAAGCGAACCATTGATCAGCAGGACATTGAACAGTGGACCATGGAACAGCGAGCTAATAAACAGCGAGCCATTGAACAACAGCAAGTCATTGAGCAACAGCAAGCCATTCATCAGCGAGCCTTTGAACAGTGGACCGTTGAACAGCAGACCATGAAACAGCTTTTGAAGAGCAAACCATTGAACATCAAGTCAATCAACAAGAGCGAGCCATTCAACAACAGCGAGTCATTAAACAGCGAGCCATTGAACAGCGGGCCATTGAACAGCGGGCCATTGAACAGTGGGCCATTATACAGCAAGCCAATGAACAGGAAGCTATTGAACAACAGCGAACCATTGAAAAACAAGCCATGGAACAGCTGGCCATTGAACAGTGGATCATTGAACAGGGAGCCATTGAACAGCGGGCCATTATACAGCAAGCCATTGAACAGCGAGCCATTCAACAACAGCAAGCCATTTAACTAAAGCGAGCTACGAAACAGCTGGCCGTTGAACAATTGGCCATTGAACAGCGAGCCATTAAACAGCAAGCTATTCAAGAAATACAAGCTATTCAACAACAGAAAGCCATTCAACAACAGCGAGCCATTGAACAGCGAGCCATTGAACAGCGAGCTATTGAACAACAGTGGGCCATTGAAACACAGCAAACAATTGAACAGGAAGCCATGGAACAGCAAGCCATTGAACAGCAAACCATTGAACAGCAAACCATTGAACAGCAAACCATTGAACAGCAAACCATTGAACAGCAAACCATTGAACAGCAAACCATTGAGCAGGAACCCATTGAACAGCAAACCATTGAGCAGGAAGCCATGGAACAGCAAGCCCTTGAGCAGGAAGCCATGGAACAGCAAGCCCTTGAGCAGGAACCCATTGAACAGCAGACCATTGAGCAGAAAGCCATTGAACAGCAAGCCATTGAGCAGGAACCCATTGAACAGCAAGCTATTAAGCAGCTAGCCATTGAGCAGGAAGCCACTGAACAGCAAGCCATGGAACAGTGGGCCATTGAACAGCAAGCTATTAAAACAGCAAATCATTGGGCAGCGAGCCATTGATCAGCGAGCCATTAAACAACTATGGGCCATTAACCAACAGCAAGCCACTGAACAAAAGCAAGCCTTTGAGCAGGAAGCCATTCAACAGCAAGCCATGGAACAGCGAGCCTTCGAACAGGGGGCTACTGAACAGCGAGCCTTTGAACAGCAGTGGGGCATTAAACAACAGCAAGCCATTGAACAAAAGAAAGCTATTGAGCAGGGAGCCATGGAACAACAGGCCTTAGAACAGCTGGCTATTGAACAGCGAACCAAAGAACAGGAAGCCTTTAAACAGTGACTCATTGAAGAGCGAGCTTTTGAAGCTAGAAGGAGGCAGGAAGAGAGAGGGGGAGCAGGGTATGATAAAGTGTGGAACACAAAATCATAAATTAGAATATAATAAATAAAAATTAAAAAAAAGCCAGTAAACAACATGCCATTGAACAGCAATCCATTAAACAACAGCTAGCCATTGAACAACAGCAAGCCATTGAACAGCGGGCCTTTGAACAGCGGGCTATTGAAGAGCGAGCCATTGACCAGTGGGCCATTGAACAGTGGGTCATTGAAAGGCGAGCTGTTAATCAGCATGCCATTGAACAACAGCGAGGCATTGAACAACAGCGAGGCATTGAACAGCAGCCTTTTGAACAGGAAGCTATTGAACAGCGAGCCCTTAAACAGCAAGCCATTGAAGAAAAGCGAACCATTGATCAGCAGGTCATTGAACAGTGGACCATGGAACAGCGAGCTAATAAACAGCGAGCCATTGAACAACAGCAAGTCATTGAGCAACAGGAAGCCATTCATCAGCGAGCCTTTGAACAGTGGACCGTTGAACAGCAGACCATGAAACAGCTTTTGAAGAGCAAACCATTGAACATCAAGTCAATCAACAAGAGCGAGCCATTCAACAACAGCGAGTCATTAAACAGCGAGCCATTGAACAGCGGGCCATTGAACAGCAAGCCAATGAACAGGAAGCTATTGAACAACAGCGAACCATTGAACAACAGCGAACCATCGAAAAACAAGCTATGGAACAGCTGGCCATTGAACAGTGGATCATTGAACAGGGAGCCATTAAACAGCGGGCCATTATACAGCAAGCCATTGAACAGCGAGCCATTCAACAACAGCAAGCCATTCAACTAAAGCGAGCTACGAAACAGCTGAACAATTGGCCATTGAACAGCGAGCCATTAAACAGCAAGCTATTCAAGAAATACAAGCTATTCAACAACAGAAAGCCATTCAACAACAGCGAGCCATTGAACAGCGAGCCATTAAACAACAGTGGGCCATTGAAACACAGCAAACAATTGAACAGGAAGCCATGGAACAGCAAGCAATGGAACAGCAAGCCATGGAACAGCAAGCCATTGAACAGCAAGCCATTGAACAGCAAGCCATTGAGCAGGAACCCATTGAGCAGGAACCCATAGAACAGCAAACCATTGAACAGCAAACCATTGAACAGCAAACCATTGAATAGCAAACCATTGAGCAGGAACCCATTGAACAGCAAACCATTGAGCAGGAAGCCATTGAACAGCAAGCCATTGAGCAGGAAGCCATGGAACAGAAAGCCATTGAGCAGGAACCCATTGAACAGCAGACCATTGAGCAAAAAGCCATTGAACAGCAAGCCATTGAGCAGGAACCCATTGAACAGCAAGCTATTAAGCAGCTAGCCATTGAGCAGGAAGCCACTGAACAGCAAGCCATGGAACAGTGGGCCATTGAACAGCAAGCTATTAAAACAGCAAATCATTGGGCAGCGAGCCATTGATCAGCGAGCCATTAAACAACTATGGGCCATTAACCAACAGCAAGCCACTGAACAAAAGCAAGCCTTTGAGCAGGAAGCCATTCAACAGCAAGCCATGGAACAGCGAGCCTTCGAACAGGGGGCTACTGAACAGCGAGCCTTTGAACAGCAGTGGGGCATTAAACAACAGCAAGCCATTGAACAAAAGAAAGCTATTGAGCAGGGAGCCATGGAACAGCAGGCCTTAGAACAGCTGGCTATTGAACAGAGAACCAAAGAACAGGAAGCCATTAAACAGCGACTCATTGAAGAGCGAGCTTTTGAAGCTAGAAGGAGGCAGGAAGAGAGAGGGGGAGCAGGGTATGATAAATTGTGGAACACAAAATCATAAATTAGAATATATAATAAATAAAAATAATTATAAATAAGTTAAAGTCTATCTATCTATATACAGTATATGTATGTGTGTGTGTATATATATATATATATATATATATATATATATATATATATATATACACACACACTGTACATATATATATATATATATATATATATATATATATATAAAAACAGTAAAACTACAGGCAAGGGCACTGGAGAAAGCACCGGGGGGGCAAACTAATATCAATTTATTTTATTTAGTAATGTTATCCAATAGGATTACAATGTATCAGTGTGTTTGTGTGTTTTACTTTTTGAATTTGCCGCCGGTTCCACCACGCTGCAACGCGACGCGATGCTCGCAGGGAACGGAAGCCGGGGCACACAGCATCAGGCGGAAGATCCGGCCGCAGTACACTGCCGGAATACATCGCAGGATCCCAGGGACAAGGTAAGTAACCTCTTCCAGGATCCAGCGATTCTCCCTGACGGTACCCCGAGTGTGGCTCAGGGTTACCGCTAATGGTACTGAAATTCCACCCCGAGCCACACTCTGGAATACCGCCAGGGAGGTTAAGGTTTGCTTGGCTTGGCTGTCACTCCGCAACCTAAAGTTTCAGCTTCCTCCATAAATTTTCTATAGGATTAAGGTCTCTGTGACCCTAATGTGCTTCTTCTTGAGCCAATACTTTGTTGCCTTTGCGGTATGTTTAGGGTCATTGTTATGCTGGAAGATCCATCTTCAGTGTTCTGGCTGAGGGAAGAAGGTTCTCATCCAAAATTTTACAGTACATGGCCCCATCCATTAGCCCTTCAATGCAGCAAAGTCGGACTGTACCTTTTTTTTTTTAATTCTTTTTATTTCAATATGTGCATAAAAACAAACATTCCACACGTCATTTCAACAAAAGGACTAAACAATATTAAATAATAAAAAATTATACAGTATATAAATAATTATCTGTTTGCTTAGTATTCATAATCTCTTTATGCCAATGTATATCCATTTAGCTTAATTGATCGCGGTTGTCCCAGTGTGCCCCAACCCCTTGCTCCATTGCAATCATAGATTTATTACCTCATCATCAGTGGCGGCTGGTGAAGTTTTAAAATGGTGGGGCGCAAGACCCCGCCCTTCCATGTTGATCCCTCCCATTTCTTAGAAGCCCCACCCCGTATAGACTCCACCCATTTTGTCCCCTGTATTTTGCTTGTGTGAACAAATTCTCCCAATATATCACATATTAAGGGGTCCATCAGTACTAGTATATCCCATAATAGGGAGCAGGGGCCCTATTATGGGATATACTGTGAGAGACACCCTATTATGGGATACACTGACTGAGAGTGGCACAAACCCCACAGTACAGACCCCCCCCCCCCCCCAGCACAAACCCCACAGTACAGGCCCCCTAGCACAAACCCCACAGTACAGACCCCCCTAGCACAAACCCCAAAGTACAGACCCCCTAGCACAAACCCCACAGTACAGACCCCCTAGCACAAACCCCACAGTACAGGCCCCCTAGCACTAATCCCACAGTACAGACCCCCTAGCACAAACCCCACAGTACAGGCCCCCTAGCACTAATCCCACAGTACAGACCCCCTAACACTAATCCCACAGTACAGGCCCCCTAGCACTAATCCCACAGTACAGGCCCCATAGCACTAATCCCACAGAACAGGCCCCCTAGCACTAATCCCACAGTACAGGCCCCCTAGCACAAACCCCACAGTACAGGCCCCCTAGCACAAACCCCACAGTACAGGCCCCCTAGCACAAACCCCACAGTAGAGACCCCCTAGCACAAACCCCACAGTACAGACCCCCTAGCACAAACCCCACAGTACAGACCCCCTAGCACTAATCCCACAGTACAGGCCCCCTTTCAATGCAGTGACCAGCGTACAGGCCCCCTTTCAATGCAGTGACCAGCGTACATGGTGTGCCCAATGCAGAGATCAGCGTGTGTGCCCCCAATGTAGTGACCAGCATACATGGTGCCCCCAATGCAGAGATCAGCGTGCGTGCCCCCAATGTAGTGACCAGCATACGTGGTGCCCCCAATGCAGAGATCAGCGTGCGTGCCCCCTTCATAGCACCAGAACTGACTGACAGGACAGTGATGCCCCCCCCCCCCCCCGAGGCATCATTCACTTACCGTTACAAGGCAGCCTTCAGGTAGAGGTAGGGACAGTCACTCACTCACACTCAAATTCTTCTGCGGACTTCCGATCCGACTTCGACTTCTTCCGATCCGACTCAACTTCTTCTGCGGACTTTGGATCCGACTCCGTGGCCTCGCCTCAGTCAGCTCAGTCCCGACCTCAAGTCACAAGAGCGCGGCTCTCGCTCTCCTGTCCTCTCTCTCTCTGCAGCGGGCGGAAACAGAAGGTGATCGTGATCATGGTGGTCATGGTACATGCATGTCACAGGTGAGGGTATAGCCATGTCACAGGTCATGGTAAGGGCATGTCACAGGTCATGGTAAGGGCATGTCACAGGTCATGGTAAGGGCATGTCAAAGGTCATGGTAAGGGCATGTCAAAGGTTATGGTAAGGGCATGTCAAAGGTCATGGTAAGGGCATGTCAAAGGTCATGGTAAGGGCATGTCTCAGGTCATGGTAATGGCATGTCACAGGTCATGGTAAGGGCATGTCACAGGTCATGGTAAGGGCATGTCACAGGTCATGGTATAGGCATGTCACAGGTGATGGTAAGGGCATGGCACAGCTCATGGTACGGGTATGTCACAGGTCATGGTACGGGCATGTCACAGGTCATGGTAAGGGCATGTCACAGGTCATGGTAAGGGCATGTCACAGGTCAGGGTATAGGCATGTCACAGGTGATGGTAAGGGCATGTCACAGGTCATGGTACGGGCATGTCACAGGTCATGGTACGGCATGTCACAGGTCATGGTACGGGCATGTCACAGGTCATGGTATGGGCATGTCACAGGTCATGGTAAGGGCATGTCACAGGTCATGGTAAGGGCATGTCACAGATCATGGTAAGGGCATGGCACAGGCATGTCACAGGTCATGGTATGGGCATGTCACAGGTCAGGTCACAGGTCAGGTCACAGCATCGCTGCAGCGGCTTCAATCACTTACCTGCTCTCCTGGGCTGGGTCTCTGACTCCACACTCACGCTGCCTGCGACGTCCACGGCGGCTGCTCCTCTCCTCCTCGGTGGCGGGAAGGTGAGCGGCTTCTCCTCTCCCTCCTCTTCGTTCTGCGATGGGCGACGGGAAGGTGAGCGGCTTCTCCCTCTCGGCCTCTCCTCTTCTTCGTTCTGCGGCGGGCGGCAGGAAGGTAAGCGGCTTCTCCCTCTCGGCCTTTCCTCTTCTTCGTTCTGCGGCGGGCGGCGGGAACCGGGGGGAAGGTGAGCGGCGCCGGCTTCTCCTCTCCTCGAGACTCCTCTTCTGCGGCGGGAAGGTGACTGACCGGGTGGTGATGGTGAGTGACTGATGCACGCACCGGCACTGCCCCCAAAGAGGTCAGCAGGGATGTCCTGAATCATGACTGGTCCAGGCTGGAGTCTGGACCAATCATGATCCAGGACATCACAAAAGGGGGGGTGTTGTAGCGCAGTGCTCTGCGCCCTGGTGACCCCCCAGAAGGCCGCCAATCGGCACCTCTGCCAGGAGGGAACCCCCCCCCCCCAGCCACCAATGAGTCCGGCGCCCCTAGTGGGCTAAAAATTTATTTTATTTATTTTTATTTTTTTTAAAATCTTTTTTTTCTTTTTTTGGGAGGGGGGGCGACGCCCCTGTGCCCCCTATCGGCCGGCCGCCACTGCTCATCATACTATGTGCATCCCTCTATATCCTCTTGGTTATCTCCTTATATTCAACCATTGGTTAATGTTGATTGACACCAATTATCCCAAATGTTATTATATTTCGTTGAGCATCCTCTATGCATATACGGTACAATACTTTTTCAAATGGTAAAATCTGATTTAACGCTCTTATCCAGTTCTTAACAGCAGGGGGCTTCACTTGAATCCACTTAACTGTGATTGTTTTCCTTGCCATAAACAGCGTTTCTCTAAGCATTATCTTGTGATATCTAGACCATGTTATTTTATCTAGTATACCCAGCAAACAGGTTTCTGGGGTCAAAGGTACGGGCATATTCAGGACAGAGTAGAGCTTCACGATTAATCGTATGAAAATCGCGATCTCGATTCACCCCCCCTGACGATCTAAACCTGACATATGCTCGATTCTTTGCATAGCTGAGGGAGCAGAGAAAACAGCTGTGGAAAACTCCCAGTAACTATAAACAAAATGATTACATTGTATCGTTCCTCCTGCAAACTCCTATCAGCATTTAAGTCTCCCAGTAACTATAAACAAAATGATTACATTGTATCTTTTCCTTTCCTCTGCCAGGGAGAAAGGAAGTTTAACCTCTTAAAGACTAGAACTTTTTCTGACACTTGTTGCTTGCAAGTTAAAATCATTTTTTTTTTTGCTAGAAAAGTACTTCGAACCCCCAAACATTTTATATATTTTTTTAGCAGAGACCCTACAGAATAAAATGGCGATTGTTGTAATATTTTATGTCACACTGTATTTGCGCAGCAGTCTTTCAAACGCAATTAATAAACTTTAATGAATAAAAAAAAAAACGTAACAGTAAAGTTATCCCAATTTTTTTTTGTTGCACAGAGAATCGTGAGAGAATCGTGATCTTTATTCCAAGCTAAAAAATCGTGATTCTCATTTTGGCCAGAATCGTGCAGCTCTAGGACAGAGGATAATATTTGAATTATTTCCTGCCAGAATCTTAATATCACTGGACAAAACCACGTAATACGTATAAAGTCTGCCCGCTTAGCACTGCATCTCAAGCATTTAGGAGATGCAATGCTGTGCATTGCATAAAGTCTACTTGGAGAGAGATATGATTGATGTAGCATATATAATTGT
This sequence comes from Pelophylax lessonae, assembly GCF_965119305.1. Lineage (NCBI taxonomy): Eukaryota > Metazoa > Chordata > Amphibia > Anura > Ranidae > Pelophylax > Pelophylax lessonae. Next base: position 741,330,821 of record NC_138769.1, on the reverse strand, counting down.
ATTAACCTATTGTTTGCTGCTGGCGATGCATATAAATGGGAAGAACAAGCTTCTTCCCAATCTTCGTCAGTTAAATTGGGAATTATTTCCTGCCATTTTGTTTTTATTGCCAAGGGATTCATTCCTGAATTGACCCTGGTTAAATGTGCATATATTTTAGAGATTAATCCTTTAGGGCCCTGGACCTAAGAATACCAATCATTGGATATCTAGAGATCCCAGGTCCTAAGACTCCAAATTGCGCTTGTAATGCATGACGCAACTGTAAGTATCTATATAATGAGGTTATGTGGTATATCATATTTCATTTGTATATCTGAAAAAGAGTACATATGTGTTATGTCATATACATCCGCAAGGACTGATATCCCTTTTTGTTCCCAGAACTGATACTCTAACAATTGTTTCAGGTGATTAAACATTGGGTTTTGCCATAGTGGGAGATCCATGTTTATTTGTGTGTTTCCCTCTATATGTTTTGCCTCTCTCCATATTGTACGAGCTAATGTTAACATTGGTATTTGCTTATATTTTTATTTATTCAAAGGTGCTTCTAGGGCTATAAGTAAATTATTGATTTGTAAAACATGAGCCAGGTGTGATTCTACCATCTGTGGTGTTACTGGTACTATCCATCCTGTGAGATGTTTAAGTTGTACAGCGAGATAGTATCTATAAAAGTGCCATACCTGCTTCTGTTTTAGCTCTCTGAAGTGTGGTTAACTTTTATTCTATGTCTACCCTTTCCCCAAATAAATGTGGTGAATAGGGCATCTATTGTTTTAAAAATACTTTTAGGGACTATAACCGACATATGTGAAAAAATGTATAAACATTTCGGTAATAGGACCATCTTGATTAAATTTATTCTCCCTGCAACTGAAAGTGGTAATTTAGCCCAAGTAGCTTATTTAGTTTTAATTGTTGTCATGAGTGGATTAAGGTTAGCCTGTAAAGCTGCTTGTGGTAATCTTGTAATATTTATTCCCAGGTATTTGAAAGAGGACACTACCTTTAATAAACTTGAATCCTTGCTTAGTGTGAGTAGTTGTGGTTGCAATGGCATAAAGGAGGATTTTTGCCAATTAATTTTAAGGCCTGAATAAGAACCAAATAGTTCTATTATATGCATATGAATATCAAATTTCTTTGAAGACGCTGAAATTGATGGTGAAACGCGTTGACGTACTTCCGGTTGCGGACCAGACGGAACGTCACTTCCGGTCAGGAACTTCCTGCTCGTGGAACGCACGCCGAAAGCGGCGGACACGAGTTTCATTGTACATGCCTTACAAAAATGTTATGCTTGTAAGTATCCACTTGACTTTATGGAGAAATAAATCAGTCTATACTTACTTCACCATGTACGGCCTTCTTTTTATTTAATGGTGGAAGCGGAAGCGGACCCATATAATACCGGAGGTCATATTGGAGAAAGTTCCCTAAAGATCCTAGGCTACTGTGCAATATCATACAAGGTCTTTATATATTGGCAATTTGGTGAGTGGGGAACCGAGAGGGGCACCTTATCAGTTTGAAAGCACCTTATATTTATCTTGGCACTTCAGCACCTTATTTGGATCACAATACAAGGAATTTTATATGCACTTGATATTTATTGTTTATTGTTCACTTGGATATATTTGATGATTCATAACACTCGAGCACTTTATGTTTAGAATATTTTGAGTGTATATAATTGTATGGTTTATATATTTTCACCCAAATACTAATATTGATGCTAGCGCTGCATAAATTTGTTTTATAATTTATTCTATTATATGCATAGCTGCTTCCAATGATCCATGTGCATCATTTAAATATAAAACAAGATCATCAGCATATAATCCCACTATATCTATCCTTTCTGCCAATGTAATGCCCCGTACAGAAGGGGTTTGTCGAAGGGCCAAAGATTCAATAGCTACTGAAAATAAGAGTGGTGATAGAGGGCATCCCTGCCGGGTGCCTCTATATAATTGTATTGCCTTGGTTAAAAAGCCATTTACCAACAGCTGAGAAGTTGGATTTAGATACATTATTTCCACTCAAGGACAGAATTTCTCCCCAAATCCAAATGCCCTAAGTACTGCCTGTAAAAAGGGCAATTCAATAGAATCAAAAGCCTTTGCTGTATCAAGAGAAGCCAAGACACTTGAGTCTGGTAATTGATCTCTAAACTGAGCTATAAGTTGTAGATGTGGATTTTCCTGGCATAAATCCAGTTTGATCTGAATGTATAATATTAAGTATTACATTGTTTAATCTATGGGCCAAAATTTTTGCAAGAATTTTATAGTCTGTATTTAATAATGATATGGGTCGGTATTAAGCACAATCTGTTAAGTTTTTATCTGGTTTTGGAATTAGTACTACTGTGGCTAAATAACGGAATTTTTTTAAAATCTTACCTGTAAAATTCCTTTCTCTTAGTCCTCCGACAGTCGCCGCCTCTTCATATTCGTCACATATGGGGTATTAGACTTTGCTCCGAAGGAGTAGCTAGGCAACAGAATATGTTAACATTAAAGCTTTTAACATATCCCACCCTCAAGGGGAGGTCCCCTCAGTCAATACCCTCCTACTTCCTGCAACCATATCTCAGTTTTAGTGGAATAGCAGTAGAGTATACAACCAAACCCCAAAAGAGGGGCGGGGGCGGCGACTGTCGGAGGACTCAGAGAAAGGAATTTTACAGGTAAGATTTTACAAAAATTCTGTTTTCTCTTACGTCCTCCGACAGTCGCCGCCTCTTCATATTCGTCACATATGGGGACGTCCCAAAGCAGTGCAAACATGAGGGGTGGGAAATGCATCCGCGCCGAAAGGCAACGCAGTCTCCGCATCAAAGAAGGGAACCTTACCAAAGGAAGGAAACCAGCTGGGCAACAGGAAAAACAAGTGCTCAACAGGAGCAACAACCCAGGAAAAGACAAAGAACCAGGGGATAAAAAACTTATCCCAACAGCCAGTGGTCCCCACAAGGGACCCTAGGGAATCGCCGCACTAAGAACCTTGCGGCCAAAGGAAGCATCCGCCGATGCCTGAACATCTACTTTGTAGAATTTTGTGAAAGTGTGCACGGTCGACCAAGTCGCCGCCTTACACACCTGGGCTACAGAAGCCCCATGACGACAGGCCCAAGACGTACTCAGAGATCTAGTAGAGTGCGCCTTCACAGGCACAGGGGGAACCTTCCCCTGCAAAGCATAGGCCTGTTCAATGGTCTGCCTGATCCATTTGGCGATGGTAGAGGCCGACGCAGCCATGCCCTTCCGAGGACCCTCTGGAAGAACAAACAAGGAATCAGTCTTTCGAAAAGACTCAGTCGATTTAAGGTAAACCCTTATCGCCCGAACAACATCCAAAGAATGTAATCTCACCTCCTTTGGATGTTTAGGCTTCGCGCACAGCGAAGGCAAGACAATATCCTCATTAAGATGGAATTCCGAAACTCGTTTCGGAAGAAAAGAAGGATTAGGTCGCAAGACCACCTTATCCAAATGAACAACCAGATACGGAGACTTGCAGGACAAAGCTGCCAGCTCCGACACTCTGCGAGCCGAAGTGATCGCCACCAAAAAGGCGACCTTTTTGGACAACATAGACAACGAGATCTCCCTGATCTGTTCAAAAGGAGCACGTTGCAACACAGATAGAACGAGATTCAAGTCCCAAGGGGGCAGAGGATCCCTCCTAGGAGGAACCAGATGCCGCACACCCTGAACAAAAGTGCCAACCAAGGAGTTGGAAGCCACGGGACGTTGAAACAGAAAGGCCAGCACAGACACCTGACCATTTATCGTAGCCAGCGCCAAACGCTGATCGACACCCGTTTGAAGGAAGGACAGCACTCGGGAAACCGAGTATGTGCGGGGAGAAAATCCCCTGGACTCACACCAAGCAAAATAGGCCTTCGAAGTACGGTAATAAACCTTCCCCGAGGAAGACTTCCTCGCGTTGATCAAGGTATGAACGACCTCTGGGGAGAGACCCTTCTCCCTCAGGACCTCGGTCTCAACAGCCAGGCCGTCAAAGCTAGCGACTGTAAAGCAGGATGGTATATTGGTCCTTGAGACAGGAGATCGTCTCGAAGAGGCAGACGCCACGGGGCGTCGACCGCCAGATTCACGAGGTCTGCGTACCAGGACCGGCGAGGCCAGTCCGGTGCCACAAGAATCACCGTGCTGCGTTCCGAGTGTAACCTGCGAAGGAACCTGGACAGCAACTGAATCGGTGGAAACGCGTACATCAGCCTGTACTGATGCCACGGGGCCACTAACGCGTCCGACGCGTCTGCCCGAGGGTCACGCGTCCTTGCCACGAACCTTCTCACCTTGTTGTTGAGACGAGACGCGAACAGGTCCACATCTGGAAGACCCCACTTCGCGCACAACATCTGGAAGACAGTCGGGTGGAGAGACCACTCCCCCTGATCCAGGGTCTGGCGACTCAGATAGTCCGCCTGCCAGTTCTCCACCCCTGGAATGTGAACCGCCGTTATCGCCGGGACATGAGTCTCGGCCCAAGTCAGAATGTCGGCCACTTTTCGAGCCGCTCGGGCACTCCTGGTGCCCCCTTGGTGGTTGATGTAGGCCACCGCCGTGGCATTGTCCGTCTGCACCCGAACCGGGCAGCCCCGCAGCCGGTCCGTCCAGCGATGAAGACAGAGATTTATCGCACGCAATTCCAGAATGTTGATCGGAAGGGAGGACTCCCCCTCCGACCAAGTCCCCTGGGCGGACAGAACGCCCAGAACACCACCCCAGCCCAACAGGCTGGCATCCGTGGCGATTACAGTCCACGAGATAGGACGAAACGACTTGCCCCCGGACACCATCGGGGACCGGAGCCACCACAGAAGGTCTCTTCTGGTGCGATGACTCAACGAGATTTGAAGATCCAGAGACTGAAGTCGCCCGTCCCACATGGACAGGATCTCCGCTTGGAGACCCCGCGTGTGAAACTGGGCGAAGGGAATCGCCTCGAAGGCCGAGACCATCAATCCCAGACATCTCATGCACGTCCTTAGAGACGAGTGCGGAACGTCCCTGAGGGACCTGACTTCCTCCTGAAGAGTTCTGAGTTTGTCTTCCGGCAGGAAGACCTTCGCCTGTACCGAGTCCAGAATCATTCCCAGGTAGGGAAGACGAACCGACGGACTCAGCGTCGACTTTGGAAAAATTATCGTCCAACCAAACTCCTGCAGAGTTTTCATCGTGACAGACAGGTCCTCCTCCAGACCCTGGCTGGTCGCAGACCGAACCAGAATGTCGTCCAGATACCCCAGGACAGAAATGCCCTGGGCCCTCAACAATGCCAGAACCGGTGCAAGCACCTTGGTGAAGACCCGCGGAGCCGAGGCGAGACCAAAAGGCAACGCCACGAACTGGTAGTGATCCTCCGCAATGGCAAATCGAAGGTACCTCTGGTGACCCTCGAAAATGGGGATGTGAAGATACGCATCCTTCAAATCGATGGAGGCCATGAATTCCCCCGGAACCAGGGCAGCCACCACCGACCGCAGGGATTCCATGCGGAACTTGCGAACCCGCACAGAGCGGTTCAGAGCCTTCAAGTCCAGAATTGGACGAACCTTGCCCTCCTTTCTGGGCACGGTGAACAGATTGGAATAAAACCCCCGAAATCTGTCCCGATGAGGCACCGGAACCACCACTCCCTGAGCCCTCAGGTCCCGCACCGCCAGGTGTAGGTCCCGCAAACGCTCTGGAGACAGTTGAAGATTTGAGGGAAAAAATCTGCTCTCCGGCCGAGAGAGAAACTCGATCTTGTAACCAGATCGAACGATCTCCTGAACCCATCTGTCCCGCACACGGGCCAACCAGGGCTGAAGAAAACCGAGCAAGCGTCCCCCCACCCCAAAACTGGGTGAGGGCGCCCCTTCAGGCCGCACTGTTATGGGCTGCGGATCCGGATTGACCGGACTTCTGTTTACCAGACCAGGGCTTCTTCTGAGAGCCTTGACCTTTGAACGGCTTGCCCTTGTAGTGCGGCCGAAAGGCACGAAAGGACCCCTGAGGGGGCCGAAAATTAGCATGCTTCTTCCCAGAAGCCCCCTTAGCCTTGGGGAAATGGGGCAAGAGAGTGCTCTTACCACCGGTGATCCCCTTAATCAACACATCCAAGGACTCCCCAAAAAGGCGAGACCCATCATAAGGCAGATTGGCTAAGGTCTTACGTGAAGATTGGTCCACCGACCAACATTTCAACCACACCAGGCGGCGAGACAACGCCGCCACGCTGTGCACACGTGCAGCCAACGGAACCAGGTCCAGGTCCGCATCACACAGATACATGACACCCTGGTGGATTTGATCCACCATATCCAGGGTCGCCGGCGAGGCCGAATCGGCCACTAGGACGCGCCTAAGCATCTGCGTCCAACTTGCGATCGCCTGGGCCGCCATGAGAGAAGCAAACAGAGCCTTAAGCATAGAACCCGTAACAGAATAAGTATGACGGGCAAGAGACTCCAATCTCCTATCCGTGGCATCACGGAACACAGGGGAATCCTCTGCAGGAATCGCAGTGGATTTGTTTAAAACCGCAATTGCGTGATCCACTGGGGGAGGCACACACCACCTTTCATCAGTGGAAGGCGAAAAAGGATAACGCAGCTTGAACCTACTAGGTACAGCAAAAGGTTTGCGCAGATTGCGCCATTGTTCCTTAACAGCGCGCTGAAAATCATCATTGCAGGGAAAAACCTGCGGCGTCCTGCGTTTTCTCTGCGTCCCATAAGCCGCCAAGGCAGCGGGGGGACACACTTCATCCTGCAAACGCAGCGTTTGTTTTATGGAAGCAATCAGTTCATCCATGATTGCAAGCTCTTCAGGCGAGCCAGGGGGAGAATTATCAACCCCTTCAACTTCAGCCTCCACCTCGGACCCCACTAGATCCAGGGAGGAGCGGGACCCCGATAAGGAGGCCCCCGCCATAACAGCCCCATCACCTTCACCCTCAGAATCAGAGGAAAGAGCAACTCTGGGTCTTTTAGTAGATTGAGCAGCCACCAGCATCTGCACCTGAGCAGCAAGGCCAGCCACAATAGTGGCTAAATCCCCCCCTGGGGGGGAAACAGCGGTCCCCTGGCTTTCCACCAAGGCGGTAGGAAATTTGCCCTCCTGAGAATCCATTGCCCCTATAACAAATGCCGGATAATAAAGGGTTAACTGCCCCTTTAATCAAGTGCGGCGAGCGCAGCCCACCGCACCACACACAAGCACAATGAGACCCCCACAGGGAACATTAAACTTAACACAGGCAATGGGTAGCAAGAACAGAAGGATAAAACCTGAGGAGACCCTCGCCGCAGCTGCTGCCTCGATCGGTGTTCCTGGAGAAGAGGAAGTGATGCTGCCAGGGCGCTCTATGAAAGCCTATGGGAGGCTACAAGAAAATGGCCGCCATGCATGTAGAACATGCGGCCGGAGCGAGTGTAGGCAAAATGGCGCCGTTTGGCACCGAAACCGCCGCTCCACAGTACAGTAATGCACACATGTCATCCATGTATAAAAACACATGTCAGATCACCGCAGCGATCGCTGTATAATGCCCAAACATGCCACAAAACATGCCCCACAGCACACAGCTTCTCACACTGACAAGGCTGACACACACAGTGTCACACAGCTCCCCCCCCCCCTTGCAGCCCACAGCATGCAGCCGAGAGATAGGGAGACAAACAGTGTGAATAGAGGCAGGTTACAGAGTCCCAGACTGACACCCCCCCAGACAGACAGGTCCCCACATAAATACACTTACCTCACATGGCGTGGGGGACCCGCACAGGCGAACAAGCCGCTGCACATGAGGCAGGGAGAGTCGCATACAAGACGCACAGAATGGGGGTTAAGAAACCGCACAGCGTCCAGTGAGGTAGCCACCTCACCAATCATCCCTGCACCGAACAGGGATGGGTCGTTCACTGTGCCAGGAGCGTTACCTGGCTGAACGCTCGATGGCAGGCTGGGAAGCCACTGACCCACGACCTGCGACCAGGGGGATCAGCCCGAGACCCAGCCCGCATGATCCTCTTCATCCGAAGAACTAACGCTGACAAAAAGAACAGCTAAGTAAAGGTAGAGAGAAAACTCAAACAAAAAATCAAAAAAGAAGAAAGAGTCTGGGGCAGAAAGCCCCAGCACAGAGAGAGCCAGCCACTCCTGACAAGCTAGACATTAAAACTGGGATATGGTTGCAGGAAGTAGGAGGGTATTGACTGAGGGGACCACCCCTTGAGGGTGGGATATGTTAAAAGCTTTAATGTTAACATATTCTGTTGCCTAGCTACTCCTTCGGAGCAAAGTCTAATACCCCATATGTGACGAATATGAAGAGGCGGCGACTGTCGGAGGACGTAAGAGAAACATGGATTCAGGAAGTCTTTTTACCCTGAAAGCTGCATCAAATACTGCAACTAGCACTGGGGCAAGAATATCCACGTATAGTATAACAAAAAAGCAATAAGATATGTATCATCGCATACTAGGAAACATAAATCTCCCAATGCATAAAACCTATACTAGTCCTGGGTCAGAAGTCACCCTTTTTACAATTGAAGAAGATAGGTTAGTAAACAAATGAAAAAGCGTCTAGTGCATACTGTGCAAAATGAGAAATATTAAAGTGCAAAGCCATCCAGGAGCTGAAAATCAATGTTCTATCTAATGTGGGGGTCACTATACCACTCAATGAGTATTGACCATCTCCACAACTTAGAGACAGTTCACACAATAACAGTATAAATGTGGTGTTTTTCACGAAACCAAATGGAGAACTTATATTAAAGCGCACTTATAAAGTCCACTTAGTGAAGAAAAAGTGCCCAAGGAGTGAGAATATTGACCTCCTAGTGTGTGTCCACCATATTTCCAAGTGCAAGAGTAGGTAAATCTCCACCAGTGTAGCTGCCACCACAATAAACTCAGAATGCATGTAGGCCAAAGAGGCATTGGCTATATCGTTAGCATCAAAAGTCTTGCTGCCCTCTCAGGATGATGGGTATCAACACAAACTGAAAGCAAAAAACAAGAGAAGGGCGCACCGACCTAGTGCAATACCATAAAATATTTATTGGCAAATTATAAAAACACAACATGCAGTCTACTCACAAGAGTATGCTATGTACAGGCGAGAAAGAGTTAATTCAGCTGTCCAGAGACCACGGGACCGTGATGCTTGATAATGACAGGCAGACTTGAAGGTGTCCATAGGGCTAACACGTTTCGAGGGAGAACCCCTCTTCCTCAGAGCCATGATTGCAAATGGCTAGTTAGATCTATATATACTACCCAGCAGCATGGACCGGACCTCCCACTAAGGCAGGGCTTGACAAATTTGCCTGAAATCTAGGATCCAGCAAAAAAAGTTAGGAGCTAGTTTTTTTTTTTTTTTTTCAAACAACCAAGCTTTAGTTAATAAAACGGATACTAAATTTACACATAAATACGACTAGAACCCCACTCTCCTCTATAGCGCAATTGGATGGAAACACTGTCTCTTTCCATCCGCTGCCACAGTCGGGATGCATAGAAAATAGAACCACCATCCGTCTTGTTTTTTGCGGACAGGATCAGATGGCGGCAGATTACTGCTCCATAGAGGAGAATGAAGGGTCCGATCAGGTCTGCCTGAAAAACTGACAGGCAGACCTGATCAGTCAGCCCGTGTGAAAGGGGCCTTCGGCTGTGGCATGGCGATGAGAAAAAAAAAAAAAAGATTATATGTATATATACATTTTTTTTAATAACAATAATTGAAAAAAAAAAAAAGAATTTTTTTTTTAATAATTAAAAAAAAAAAGAAAAAAATTATTATTATTTTTTTTATAATTTAAAAAATAAATTAATAATAATAACCACACTCCCTGTCCACTTACCTTTAAGGTAACTGGATAGGGAGATGAAGCCTGCAAAAACTTCCCTCTCATTGCATTGAGAACAGGCAGTGGAAAGTCATTACTCCTGGCCACCAGTTCCCCATTGGAAGCCTCTCTCACTCACAGAAGAAGGCCGAAAAGCCGGGGCCTCAATTTTTGGAGGGCGAGGAAGTCCGTGCACTTGGGGAGGAGGTGGGGGCGCAAAAGGGACAGGACACCTCCTGCAGGGCACCCCAGGTGCCAGGTCGCTAATTCTAGTCGCAAATGCGACCTGGCGCCCGGGGTTTGTCGAGCCCTGCACTAAGGAAGTTAATTAGTTAGTTATTTCAATTGCCCTCATGTTTAAAATTAATTCGTAAATAGCTCTCATATAAAGAAGGGAGAGAGGGAGGAGGAAGAAGGGGGGGCACTTAAGATATTAGGCATTGAAACTACCTTCAAATCTGAATCATGTCTTATATAGATATAGATATACAATAAAAGGATATATGTCTCACTAAAAAAAAAAAAAAAAAAACCTGTCCACGGACCAGCAGAGGGGGGTGGTGGGCTTTATGTCAACCTGGAGACATAACAGGACCAGATAGAGGCAAGCTCAACCCCCCATCAAACTCAAACTCTGGGAGGGGGGGGGGCCCCACCGTGAATAGACCCCAAAATGCCATCTCCAACAATCCCAGTCAATCCTGTACCTCCATGTATGGCAATCTTCCACTGATAGACATTGCCAGCGGGCTGGAACGCACGCCTTCATGACAACCAGAAAGCGCTGGTGCACGTGAGTTCCACTGGCGAGTGCGTCACTTCCGGCAGCCAATTACATCACATCCTTCCGGACTGCCGGAAACCGCACTCACTCGTCACGCCCGCCGTCCAGAGGGGACAGGAAGGAGGGGGGCGGGACACTACCGCAGCAGACAAGCTAGCAGACATGATAATAAATAATATATTTAAGTGATTGCAGCACAGCTGGGGCATTTGGATGTACTCATTAATATTACCTTTCATATAAAAAAAAAAAAAAACAATCATAACAACCGCAACCAGCAATCTTGGACTATATAGTCCAGTACTATGCCTGCAACAGTGCTATGCCCATCGCAAAAGACCAGACTGCCTCTAATCTCAGTTGAACAATGATAAATGGACAGGTGAAAAAGCAATAATTCAAATGAACCTGGTACTAAAAATCTAATTTATAAAATCCAATTGGAAAAAAGGTGGATAAATGAGGATAAATAAATACAAAAAAAAAAAAAAATATATATATATATATATATATATATATATATAAATTATAATAATAAAAATAACAGTAATAAAAATAAAGATAATAAGAGCCGGTTCACACTGGGGCGACCTGTCAGGCGACCTGGTCGCCTGACAGGTCGCCTGCCATAGAGAAGCTGTGGACCCGTTCTAATAGGAGCGACACAAGTCACTCTGACTTAGAAAAAGGGTCCGGAGCTTCTTTGGGGCGACCCGGAGCGACCTGCATTGACTTCAATGTTATGAAGTCCGTGCCGGCCGCTCCGAGGTCGCGGTGCGAGCTGCGCACCGCGACTTGTGAGGTCGCCCCGGCAAGTCGGATCGCTCTAATGTGAACCGGCTCTAACAATAATAAAAAAATGAAATAATAAATATGAAAAAATAAATAAATAAATGAAATAGGACCAGAAAAACAAAGGGAAAAAAAAAAAAAACGGAAAATATATTCTCATTACCCTGATAAACCCCCCAAAGACCAGAAACCACTAACTCCAACTGCATGTAGCAAAGAAGTCGACCTGGTAACTCACAACACCGACTGGAGCTCAATCTCTTCATTTAACCCTTTGGGGGCAAGAGAGTCCAGTGTAAAAATCCAAAATGCCTCTCTATTGCACAATCTTTAGTACTTTCTACTATTATACAGATCACGACTAATGGCTTCAATACCAAAGACCCTCAGGCCCTCAGCACTGCCATTATGCACATCTGCAGAGTGCTGAGGAACTGAGTAATTGTCCTTCAATGTATTGATATTGCTCCTATGCTCACTCACTCTAATTCGTAGAGGGTGTGATGTGCAACCCACATGTGATAGCCCACATGGGCAAAGTAGGCCGTACACTACATACGGGTTGCCACAATTGATGAATTTTTGATTTTAAAGACTTTCCCATTTGTTGCAGTCACATCTTTTTGCAATGACACATGACAGCACAGGTGGCACAATTTGCCACAGAACACTTATAACTACCTTTTTGGTCAAAGATGGTAGTCCATGGGCTTTTGAGGCTCTCCTTCCCCCCCCCCTTTTCTTTTTTTACTCTACTCAGTGCTACCATACATCTAAGATCCTTCGGCTTCCTATAGATGGAGGGTAAGTCGTCTTTTAGAAAGGGATCATGCTTAAGTATGTTCCAGTGTTTCTTCATTATTTTATTAATTACGGGTGCTTTATTAGTATACCTAGTACAGAATCTCACTCATCTCTTCTCCTTTATGACCATATTTGGCTGTATTCATAGGAGGTGATTCTTCATATAGAGCCCAATATTTGAGATAGGCCTCCTGCAGATGGCTTTCCTCATACCATTTTTCACTGAATTTACTCATGAGAATATCTATATCTATATATATATATATATATATATATATATATATATATATATATATTGAGTATTAATTACAGTTATAGGAAGCAGAGGGGTAATATAAGGACGCTGGATTTCAAAAGAGCCAATTTCCCAAAACTGAGCTCGCTGCTAGAAAATATCAATTGGGATAGAACCCTGGTAACAAAGAACACGGAGGAAAAACGGGAGTGCTTCAAGAGCATACTTAACAAGGGGATTGACCAGTGCATTCCAAAGGGAAATAAATTTAAAAGAGCAAAATTAAACCCTGGGTGGTTAAACTCCAACATAAAAATGCATATTAGTGCTAAAGAAAAGGCCTTCAAACAATACAAGACTGAGGGGTCATTGGCAGCATTTAAGCATTACAAAGAGTGTAATAAGAAATGTAAAAACAAAATCAGGGCGGCTAAAATAGAACACGAGACATATAGCGGAAGAGAGTAAAAAGAACCCCAAGAAGTTCTTTAAGTATATAAACAGTAAGAAAGCGAGGCCAGAACACATTGGCCCCATAAAAGATGACAAAGGAAATATGGCCACTGAGGACAGAGAGAAGGCGGTAGTGTAAAATAATTTCTTCTCTTCAGTCTTCACAAAAGAATCGGGGGGGCTACACGAACCTAGCTTGTAAGGCCGAACTAAACAACACACCTCAGGAAGTGCCGCCATGGCTAACAGAAGACAGACTTAGAACTAAACTAGAGAAACTTAACATAAATAAATCACCGGGACCGGATGGCTTGCACCCGAGGGTTCTTAAAGAGCTCAGCCAGGTGATTGCCAGACCATTATTCTTGATCTTTAACGATAGTTTACAGATGGGTATGGTGCCAGCTGATTGGAAAAAAGCCAATGTGGTACCAATATTTAAAAATGGGCCGAGGTATATCCCGGGTAACTATAGGCCGGTCAGCCTAACATTTGTAGTCTGCAAGATTTTGGAGGGGATGTTAAGGGACCACATACAAGACTTTAGTAATGAAAACTGTATTATTAGTAGTAATCAGCACGGATTTATGAAAAATCATTCTTGCCAAACCAATCTATTAACCTTCTACGATGAAGTGAGCTGCCACCTAGATAAAGGAAAGCCTGTGGATGTGGTGTACCTGGACTTCGCAAAGGCCTTTGACACCGTTCCCCACAAACGCTTACTGTACAAACTAAGGAATATAGGTATGGACCCTAAGGCGAGTACCTGGATAGAGAATTGGCTCCAGGGGAGAGTCGAGAGGGTGGTGATTAATGGGGAGTACTCGGATTGGGCGGGTGTGGAAAGTGGGGTCCCCCAGGGTTCTGTCCTGGGACCAATCCTGTTTAATTTATTCATAAATGATCTAGAGGAGGGGATATCTAGTACAATCTCAGTATTTGCGGATGATACTAAACTAAGCATGCCAATATCTTCTATGCGGGATGTGGAAACCTTACAAGCGGACCTGAACAAAATAACGGGGTGGGCAACTACATGGCAGATGAGGTTTAATGTTGAAAAATGTAAAGTAATGCACTTGGGGGCCAGAAACCAGAAAGCAAGCTACTCACAAGGGGGGGAACCTCTGGGTGAGTCTAGGATGGAAAAAGACTTGGGGGTACTGGTAGACAACAGGCTTGGCAGTGGCATGCAATGCCAAGCCGCTGCAAGCAAAGCCAACATAATACTGGGATGTATAAAAAAGGGGATTCACTCCAGAAATAGTGAAATTATTCTCCCGCTCTCCAAGACTCTGGTCCGGCAACATCTGGAGTATGCTGTCCAGTTCTGGGCACCGGTCCTCAGGAAGGATGTGCTGGAACTGGAGAGAGTCCAGAGAAGGGCAACAAAAATAATTAGGGGAATGGAGGACATCAGCTATGAGGAAAGACTACAAGCACTGAACCTATTCTCTCTGGAGAAGAGACGATTGAGGGGGGATATGATATCAATGTACAAATACTGTACTGGCGAGCCTAGCATAAGGAACAAACTATTCAGAGTAAGGGAATGCAAGAAGACACGTGGCCACTTACTAAAACTAGAGGAAAGGCGGTTTAACCTTAAAATGCGTAAGGGGTTCTTCACTGTAAGAGCGGTAAGGATGTGGAATTCTCTTCCACAAGCAGTCGTATCAGCAGGGAGCATTGATAGTTTCAAAAAACTATTAGATGGGCACCTTAGAGACCACAACATACAGGGGTATACAATGTATGGTTAAAAGCAAACACACACACATCATAGGTTGAACTGGATGGACTGATGTCTTTTTTCAACCTCACTAACTATGTAACTATAGTTATATATATATATATATACATATACACACACACACATATATATATATATATATATATATATATATATTTTTTTTTAAAGAAATCACAAATCACACATGCTTTGAATACATTTTATTAACCCCAGGTAGCCAAGTGGTTAGCACAGCTGCCGTGCAACAGTGTATTTGGGTGTTCAAATCCCTGAACTACCTACAACTGTCTGTTGTTATATATGACAAGTGACACTAATATGGCTTCTCCCCAAAAATGAAACATTGTATATGTGTGAAATTAATATATTTGTTGGTTGAGTGGGGAGCCATATTAGTGTTGCTTCCTATATAGAGCCACATTACACTCTGAAAAATAGCAGCGTTCAAGCTTGAGAATTTGCAAATTGATTGAGCATATGCAGTGGAACCCCAGAACTCAGAATTAAACAACCCCCACCCCAAAAAAAAAAAAAATTATATATGTATATATATCCCCAAAATATAATTTATTTATGTTTTTCGTTTCTGAAAGATTTCTGGGTTCAGCTGCTCATGCTCCAAACATTTGCTATATTGCCCTTTTTTAAAAAAAAAAAAAAATACTACATCAAGTCAGCACACATAAGAAGTGCTTTCAATAATCTCAGCATGAGCACAAAGTGGCTTTTTCATTTAGACTAATGGGCCATACACACTATAAGATTTTCTGAAGACTTTTTCCTTTAGACTTACCAAAACCATATAATATGAGGTCAAACCTAAACACTTTCAATTTGTATGCAATCTGGCAGGTCCTTGTACTACATAGAAAAGGTAAATCTGAAGGAAAAAGTCTTCATAAAATCTTATAGTGTGTATGGCCCTTTAGGCTGGCCATACATGATCTAATTCTTTTACAATTTTCTGTCCAATTTTCTTGAAATTTACATTCAAGTATGTAGTACAAAGGCCTGCCTAATTGCATACAAGTTAAAGTGTTGTTTAGCTTTGACCTCACATTATGTGGTTTGTGGTAAATCTATCAGAAAATTGTACAACAAAAATTGAACATGTATGGCCAGCCTAAAGGGCCATACACACTATAAGATTTTCTGAAGACTTTTTCCTTCAGATTTACCTTTTCTATGTAGTGCAAGGCCATACATGTTCAACTTTTGTTGTACAATTTTCTGGTAGATCTACCACAAACCACATAATGTGAGGTCAAAGCTGAACAACACATTCACTTGTATCTAATTAGGCAGGCCTTCGTACTACATACTTGAAGGTAAATTTCAAGAAAATTGGACAGAAAATTGGATCATGGATGGCCAGCCAAACACTCATTCATTAGTGAACTGGTGATTTAGGTTTAGGAACCAACAGACCCAATTAATTACTTTGCTGAGCGTTTCCTATACTGGGTGGGTGTAGTTTAACCAAGGTTATATAAAGGGATGATTAAGAGCAGCTCATTTGGCTTCTGGCAGCAGGGCCACATGTCTTTATGTCCGAATGTGCTTTTGGGGGTGGGGAGGTTTGCTGGAATGCCTAAGGACCCATATTGCAGTAAGTGTATTTCGTTGGATGAATACTTTTCATGCTCTAACTTTTTGGTATTGTTTTTGCAAAGTGTGCCTTTATGCACTATAGCTATACATGTGTTTTTTTATTTTCCTGCTTTTCTGTAGCTGTATGTTCTACTGATTTGATGGTATCTAAATGGAAAGGCAGGCTCATGCAAACAATAAACATAAAAGTATGTTGGGTATGTTTTATGCTTAACACTAAGGGGTCTACAACTTATTTTGCTTGACTTTTGGATATTGTAAGTGCTATCTATTCATCTTATGTTGTATCTTAGCACTGTAATTTGAATAAAGATTACTTGATTTGGGGGTTTTGGGGGGGGGGACATTTCATATGCCTGCTTGAGTGATTACTGATGTTTTATACATGTTCAATAAAGCTTATTCATTTGCACACAGCTCCTGGTTTTTTGTTTTCTTTTCTTCATATTTGTCTGGATATAATTCAGATATCTTTTGTGTCTATTGAATGTAATCCATTTCTTGTATTTTTTGTGTGTGTGCGCAATGGCAGTACAGTAGGAACATGGGTAGGGTTTCTCCCTTTACTCCAGCGAAGTGTGTATGGGTGTGTATGGCGGGGGGAATGGGGGGTGTGTGTGTGTGGGGGGGGGGAGAGTATGTGTGTGGGGGGGGGTGTGTGTGTGTGGGGGAGGAGGGGGTGTGTGTGGGGGAGGAGGGGGTGTGTGGTGGGGGGGGTGTGTGTGTGGGGGAGGAGGGGGTGTGTGTGTGGGGGGGGGAGGAGGGTGTGTGTGTGTGTGGGGGGAGGAGTGCGTGTGTGTGGGGGGGGGGGAGAAGTGTGTGTGTGGGGGGGGAGGAGGGTGTGTGTGTGGGGGAGGAGTGCGTGTGTGTGTGGGGGGGGAGAGGAGGGCGTGTGTGTGGGGGGGAGGAGGGCGTGTGTGTGTGGGGGGGGGGGAGGAGTGTGTGTGTGGGGGGGGGGAGGAGTGTGTGTGTGGGGGGGGGAGGGTGTGGGAGTGTGTGTGTGTGGGAGTGTGTGTGTGTGTGGTGGGTGTGGGAGTGTGTGATTGGGTGGGGGGGAGGAGGGTGTGTGTGGGTGTGGGGGGGGGCTAAATTGTAAGAAATAATTAAAGTGTGTATGTATATATTTAGCTAAAAATTTATATAAATTAAGGAATAATACAAAATTTCCATTCAGCCTCTGTGGATGAATGTAACCAAAACATTTAATAAAAAATCACTAAAAATGATTACTAAATAAAAGATTGCTACAGCGCTGTATTCATGCATGACTGACTCACCTTTTTAGTTTGCCTAGCTAAGTGATGATGAACCTTGGCAACACAGGTGTTTTGTAACATTTCCCATGATGCTCACCTACACTGCAGAGTAACATGAGCATTATGGGAAATGTAGGGCAAAAACATCTGGGGGGGGGGGGTTAAGGGTTACCATCACTGGCCTAGGTAAAACATTTCCAATACATTTTAGTTGTCTGTGTGCGCCATTTTTAAAATAAAGCAGAATCTCTTTACAATAAATTGCAAACGGCACATTGGCGTTTGCTCTGGACCAGAAATGAAACCAAATTGGCTTGCACACATTCCAGCAAGTGGTCACAATCAACTGACTAATCATGGCGAGGGCCACTTTCAGCTGTTAAGAAATTGCATTCATATGCAAAGTAAGTGTGTGTGTGTGGGGGGGGGTCTGTGCTTGTAATCAGAGCATTGATTACCAGTGCAGACCCTTGGGGGATGCCACTAGAGCCACCAGGGATTGCTGACCCATGGCCACCAGGGATGCCCACCCATGCCACCATTGATGCCAATCAGTGCTCAGGGAACCTGTTAGTGCCCTCCTCATCAGTGCTGCCCACCAGTGCCAATCATTGCCCATCAGTGCCACCTATCAATGCGCATCAATGCTGCATATCAGTGCCACCTATCAGTGTACATCAGTGCTGCATATTAGTGTCTCATCAGTGCCTGCCAGCGCGGCCTCATCAATGCTCGTCAGTGCAACAAATAAATTTTTTTAGGGGTCAAACATTTAGGTCTTCTTTTTGCCAATAAAAAAAAAACCTTGCAGTGATCAAATACCACCAAAAGAAAGCAATATTTGTGTGAAAATAATGTCATACATTTGTGTTAGGTACAGGGTTGCGTGACCGTGCAATTGTCGTTCAAAATGCAACAGTATAAAAAGCTGAAAATTGGCCTGGGCAGGAAGGGATGTAACTGCCCTGTAAGGAAGTGTTCCTGTCTATAAACACTGAGAGCATGAGTTCAAATCCCAAGTGTGCCATCACCTCCTTAAATTTTAGACAGCTGTAAATAAATACTGAAACTTGGCAAATGCATAATTGCACACTGCACATATGCATGTTTGTTTCTTGAATATACATGGCCACTGACATGCAATTTTAGGTGATGTAGCCAATGTATTACTATGTGGCCAAAAAAAATAATGACACACAACTGTGAGCACACAGGGTGTTATCATGATTGGGCCTTGAACTCATGACCTAGCAATCTTTGTCTATGAGCATAGCCCACTACACCAAAGTGCTGAATACAATCAGACATGCCTGAAAGTTTCAGATGAATAAAGAATGAAGATTGCGAATTAGACAGCTGTGTAGTCTGCTATTAGTAAACCTAAAGGTTAAAACACATAAGATACATAACTATACCTTAAAATTAAAATAAACCATAATAGATGACATTTCTGTGTAATAGTGATTCAGAATAGACAAATTTCCTTTTATGAAAAACACAAAGGGATTTTGGTTAACTCCAAACCCGAATTCAGTCTTAAGGCCCGTACACACGTGCAGATTGTCGGCCGAAAAGCTTCGGCCGACGACCGATCAGCCGATTGTAGGCTTGTTAGTATGATGCTTCCGACAGCGCACTTTCGGCCGAATAGAATCTGTCGTGCAAGCATTAAAATTTTTGTATGCCGACACCAGAACGGCCGATTGTTCACCAGTTAATACAGAATTTGGCCGACAGACAGCAGATTTGCAAGACTGGGCATGCTCACAAAAGAAAAAACACAGGGAAAGTTAACCATCACATGACATCACTTCTGCAGTCGGACAAAATTCTTGTGCAGTCTTTTGCACTTTACAACAGAGACGACAGCCCGGGGACAAAAGACGGCCAAACGTTCGGCCGACGATCTGCACGTGTGTACGGGGCTTTAGTTAACTCCAACACCGAATTCACTAAAGCACCTAGTTGAAGGTTTAACTCAAGCCACTTACCTAATTAGGATGCTAATGAGTTTAGGCTGGAGTTATTTCTGGAGAATTGATCAGCTCTACTCTAAACTTATAGTGAATTAGGTCCCCCGTAACTATAGTGTGTATCCAGCTTTAGACTTGGACAGAACTCCTGGCCCTTTTTCAATGATTTTCAAGCCTCGTTTGGAAAATAAAAAAACTCCATAAGCAATGAAGCAAAGTGTGTCTCACCTGTGCGCTTCTTTTAGGGTTGGTTTTCAACTACTGCTAACATCAAACTTCCATCCTGCTTTCCACATAAACCCAACAAAATAGATAAAGCTAAAACTAAAAAAAAAAAATGAAACTTTAAAAAAAAAAAAAAGTTACATTACCGCAGGGTTCTATTCATTGTCTTTTAATTGCTAATAGATAAAAAAAAAAAAAAGAAAATAGATCAAATGTACACAGATCAATGAGCAACATATGCTGTATATTTGC
The DNA here is from genome assembly GCF_965119305.1 of Pelophylax lessonae. Classification (NCBI taxonomy): domain Eukaryota; kingdom Metazoa; phylum Chordata; class Amphibia; order Anura; family Ranidae; genus Pelophylax; species Pelophylax lessonae. The sequence goes on along the minus strand of NC_138769.1, from coordinate 741,310,794 downwards.
ACTGCACACTCAGTGCGTATAGTGTCAGTGCATATAGTGTCAACTGCTGGTGGGTACTGCTGCCTGGAACGGCTAGCTGGTACTTTTGGTAGGTATTGCTGGCTGGTTCCTGACCCATCAGTGTGAAAGGAAGCATGCGGCTGCAGTAGAGAGCAGAGCTGATGCTTCCTGTATCGCTCCTCTCACAGGCAGAGGTGGAGTGCATTTGATATCCGTCTTTTTTCCTATGACGTTTAAGCTAGAAAATCAGTTTTGAAGAGGGGGGCAAATTGAACAGAAGGACAGAGCAGCAGAATGTCTTAGTGGTCAGCACCTTGCAGTACTGGGTTGCTCAAGTTCAAACCCCAACCAGTACACTTTTACCTGCACTGCAGGATGTCAGGTTAAGGCACTTATGGGGAAGAGGTTTTTCAGCATAATGAGTTGATGTGGCCTTTATCAGCTTAGCCATATACTGTACATGTAGTTGCCATTGGAGAATGCTGTGTCCTTCAGGGGTATACTCAATCAGGATGCTTGGGTGTGTCCTTGGGAGGTGTAGCGTCTTCTGGTGGTAGACTTGTGTTGGACTTGTCACTAAGGGGTATATCTGTCTGCAGTTGCAGCCTTGGAGCCTGCCTTAACCCTTGCCTCTCTTCCAATGCAATGGAAGTTGGGATGAAGTATATTCTATCCTAAATAATAATTCTGGTCTACATTGCAAACGTTTTTTCTGCCCTTTCAAGGGCTAGCTTTATCTTAATGACAAATAGCTGGAGATGATTCTACAAGTAGAATATTCTTGTCTGCATTGCGAGAGTCTAGCAGTCCCCTTAAAGGGCTAGCTGCATTTGATGGCAAATATCGAATAATAATTATACAATCTTGTCTGCATTTTGAGAGTCTAAACAGTCCCCTTTAAGGGCTAGCTTCATTTAACAGATAAGAGTTGTGTTTAGTCTTGTCTCCTTCCCTCAGAGTATATGTCTGCTGAATGAAACAGCACTGCAGTTCAAGAGTCCGTGCCTAACTCCAAAAAAGTTTGCTCCTGCATTTCCGGCCTTGAGTCCAGAAAGAATTGAAGAGAGAGAGTCCTCAACCAAGTAGTCAACAAAGAGCTCATCTTCTGGGGGAGAGGTTGCTTACTGGCCTTTTTCGTATTTGTTCAACCCATATGTGTCTTATGGGTACCTGGTTGCTCCTCTTCTGATAGGAAGATACAGCTTTGGTTTCAGACGGTTGGACCCTCAGGTCATGTTAGTCAATCGGCCACCTTCAAGCCTCTAACTGTGCCAGGAGGAATCCTTTGCTTCAGCAACAATAAGCAAGTTCTGCTAGCCAATGTGGTTCTTATCATCTCTAGGGAAGGCAATTCCAATTCCAACAGATGTGATTTTAATAGGAATACTATTGTGGCTCAGAGGGATGCCGATTTCCAACTCCCAGAGCACCCAGCGATTCATGTCTCGCAAACAGGCAGATGAGGCCATGGGTGCTGGCACAGTAATTAATCTGTGTTGCTGAGTTATTGCCAGTCAAACTCCCCTGTCGGGAAGTTATTTTGCCAGTAGAACTCCCTGGTTGGGAAGTTAGTTTGAACACACTCACACACACACACGTTTTTTGGCCAGCTCTTTCATGCTCCCTTCGTCTTTTGTCACCTGACAGTAGGCTTTTTAGTCTCCAGTGAGGCTGAACAACTTCACAGTGGTGTCCTACTTAGGAGGGCAGGTCAGAACCTACAGGGTCAGTCCACTAAGAGGTAGAGATGACTGATCTGGGTGGAGTAGAATCTTCCTTATCTTATTTGAGTCTGCATAACATTTCTGGGAAGAATCCATATTCTGGGGCCCAATTAGGCAATAAGTGGTTTCTACATACAGGTCTCTCCAACTGGATTTTATCTCTGGACAAGATTTCAGAGTTAGATCTGGTAACATCACCTTACTGTTACAAACTGGAAAGCTTTTCCCTAGGGGCCTGGGCCAAGGCCTGGGTGCGGATGCTGTGTCAGATCAGGAAAGGTCTCACAAACCATATGCTTTCTAATTCAAACCATATACAGTTTTTTTTTTTTTTTTTTTTTTGGGGGGGGGGGGGTCTGTTGCTAAGACTATGGCATTGTTTTGAATAGTTTCCTATTGGCCAAGAAGGCCTTGCTTCCTGCCCTTGATACCGGTATAATGGATTGGAACCTCAATCAAGAAGAACCACGCTGACACATGTTCAGCTAAGTGATGCTTCTGCTTTATTGCTACTGCGTAGGTGCATTATATTTGCGAGTAGTGTAGTGAGCTAGTACGTCATAAGCATAATGTTATCTGCTTGCTTGCAGCTTTTTGATTGGTCATGTCCATATAAGGTAAACTTCCTCCAGACTCTGAATGTTATCTCCAGCAGTAGTGGTCTGTACGGAGGCGCCATCTTTGTCACAGAATTTCACTCGGTGAGAGGGGGTATCTGGAAATTAGACATTTTTCCTAATCCATCACAGTGTTCATTACATTCCTCCACAGTCCCCCCTAAAATGTCTATTTTTCTTCTGTCCCTCATACTAAAGGGCCTACTCACCTGGCCCATACTCCTCAGCAACTCTTTTAGGCTGTATATAGAGAAGAGCAGTAACTAGCTCACTACCCCCCTCGATACAGCTTGGAGAGGGCAGTCAGGTGCTACCTATCCCTATAACCCTATAGAACCGTGAAGTTATGGACAGGGAGTGACTGTAGAGGAGTGAAGGGTTTGTCCTCTTCCATCATAAGGCGGTCCTCTTCTTCTTGGTTGAAAAATGTAGGTGTGCTATTGTCTACAGCCTTGCTCATTAACTTCTTTACAAATGGTAGAATAATATCTCACTGAGTAGTTTCTTAGCCGTGATCTTGGCTGTCATGTTTGTGATGGCATAGGCTTTTGGCCAACCGGAGAACACGTCCACCACCACTAGGGCATATTTCTATCGGCCGCTTTATGGCATCTGTATATGATCAATTTGTATCCTCTGGAACGGATATAGGGGTTTCGCCAAATGCTTCTGCGGAGTCTTTTATGTCCTCCCCGGATTGCATTTTGCACATACTGCACACGAGGTGCAGTCATTTCTGGTTAATGTGGTTATTCCTGGGGCCCAATAATATTTGCTGATCAATGAATTCATTAAGTTGCAGGTCCACGCGCCCATTGGACGACTGCTGGATACATATATTTTGGTAAACAGGTTTTCTCAGATACAGATCTCCATCATAGTCTGCTCCTTTTATCGATCCACTCCAGCCTTTCTTCTGTGTGAGCCACCCCTTGCATAGAGGCTAGGTATAGCCTGTCAGTTGGCACATACACTGTCAAAGGTGTCTGCACTGGGGATTTACTCTCCTCTTCGGCCACTTCTCTTTGGTTTATTGCTGCTTGTTTGGCAGCTATATCCGCCAAGCGATTCCCTCTTTAACCTTCAAGACAGCCACGTTTTCAGGCAGGAGTAGTACATCCATTAAATCCTTGATGGCTGGGCCATGTTTCACCAGTGTTCTGGCCGCTGTCAGAAACCCCCTAGCCCTCCAGATGATACCGAAGTCATGAGCTACTCCAAGGGCGTACCTTGAGTCTGTGTAAATGTTGGCTCTTTTACTTTCTGCTATCTTGCACGCTGCAGTGAGGGCTTGAAGCTCTGCTTCCTGTGCACATACAGTTGGTGGTAATGCTCCTGCTTGTAGGATTTCAAATTCACAGGTCACAGCATAACCTGTGTGGTATTTGCCTCCTTCATCTGCATATCTGCAGCCGTCCACAAAAAGTGTGTAGTCAGGGTTTTCCAGAGGAATTTCATTCACTGTAGGGAGATATGTGGTTTCCATGTGTATCATTTCAAGGCAGTCATGTGGAGTATTACAGGGGTCTCCATCACCCTCTTCACGTTCTCCTTCTCGTCCCCCCTCAAAAAAAGGTAGAAGGGTGGCCGGGTTAAAGGTGAGACACCTTTGGAGGGTCACATTGTCAGGAAGGAAGAGGGAGATTTGCAATCTTAGATGTCTGGCCGTGGACAGGTGTCGTCGTTGCACCTGATTCAGGATGGCAGCACTGTCATGTGGTGCTAGAAGAAGCAGGGAGTGTGCTAAAACGATGTCTGAAGTTTTGTCCAACAGTGCTTGGGCAGCAAAGACAGCTCTTAAACAGGAAGGGCCACCTCTAGCCATGGGGTCCAAGTGGCAAGAATAGTATCCAATGAGTCTACCCAATGAGTCTAGTCTGTCCTCCATGTTCCTGAGCCAGGACCCCTGTGGAGTGGCCATTCTTCTCCGACACAAACAGTTTGAAGAGTTTCCCATATTCTGGAAGGCCCAAAGCAGGAGCGGTGGATACTGCTTGCTTCAGCAGAAGAAAATTGTCCATGCCTCATTTGACAGGGTAAATGGCACAGACTTGAGAGCATCATAGAGTGGTTGAATGAGGATTGATGCATCAGGGATCCACGCCCTGCAGTAAGATAGGAGTCCAAGAAAGGTATGCAGTTGTTTAGCTGCTTTTGGTTGAAGAATATTCTGGATTGCAGCTACTCAGTCCGATTTGATATGTCTTGTGCCCTTGGAAATGCAGTGGCCCAAAAAGGTGACTGTCTTGGAACACCACTGTATTTGGTCTTTGGAGGCTTTACAGCCTTGTTCCGCAAGGTAGCATAGTAGACTTTCTGAAAATTCGGGGTGGTCATCTGCATAGAGAAGGTCGTCCACATATATAAGAAGAGTCACTGTAGGGTGTTTTTGTTGCCATGTATCAAGGATGGAGGCTATGGCTTTCGCAAACTGGCTCTGAGAATTTTTCACCCCTTGAGGCAAACTGCCCAGGTGTACGGTTTTCTTTCATGGGAGAAAGCGAAGAGGTACCTGCAGGAAGGATGCAGGGGAACACTGTAGAATGCATTTGCCAGGTCCACTACAGTGAAGTACTCAGCCGTTGGAGGTATACCTGTGGATTTGGCACAATTGGGGTTTCCAACACTGTGGCTTCATTAACTGCTCGGAGGTCTTGGACCATTCTGTATTTCTCTGGTTCTCCTTTTGGGGTCCGTTTCTTCACTGGGAACAAAGGTATATTGCATTCCGAAGTACAGGGTATCAGAGTTCCATTAGACACAAGGGTCTCGACCTGTTTTGAGATAGCTGCGGATTGAGCTGGCTTCAAAGGGTATTTTGGTTTTCTTGGCAGGAGTTCCCAAGGTTTTTATTGCACCATGACTGGTGGTACTTAAGTGACCAATGTCTTTTAGCCCTGTGGACCATACGCAGGGATCCTGTCAAGTGCTTCCTGTGGTATTGAACTTGGAGTTGTCGCTTCATAAAGTGTCATCATGAGAGGCAGAGAACACATGGCAGATGGGTCTTCTAAGGATAGGGGAGTATGTAGCTGCACTCCTCCTTCAGGCGTGAAAATGATTGAGGCCTGTAGTCTGGACTGCACATCAGCTCCTAGCAGATTCAAGAGGCATGTAGAAGACACCAAAAATCTGGCAAGCAAATCAGGAAATGTCCCAACTTAAAGTGGCTCAGTAGGGGAATGGAGCGGGCACTCCATCCACACCCACGCAGGAAACACCAATAGTGGAAAGGAAAGTATTAGCAGGTAGGTCCTCAGCTCTCAATACGCTTCTGGCTGCACCCGTGTCAATGAGGAAGGTGGTGGGTTTTTTCCTGTATAGGTAACATAACCTTTGCAAGGGGTCCCCCATTTGAGGACACTGTCATAAGGGGTGACACGGGTTTGCCCATTTCCTAGCGGGAGTTGGGGCGTGGCGGTGGTGGTTGTTGTTCACGTTGCTCTTCACGGGGATCCTTGTCTTGTCTGGGATGTCTTGGGGCTCTGCATTCTCTTCTAAAGTGTCCTCATTTCCCACAGCTATAGCAGGTGATCCTTTCCCTGATACTGGGCAGTGGTGGTGGACGAGTGTAGGTGGGATCTTCGTCATGGGCTACCATGAGGGGCATTGTTTTTTTTCCCTTTTTGGTTTTCCATACCTCTGGCCACCAACAGTAGTTCGGACATCTTCATAGAGCGGTATTCAGGGCGGGCTACCATAAGCCATTTTCTGATATCCTCTCTGAGCCCTGAGACAAAAGCAGTTGATAACATATGTGTGTGTGCCTTTTCATAGTGTGAGAAGCCCAGATCATGAAAGGCCTGTGTGAGTCTGGCATGATACTTCTCCACAGACTCTCCTTTATCTTGGATTATATCTTGGATTGTGGTAGTCTGATCCGCCAATTTCTCTTTTGCCCAGTCGTGGAGTTGGTTGCAGAACTCCACACCTGAGGAATAGGAAGTGGCACTTGTCGTCAGGCAGGCATCATTGAAGGCTGCCTGCATGACCGGCCAAAAGAAATGTCCTGCTTTAATTTGGCAAAGGCTGATCAAGTCTTTCCAGGCAGCTGAGTAAGTTTGTTGTATCTGCACTATCCTGTGGTAGAAGGGTATTGGCTGTTTTTCTGGGTCAGGCAGACTTCTCACTAAGGTCGCTCCTTGTGATGGGGTAAAAGTGACATACATCACCGGTGCCCCTTCTGGTAACCAGGACTGGTGTTAGGGTGTGAACTGACGATACCCTCGGAACTATGAACCCGGGGCCGGATTGGGGGTTTAATGAGCGGGTGCCCTTTTCACATGCAGTTGATCTTCCTAGTCTGATTTTTCTCCATCACTAGTATATTCGGCCTGTACCCCGGGGAGGATGGGAGTGTGGTAGGAACGATCCTGGTATAGAACAGGGAGAACTGGGTATAGATCTTTGTTGGGCCTTCCTAGTGTACCAAGATGGCCGTCTGTAGGAAGTGTACTGGGCTGCGCAGGAAGTGGAGACATAGGTGCACTAAGAGAATGTAGCTGCACTCCTCCTTCAGGCGTGAAAATTATTGAGGCCTGTAGTCTGGACAGCACATCAGCCCCTAGCAGATTCAAGAGGCATGTAGAAGACAACACAAATCTGGCAAGCAAATCAGGAAATGTCCGCAAAAGTGAGTACACCCCTAAGTGACAATGTCCAAATTGGGCCCAAAGTGTCAAAATCTTGTGTACCTTGCACTCCTCCACTTTCCGTTTGAGGATTCCCCACAGATGCTCAATAAGGTTTAGGTCTGGAGACATGCTTGGCCAGTCCATCACCTTTACCCTCAGCTTCTTTAGCAAGGCAGTGGTCATCTTGGAGGTGTTTGGGGTCGTTATGTTGGAATACTGCCCTGCGGCCCAGTCTCTGAAGGGAGGGGATCATGCTCTGCTTCAGTATGTCACAGTACATGTTGGCATTCATGGTTCCCTCAATGAACTGTAGCTCCCCACTGCTGGCAGCACTCATGCAGCCCCAGACCATGACACTCCCACCACCATGCTTGACTGTAGGCAAGACACACTTGTCTTTGTACTCCTCCCCTGGTTGCCGTCACTCACGCTTGAAACCATCTGAACCAAATAATGTTATCTTTGTCTCATCAGACCACAGGACATGGTTCCAGTAATGTGTCCTAAAGCCCCGTACACACGTACCGATTGTCGGCCGTAAATATTCGGCCGACGACCGATCGGCCGATTGTAGGCTTGTTAGTATGATGCTTCCGACAGCCGACAGCGCACTTTCGGCCGAAAAGAATCAGTCGTGTAGGCATTAAAGTTTTTGTTGGCCAACACCAGAACGGCCGATTGTTCGCCAGTCAGTACAGAATTCGGCCGACAATCAGCAGATTTGCAAGACTGGGCATGCTCAGAAAAGAAAAAACACACGGAAAGTTAACCATCACATGACATCACTTCTGCAGTCGGCTGCTGTTGGCCGACAAAATTCATGTGCAGTCTTTTGCAGTTTTCAACAGACACGACAGCCCTGGACAAAAAGACGACCGACCGTTCGGCCGACGATCGGTACGTGTGTACAGGGCTTTAGTCTGCTTGTCTTCAGCAAACTGTTTGCGGGCTTTCTTGTGCATCATCTTTAGAAGAGGCTTCCTTCTGGAAGGACAGCCATGCAGACCAATTTGATGCAGATTGCAGGAATATGGTCTGAGCACTGACAAGCTGACCCCCCATCCCTTCAACCTCTGCAGCAATGCTGGCAGCACTCATACGTCTATTTCCTAAAGACAACCTCTGGATATGACGCTGAGCACGTGCACTCAACCCCTTTGGTCTAGCATGGCGAGGCCTGTTCCGAGTGTAACCTGTCCTTTAAAACTGCTGTATGGTCTTGGCCACCGTGCTGCAGCTCAGTTTTTGGGGCTTGTCAATGTTCTTATAGAGTAGGCCATCTTTATGTAGAGCAATTCTTTTTTTCAGATCCTCAGAGAGTTCTTTGCCATGAGATGCCATGTTGAACTTCCAGTGACCAGTATGAGAGAGTGAGAGCGATAACACTAAATTTAACACACCTGCTCCCCATTCACACCTGACACCTTGTAACACTAACTAGTCACATGACACCGGGGAGGGAAAATGACTAATTGGGCCCAATTTGGACATTTTCACTTAGGGGTGTACTCACTTTTTTGCCAGCGGTTTAGACATTAATGGCTGTGTGTTGAGTTATTTTGAGGGGACAGCAAATTTACACTGTTATACAAGCTGTACACTCACTACTTTACATTGTAGCAAAGTGTCATTTCTTCAGTGTTGTCACATGAAAAGTTAGAATAAAATATTTACAAAAATGGGCGGGGTGTATTTACTTTTGTCAGATACTGTATATATACACTATTTACTTCTATTATATACAGTATATACCCAATTATATACTTCTATTATGTACAGTATATACCATCTATATACTTCTATTATATACACTATATACCATCTATACCAGCCTTTCTCAACCTTTTAAACACAGAGGAACCCTTGAAATAAATTTCTGGTCTCGGGGAACCCCGACTAAAAATTTTAAATCTACAACTCATGACAAATTAGTGTGACAGTCAGTGGGAAGAATGCTCCTTACTCTTGTCATCATTGGGAAGAATTACCCCCCTTACTGATAGCTAAAAGGAACAATGGTGTCATTGGGAACTTATCTGAGAGGCAGAAATTGCCCATTGCTCAAGGAACCCCTGATCTATATACTTCTATTATATACACTATATACTCATCTATATACTTCAATTATATACACTATATATCCATCTATATACTTCTATTTTATACACTATATACCCATCTATATACTTCAATTATATACACTATATACTTCAATTATATACACTATATATCCATCTATATACTTCTATTATATACACTATATATTTCGATTATATACACTATATACTTCAATTATATACAATATATACTTCATTTATATACACTATATACTTCTATTATATACACTATATATACTTCTATTATATACACTATATACCCATCTATAGGTGGGAGTGGAAAATTATGTCGGGCGAGCTCTGGGAGCGAGAGGAGAGGAAAGCCAGCGGACTGAATAATGTCAGAGCGCGGATCATCCAATTATAACAGCTTGTAATTGCCGGGCACTCGCTGACACACACAGTCCCGCCTCCTAGCCCGGCTTCTTTGATGGACAGAACACCTGGCCAACCAGGACGTGTGACGTCTATCAAAGAAGCCGGGCTAGGAGGCGGGACTGTGTGTGTCAGCGAGCGCCCGGCAATTACAAGCTGTTACAGTTGGATGATCCACGCTCTGACACTGGCATTTGGGTTATCTCACGCCGATCATCTCTTCCATTTAGGCAGCTTGCTCCCTCCGTCTGCGCTGCTCTGCTCCCGGGGGCAGGAAGAAGGAGCGTGCCCGAAGATTGAGCAGCCGCTGCCTCCCTGTGTGACTGCATAGAAGGAGCGGTGGGGCGGCTGCATATAGAGGAATTGATATGCAAAGATCAATTCCTCTATATGCAGCCGCCCCATCCCCCTCCTATCAAACTACTTTTTTTTTTTTTTTTGCTGGCCCCTCTAGTGCTAAACAGCCCCCCCTCTCCAGCCCCTTCGTGCTCTTCAGCCCCCCCCCCCTCCAGCCCTCCCCAGTGCTCTTCAGCCCCCCTCAAGCCCCTCAGTGCTCTTCAGCCCCCCCCTCCAGCCCTCCCCAGTGCTCTTCAGCCCCCCCTCAAGCCCCTCAGTGCTCATCAGCCCCCCTCCAGCCCTCCCCAGTGCTCTTCATCCCCCCCCCTCCAGCCCTCCCCAGTGCTCTTCAGCCCCCCTCCAGCCCCTCAGTGCTCTTCAGCCCCCCCTCCAGCCCCTCAGTGCTCTTCAGCCCCCCTCCATCCCTCGCCAGTGATCTTCAGCCCCCCCCCCCCCCCTCCAGCCCTCCCAAGTGCTCTTCAGCCCCCACCCTCCAGACCCTTGATGGGCACTGATGAGGCAGGACTGATGGGCACTAAAAACATTGTTATTAATATTTATTTTTGTAACTTCTGCAGTAATGCAAAAACATTTAACAGTGTAATTTTATGAGGGCGTGTTTAGGGGGGAATTAGAGGTGGGGCAGGGTAGGAGTTGGGTGGGGCAACTGGTGGCGAGTAACTGAAGGCCTGGCTAGTAGCTCAGGACTTTAAATTTTGAGCCATGCACTATATATACCATCTATATACTTCTATTATATACACTATATACCCATCTATATACACTATATACTCATCTATATACCTCAATTATATACACTATATACTTCTATTATATACACTATATATACCATCTATATACTTCTATTATATACACTATATACTCATCTATATACTTCAATTATATACACTATATATCCATCTATATACTTCAATTATATACACTATATACCTCAATTATATACACTATATACTTCTATTATATACACTATATACCCATCTATATACTTCTATTATACACACTATATACCATCTATATACTTCTATTATATACACTATATACTCATCTATATACTTCTATTATATACATTATACTCATCTACTGTATATACTTCTATTATATACACTATATACTTCTATTATATACACTATATACTCATCTATATACTTTTAATTGTATACACTATATACTCATCTATATACTTCTATTATATACACTATATATACCATCTATATACTTCTATTATATGCACTATATATACCATCTATATACTTCTATTATATACACTATATACCCATCTATATACTTCTATTATATACACTATATACTCATCTATATACACTATATATACTTCTATTATATACACTATATTCCCATCTATATACTTCTATTATATACACTATATACCCATCAATATACTTCTATTATATACACTACATACTTCTAAGAATACACTATATGCCATCTATATACTTCTATTATATAAACGATATACTTCTAATATATCTCTGCACTCATTATATACCGATATACACACTTCTATCATATACAGTATATACCGGTATAGTACTAATATATATAAATGCTGTCATATATATACTTCTATGCTGAGGCAGCAGATAAAGGTATACACATGTCATAGCAGGAGTTACACCCCCTTTTGCTTTTGGTGGGTGCCACCGCCCCTCAACTGCATCCCATTCAAGTAAATGGGGCCACTCTGCAAGCACCCCGCAACCGCATACTTTTGCGGGGTCCAAGGGGTTAAAGTAGGTGGTGATAAAACACAACACTGCCTGCTTTAACCCCTTGGTTGCTGTACTTCACAAGGTTGCAGGGCCGCCTCATTCACATGAATGGGTCATGGTTGGCGGGTATTACAACCATCAACCATGACAGGGCGAAAAACTGCTGTGCCAGCGACATGTGTACACCCCCCCCCCCCCGGGGTCACTGCAGTTAACCACTTCAATACAGGGCACTTTCACCCCCTTCCTGCCCAGGTCAATTTTCCTCTTTTAGCGCTGTTGCATTTTGAATGACAATTGTTCGGTCATGCAACACTGTACCGACACCAAATTGATGTCATTTTCCCCCCACAATTAGAGCTTTCTTTTGGTGGTATTTGATCACCTCTGGGTTTTTTCCTTTTTGCTAAACAAATAAAAAAAGACCAAAAAGTTTGAAAAAAAAAAAAGTTTTTTTGTTTAGGTTATACAATTTTGTAAATAAATACGTTTTTTCCTGCACTGATGAGACTGCACTGACAGGCACTGATGAGGAGGCACTGATGGTGTGGCACATATAGGCGGCACTGATATGTGGCACTGATAGGTAGCACTGATATGCAGCATTGGTGGGCACTGATATGCGGCATTGATGGGCACTGATAGGTGGCACTGTTGGGCACTAGTGGGCACTGATAGGCGGCACTGGTGGGCACTGATAGGCAGCACTGATGGGCGGCACTGATGGGCACTAATAGGCGGCACTGGTGGGCAATAATGGGCACCGGTGGGCGACACTGATAGATGCCAATGATGGGCACTGGTGGGCAGCACTGATAGGGAGGGCACTGGCGGGCAGCACTGATAAGGAGGGCAATGGGAGGCCCTGAGCCCTGATTGCCATCCCTGGTGGCCATAGTGGGCATCCCTGGGGTCATAAGTGGGCATCCCTGGGGTCATGGGTGGGCATCCCTGGTGGTTCTAGTGGCACCCCCCCCCCCCCAAGGGGTCTGCACTGGTAATCAATGATCTGATTACCAGTGCTGACCCCCCCCCCCCCCCTGTCAGGGGAGCCGCCGATTTGCGCTCCTTTACTCGTGCCTGTCAGGCACGAACTAAGGAAAGCCGATCAACGGCTCTTCCTGCTTACTATGTGACCAGCCGTGATTGGACACGGCTGATCACATGGTAAAGAGCCTACGTTAGTAGGCTCTTTACCGAGATTGGAGATTCAGGGAGTCAGACTGACACCTCGCACCACCGATCGCTGCTCCCCGTCATATGACGTCCGGTCAGGATAATACAACCACAATCCCGCCGTCAATTTGCTATAGGGCGGGCGGGATGTGGTTAAAAGGGGTGCGGTTGGGGAAGGGGTGTAAAAAACACGCTCCCTCTGCTGCCAGCACAGCTGCAACTCTACAAGTAGTCCCTCTGCACTGCACCGATTGATGCTCTTGGATGGAGGGTTGGCGAGCCCAGACCGCGATCTGCCAGTGACATTGATCGCTCACAGACTGGGGATTGTTTCAGATTTAGTTTAAAAAAACTTAAATAGAGTAGAGATCTTCCAGAAGGTTCCTCTAAGAACACTAACTTCTATTTTTGTTTACAGGTGTGAAAGTGAAAATGACTACTATGCGAAAGAGCCAGACTTCTTTATGCCGGAGCTTAGGCATCTTCTCCGATGAAGGGATCAGCAGTTGGCTGACCTAATTTTTCTCAAATTGAAGCATTGCATCCTTGTCAGCACGGCGTGACATTACAATCAAGCCGGCTGACAAGGGGGGAGCAATAGTAGTAATGGACACTTGTAACTATGAAGCTGAAATATGGCGACAATTATCAGATTGGGAAATCTTTAACCACTTAAGCCCCGGAAGATTTTACCCCCTTCCTCACCAGGGCCTATTTTGCGATTCGGCACTGCGTGATTTTAACAGACAATTGCGCGGTCGTGCGACGCTGTACCTAAATTAATTTGGCGTCCTTTTTTTTCCCACAAACAGAGCTTTCTTTTGGTGGTATTTGATCACCTGTGCGATTTTGATCATGCACTATAAACAAAAAAAGAACGTCAATTTTGCAAAAATAACAATATTTTTCATATTTTTTTATATGAAATTCTCCCCCCAAAAAAATGTAAAAAGCAAAATTTTTTAACATTTTAGACCAATTTTTTTTTTTACCATATGTTTGGTCAAAAAAAATTACAAAAAGCGTATTTTGATTGGTTTGCGCAAAAGTTATTGCTTTTACTAACAAAGGGAAAGATTTTTGTCATTTTTGTTGTGTTTTTTTTTAACGCATAATGGCGGCGATCTGCGATTTTTTTTGCGGGACTGCAGCATTGGGGCGGACAGATCGGACCCTTGACTGACATTTTTGACACTTTTGGGGTTACAAGTGACATTACTACAGTAATCAGTGCTATACATATGCAAAATGAATGACACTGGCAGTGAAGGGGTTAACTTTTTTTGAGAGGGAGGGGTTAAGTGTGTCCCTAGGGGCGTGTTTCTAACTGTGATTGGCTGTGGCTGTGTGTGTAAGAACAGTGATCAATGGTTCTACATAGTAGAACCATTTGATCACCATTCTTACACAGGGGAGACTGACAGGCGGCTTTGTTTACATTAGTCGCCTGCCTGTCTCCCGCTGTCACGGACGATCGCGAGTGCCCGGCGGACATCGGGTCCGCCGGGCACACGCGCGGGGGGGGTCCATTCGGCGGCGCGCACTCGCTCCCAAAACCCTTAAAGGCTAGCGACGTAGACCTACGTTGCTCTGCCTGTGAGGGGCTGACTGCCAACAGAAATAGTCGTTGGGCAGTCGGCAAGTGGATAAACTATAATGGCACTTTTCCACTGCAAGTACCGGCTCGGCTCTACTCGGCCCTGCTTGGCCTGGTTTGCTTTTCCACTGCTGGTACCGCATGGTACGGTGTTGGAACGGTTCAGTACGGTACGGTATGGTTTGCTTTTCCACTAAAGTAGTAATAAAGTTAAGTGGGTGGGAGGATAACAACGAGTGGGTGGGATTCTCTGACCAATCAGTGGCTAGTAGTGACTGCATGCAAAGGATTGTGGGATATGGTACCAGTTTGGTACCTGTTGGAACCACAATCGAGTAGGTACTGTTTTTCCAGAGCCGTACCGTTCGGTTCCATGCAGTGGAAAAGCGCCGCCGTACCGTACCGAACCGTTCCTACACCGTACCATGCGGTACCAGCAGTGGAAAAGCACAAAAGCGTGCCGAACCGTTCGGTTCCATGCAGTGGAAAAGCGCCATTAGATACTAGCCCAATTTTCCGTGTACAAACAAAAATAAAAAAAATAGTAACATCAGCTATCCGAACAGGCATTATTGATAGGGACCCACAAACCCATTTGATTAATGAGTATCCAGTTACTCCGCTAATATATATATTACCGAAAATACACAAGGACGTCCCATCGTTTTTGGGATTGAGTCGGTCAACAAAACCCCTGGCTAAATATTGGGATAAATGTTTAACACCATTAGATATAAAAACAAGATCGTATATTTGAGATACCAGTGATTTTTTTATGTAAGATACGAGAGGTTGATGTTGTGCCAGACTCCTTCCTGGTAACTTGGGATGTTAGTAGCTTATACACCATTATCCCACATGAATTGGGAAATGAAGCATGTTATCGTTCATTATTGCATTCGTATATAACAATGACCAGATTTAGTTTTTGTCGGATCTGTTGAAGGTGGTATTGGAGAAAAACTTTTTTCTATTTAAGGAACAGCACTTTGTGCAGCTTAAAGGGGCAGCGATGGATTCCAATGTCACACCCCTATATGCAAATACACTCATGGATATGGTGGAAACCTCTTATTTATGGTAATATGCAGTTCATGAAGCACTGCAAGTGCTGGTTTAGATTTGTGGATGATGTGTTTGCTGTCTGGGGAGGCGACATTGGATCCTTATCATTGTTCAATGATTATATCAATTACCCGATACCTGGTCTGAAGTTTAGTATGACTTGAACTTGGGAGAGGATTGCATTCTTGGATACAATGTTAATATTCGGAGCTCCTAAACCCAGGGTGGGTATGGGGAAAAATCAAGAGAGCAGCCTAAAAACATCAAATGAGCATATATGTAACCGGTCAAAATTAAGAGGTTTGTATACCAATGCCAGAAGCCTGGCCAACAAGATGGGAGAGCTGGAGCTACTGATGTTTGAGGAGGACTTAGATTTTGTGGGGATAACAGAGACTTGGTTTGACAGCTCTCATGACTGGATGGCGACCATTCAGGGGTATTCCCTTTATCACAGAGTTAGAGAAGATAAAAAAGGGGGTGGAGTATGTCTGTATAATAAGAACAGTATACAGATAAATATGAGGGATGATATTAATAATGGAGCGAAGGATGAGGCAGAATCCCTATGGGTAGAGCTTCAAAGGGAAGGCACGGTGGGGAAGGTAATATTGGGCGTATGCTACAGGCCCCCCAACCAGAGGGAGGAGGGGGGAGGCGGACCTCATTTTACAGATCGGATTGGCAGCAAGGATGGGAAATGTCACTATAATGGGGGACTTTAATTATCCAGATATAGACTGGGCAGAAGGAACCGCACATTCATCCAAGGCTAGGCAGATCCTAAATGTTTTGCAGGACAATTTCATGGGTCAGATGGTGAATGCACCGACAAGAAACAATGCGGTACTTGACCTACTGATTACCAACAATACAGACCTGATCATGGATATAGAAATACGGGGCAACTTAGGAGACAGTGACCATAGGTCAATAAATTTCAGTGTTAATTACAGTAATAGGAAACACAAGAGTAATATAAGGACACTGAATTTCAAAAGAGCCAATTTCCCAAAACTGCGCTCGCTGCTAGAAAATATCAAATGGGATAGAACCCTGGGAACAAAGAACACGGAGGAAAAATGGGAGTGCTTCAAGGGCATACTAAACAAGGGGATTGGCCAGTGCATTCCAAAGGGAAATAAATTTAAAAGAGCAAAACTAAACCCTGGGTGGCTAAACTCCAACATAAAAATGCATATTAGTGCTAAAGAAAAGGCCTTCAAAAAATACAAGGCTGAGGGGTCATTGGCAGCATTTAGGCATTACAAAGAGTGCAATAAGAAATGTAAAGACGAAATCAGGGCGGCTAAAATAGAACACGAGAGACATATAGCGGAGGAGAGTAAAAAGAACCCCAAGAAATTCTTTAATTATATAAACAGTAAGAAAGCGAGGCCAGAACACATTGGCCCCATAAAAGATGACAAAGAAAATATGGCCACTGAGGACAGAGAAAAGGCGGAAGTGTTAAATAATTTCTTCTCTTCAGTCTTCACAAAAGAATCGGGGGGCTACACTAACCCAGCTTGTAAGGCCAAACTAAACAACACACCTCAGGAAGTGCCGCCATGGCTAACAGAAGATAGACTTAGAACTAAACTAGAGAAACTAACATAAATAAATCACCGGGACCGGATGGCTTGCACCCGAGGGTTCTTAAAGAGCTCAGCCAGGTGATTGCCAGACCATTATCCTTGATCTTTAAGGATAGTTTACAGACAGGTATTGTGCCAGCTGACTGGAAAAAAGCCAACGTGGTACCAATATTTAAAAAGGGGCCGAGATATATCCCGGGTAACTATAGGCCGGTCAGCCTAACATCTGTAGTCTGCAAGATTTTGGAGGGGATGTTAAGGGACCACATACAAGACTTTAGTAATGAAAACGGTATTATTAGTAGTAATCAGCATGGATTCATGAAAAATCGTTCTAGCCAAACCAAACTATTAACCTTCTACGATGAAGTGATCTGCCACCTAGATAAAGGAAAGCCTGTGGATGTGGTTTATCTGGACTTTGCAAAGGCCTTTGACACCGTTCCCCACAAACGCTTACTGTACAAACTAAGGAAGGTAGGTATGGACCATAAGGTGAGTACCTGGATAGAGAACTGGCTCCAGGGGAGAGTCCAGAGGGTGGTGATTAATGGGGAGTACTCGGATTGGGCGGGTGTGGAAAGCGGGTCCCCCAGGGTTCTGTCCTGGGACCAATCCTGTTTAATTTATTCATAAATGATCTAGAGGAGGGGATATCTAGTACAATCTCAGTATTTGCGGATGATACTAAACTAAGCATGCCAATATCTTCTATGCAGGATGTGGAAACCTTACAAGCGGACCTGAAAAAAATAATGGGGTGGGACACTACATGGCAGATGAGGTTTAATGTTGAAAAATGTAAAGTAATGCACTTGGGGGCCAAAAAACAGAAAGCAAGCTACTCACTAGGGGGGGAACCTCTGGGTGAGTCTAGGATGGAAAAGGACCTGGGGGTACTGGTAGACAACAGACTTGGCAGTGGCATGCAATGCCAAGCCGCTGCAAGCAAAGCCAACAGAATACTGGGATGCATAAAAAAGGGGATTCACTCCAGAAATAAAGAGATTATTCTGCCACTGGGCACCGGTCCTAAGGAAGGATGTGCTGGAACTGGAAAGAGTCCAGAGAAGGGCAACAAAAATAATTAGGGGAATGGAGGACATCAGCTATGAGGAAAGACTACAAGCACTGAACTTATTCTCTGTGGAGAATAGACGATTGAGGGGGGATATGATATCAATGTACAAATACTGTACTGGTGACCCTAGCATAAGAAACAAACTATTCAGTGAAAGGAGATACAATAAGACACATAGCCACTCACTAAAACTAGAGGAAAGGCGGTTTAACCTTAAAGTGCGTAAAGGGTTCTTCACTGTAAGAGCGGTAAGGATGTGGAATTCTCTTCCACAAGCAGTCGTATCAGCAGGGAGCATTGATAGTTTAAAAAAACTATTAGATGGGCACCTTAAAGACCACAACATACAGGGGTATACAATGTACGGTTAACAGCAAACACACACACACATCATAGGTTGAACTGGATGGACGGATGTCTTTTTTCAACCTCACGAACTATGTAACTAATATTAACCACTTTCCGACCGGCCCATGGTCGGAAAATGGCTGCATTGCGGTCTTCTAGTTCTGGGAGGGCGTACATGGACGTCCTCCCAGAATCGCGCTCCCGCGAGCCCCCTGGGGCGTGCACACGGGAGTGTCCGTGCTTGCCGGGTCCCGGGGGCCCGACGCATCACGGATCGTGGTAAAGGGCCAATGAGAGCGGTCCTTTACCATCTGATCGCTCCGTCCAATGACGGAGCGATCACGTTACAACAAACCGGCGCATGTCCGGTTAATTTCTCTCCTCTCCTCGGGCGCGGTACACAGCAATCGGTAAATTGCTAGATCCGAATTGAGTACACCCACATACAATATCCCCACCAATAACAGATTTGTGGCCCTCAGAGACGACCCACCCCAAGATTACTACTCTCAGGCCAATGGCCATTACAATAATTCCCATTATTATAGGGGAAATCGAGGTCATCAACCACCATACCATAATGGAGGCTTTCGGGGTGGACGAGGCAACAATTCAGGTTACAACAATTATAACAACTACAGAGGGGATTTTCAGAGGAGAGGATCAGGCAGGTCCCCATGGAGAGGAAGGGGAGCACCCAATTACAGAGGGAGAGGGGGCAACCAATATCAATTGGACAGAAGAGAGGAATGGAGACCATGGCCACTTATGGGACCACCACAGGAGTACAGAGAACCAAGAGAAGAAGAACCAGAGGATGTAGAGGAGGGCAGAAAAAGAAAAAGACAAAACTAATGGAGGGCATCTTTAACCTTAGTAATGTCGAATTTACTGAAGAGGAGCTAACAGTTTTAAGTCTAGGACTAAAGTTTGCACCAGACAAGAAAATAAATAAATTTGACACCTATATAGATTTACAAAAATGTATTAGGAAGCTTAATGTTAAAAAATTCTATGCAGGAAGGCCACAAAATAATAATTTACCAACTGGAGATTTTACCTATACACAATTGCGAAATAAGTCTGTTTTTAACCCAAAAGTGAAAAATAGTAAATTTTTGGATGTTTTTAAAACCATGGTGGAAAATGACTTAGAAAGTATGAAAATTAAGAGATCCAAAAAAGAGGATGTTGAAAAAGGTTTACGGTTATTAGAAAAAAGAAATAACATAGTGATTAGATCAGCAGACAAAGGAGGGGGACTAGTAATCTTGAACAAAGAAGATTACATAAAAGAATTAAATAGATTGGTAAATGATGCTGACACTTATGAAGAATTAAAAAGCAATCCCACAAAAAAATACAAAGCAAAGTTGACCAAATTGATCAAATGGGTTAGTGGAGAGGGCATCTTAAATAAAAAAGAAAGCAGATACCTAATCCCAGATGCACCTAGACTACCAGTCATATACCAATTGCCAAAGATCCATAAAAATAGAGAACACCCACCTGGTAGGCCCATTATAAGTGGAGTAGACTCCCTCCTATCTAAGTTGGGGCGAGTACTTGGATTGCTTCTTCCAACCTTTAACACAGGTGGGAGAAGCTTATTTAAAAGACAGTAAACACCTAATGGAAATACTTATGGATCTGGAGGTAGAGGAAAGGGACATCCTAGTGAGTGTGGATGTCAACTCCCTCTACACTAACATCAAACAAAAACATGCTCTAGAAGCAGCCAAATGGGCATTGGATAAAACTGAAATAAAAACTAAACAGAAGGAGTTCCTGTTACAGGGACTGGATCTAGCCATGAGTCACAACTACTTTTGGCATGAAAAAAGATTTTACCGCCAAAAGAAAGGTGTAGCTATGGGGGCAAAATATGCCCCCTCTATAGCTAATGTATTTATGCAAAAGTGGGAACATGAAACCATTTTTAATAACACCCCCCCCAGAATTAATCACATACAAAAGGTACATCGATGATGTCTTTATGGTATGGCGAGGTTTGCAGAACTCATTGATGGAATTTTTAACCTATATCGGACAAAACCAATACGACATTTCATTCTCACACACCATGAGTTCAGAGGGTTTAAACTTTTTAGATTTATTTATTTTTAAAAATGAAAACAGGCTTTTTACCAGGACATATTTTAAAGAAGTGGACGTCAATGGATATATACCTTTAGGAAGCTGCCATCACCCCAAATGACTTAACGCTATTCCAAAAGGGCAGATGATGAGAGTCAGAAGAAATTGTAACAGACACCAAGACTATGAAACTCAAGCTGACTTATTGGTAGATAAATTTAGAGAAAAAGGCTACAAAAATAAAGATCTAATAAAAATAAAAAAAGAAAGTGGGGAATATGGAAAGAAAAGATCTTTTTACAAAGAAAATCAAAAAACAAGATGATTTTAGCATAGCCTTTTTAACCAGCTTCTCCAGACAACATTCTGAATTAGAAAAAATCATTAAAAAACATTGGCCCCTATTGATGAGAGATGATGTTTTAAAAACTTTTTTACCCCCAAAACCGAAATTCATCTACACTAAACCAAAAACCTTAAGACTACAATTGGCCCATAATGTGGTTAATCCACCCAAAAAAACATGCACCTTCCTAGACCAGGTTGGTTTTTTAAGTTGTGGTAGATGCATGATTTGTAGGACACCAAAATACAGAAAGAGGAAAACTTCAGATTTCAAATCCCATGCAAATGGTAAAAAATATGAAATCCAGAAATTTATTATATGTGCTTCCACACATGTAACCTATCTCCTCTGATGCCCTTGTGGCCTCCAATACATTGGAAGGACCACCAGAGAATTGAGGGTGAGATTAAGGGAGCATGTCCTAAATATAAAAAAAGGTTTTTAAAATCACAGCCTCTCCCACCATTTTAAAACCACACATAATAAAGACCTTAGCCTCCTCACTTTTTGTGCAATTGACCGAGTTGAACCCCACTGGAGAGGGGGAAATCTAAAAAAGGCTTTTCAAAATAAACCTATCTTTAAGGAAAAAAACTAAAAAATAAAAATGCAGTGGAAAAACAGTGGCGAAATCATTAAAAAGGAAGGACAAAAAAATTAATAGAGATCAACAAGCTTTTAGATCAGGCAGAGCCTATAAATGGGATAAAAATATTAACAGATATAATAGACCCACAACTTTCAATCCCCAAACCCAGGAAGATGGCAATTGGTCAGACTCCTCCGCTACATCATCAACCTCATCTAATTTTTGGAACACACGTTATGAGACACGCCATGATAAGATCATCAAAAATAGACCCGATAAAAGAAGAGACGATGTAAGAGATTCTCATCATGACCCAAAAACATCTAACCAAACCTCACATACAGCAAAAGCCCCTAAATTGGGATCAAATACGGGGACACCAGTAATGAGTAACACACAAGGAACGACCAATACCTCCCCTACCTAACATACAGGGGGCAGTTGGGGGAGCTATCCCCAAAAGTTACTCCACAAATCCACAAGACAGTGCTTTTTTAGAGCAAATGAAACTAGGACTACTAGGTCCAATAAAAATCCCCCGATAGAAGAGAATCCCAAAAACAAGACATAGATATGTTACAGGTAATCAACATATCTGGAATCGAATTAAAAGCTGAGGAAATCAGAGTATTGGAATAGGGGCTCAATTTTTGTCCATCTAGTGACCTAGATAAATTTGAGTTCATTAAATTAAGGATATGAACCTTTTTGCACGTAAATTAAACTTTAGAAATCTAATAGAAGGACCAGATATAAAGAAAAAAGAGGCCCCAATGGAAGGCCTTCTATCGAGTTGGCGGGACTGCACGAAAAAGGATTACAAAGCTTTGAAGATCCTCACCGAGCTGGAGGATGAGTCGGGTCCCTCCTTGGATGGGCCCGCCCCGTCCTCCATATCGGTTGAGACGTCAAAAGCAAGGCAAAATACACCCCAGCCATTCAAATAAAAATCAAAACGCTTCCCAAGCCAAACCCATCCAAAAATAGATCTGTTTTTGCATCTAGTAACCAGAGATATAAAACAAATGAAACCCCAAAAGAAAGCCAAAAATCTATCTGAAATTGAATACCAGGCTCTGAAAGATCTATAGGCAAGAAATGATATTATCATCAAAGCGGCTGACAAGGGCGGAAATGTGGTCGTTCTTAACGACACACAATTTACAGAAATGTGTACAGGCGGTCCCCGGGTTACGAACACAATAGGGACTGTAGGTTTGTTCTTAAGTCGAATTTGTTTGTAAGTCGGAACATGTACTTTTTTAAGTGTAACTCCAGCCCAAAAAATTCATGAGGATACAGACAGCAGTACAAACCTCATTGTGGCTCTAACCCCACACCATACAGTACTGTACTAGCCAAAACTAAAAGGCTAAAAGAGACCCAGAAGGATAGTTACATTCAACATAGCTAGAAGTACAAGTACAATACAGTGGTCCTGCTCCCAATACAGAGTAATGTAATCTCACCAGTTTCCAGACAGTTCCACCAGCTTCTGCCTGTGCAGTGGGATGCTTCTGGGCAGTGTGGGGCAATCAGTACATGTAGTACATGCAGCGTGCATTGTGGCCGGCACTAAGATGGATGCTATCCAGCACAGGAGCGAGAAGAAGCCGGAAGAAGCCAGCAGTGACGTCACGCGGGCGCCGCCACCGTTCGTAAGTAGGAGTCGTTCATCACACCCAAGTTCGTAAGTAGGAGTCGTTCGTCACGGGGCCCCGTTCGTAAGGAGGAGTCGTTCGTAACTCGGATGTTCGTAAGTCGGGGACTGCCTGTATGGAGGTCCTTAACAATCGAGCCTGGTATTCAAGAGTAATTTGTCTGGAATTACAAAAAAATCTAAGAGAATTCACACAACTTATCAATCAATACCTCCACTGGGGCATTATCACTAAAGAATTAGCAGATTTTCTCATTATTAACCACTTCAATACCGGCCCATAGTAAATTGACGTCCTGAGTTTAAAGCTAAATACCGGTGTTATGGCAGCAGATAGCTGCCATAACCCTGGTATTTTTTTAAACTGCAGGCGATGGGCTTTCCGATAAGGGTGGTCCCAGCGGCGGATTCGCCGCGAGATCACCCTCCGGGATGGCGGAAGGGGTGCCCCCCCCCCCCTCCCGCCGCGTCCCGATCCTTTTCCCAGCTTACCGGACCCGCCGGCAGCGGGGAAAACGATCGGGTCCCGGATCCTCACAGACAGGATGTCGAGTGAGGGCAAGCTTGCCCTCACTCGACTCTATTGTCTTGGAGGACCGGAGCGACGGCAAACATCGTTGCCGAGCAACCGGCTTAACCACTTAAGCCCCGGAGGATTTGGCTGCTAAAGGACCAGGGGTTTTTTTGTGATTTTTTACTGCGTGACTTTAACGGACAATTGCGCGGTCGTGCGATGCTGTACCTAAACGAATTTGACGTCCTTTTTTTCCCACAAACAGAGCTTTCTTTTGGTGGTATTTGATCACCTGTGCGATTTTTTGATCACGCGCTATAAACAAAAAAAGAGCGTAAATTTTGCAAAAATAACAATATTTTTCACATTTTTTTATATGAAATTCCCCCAAAAAAAAAGTAAAAATCAAAATTTTTTAACATTTATCGGCCAATTTGTTCTATGCTACCTATGTTTGTTAAAAAAAAATCGCAAAAAGCGTATTTTGATTGGTTTGCGCAAAAGTTATCGCGTTTACTAACAAAGGGAAAGATTTTTGTCATTTTTGGTGTTTTTTTTTTAACGCGTAATGGCGGCGATCTGCGATTTTTTTTCGGTACTGCGACATTGCGGCGGACAGATCGGACCCTTGACTGACATTTTTGACACTTTTGGGGGTACCAGTGACATTACTGCAGTAATCAGTGCTATACATATGCACTGTTACTGCAAAAATGACACTGGCAGGGAAGGGGTTAACTTTATTGGACAGGGAGGGGTTAAGTGTGTCCTAGGGGCGTGATTCTAACTGTGTAGGGACATTCCTATTGGTGTAAAAGCAAAGATCAACCGTTCTACATAGTAGAACGGACAGATCTTCACTTTTACACAGGGAGAACTGACAGGCAGCTTGTTTACACAAGCTGCTCTGTCTTTCTCCCTTCACAGGAGCGATCGCAGTGTGACTGGCGGACATCGAGTCTGCCGGTCACACGCACTGACTTGTCTGTGAACGAGCCGCGGCGGGCGCGAGCCTCCGCGGGCGCGCGCCCGCCCGCGATAGGCTCGCAAGTCAGTGACAGGCGAGTGACGTACCGATACGTCACTCTGCCTGGCCGGGGCTGACCGCCGCAGTATATAGTCGTGCGGCGGTCGGCAACCGGTTAAAGGTCCCTTTTTTTTTTTTTTTTTCCTTTCCATCTTTATTAGTGTACTTGTGAGATCTGAGGACTTTTTGACCCCAGATCTCACAAAAAAAGAGGTCCTGTCATGCCTATTTCTATTACAAGGAATGTTTACATTCCTTGT
This sequence comes from Pelophylax lessonae, assembly GCF_965119305.1. Classification (NCBI taxonomy): domain Eukaryota; kingdom Metazoa; phylum Chordata; class Amphibia; order Anura; family Ranidae; genus Pelophylax; species Pelophylax lessonae. Next base: position 741,285,885 of record NC_138769.1, on the reverse strand, counting down.
ATTAGAAATAAAAGTGATAATTTTTTTTTTTTTTTAAACGGTGTAATAAATAAAATAAATAGTAAAAAAATAAAAATAAAAAAATAAATAAAGCATCCTGTCCCCGTTAGCTCGCGTGCAGAAGCGAACGCACACGGAAACCCCGCCCACATATGTAAACATTGTTCAAACCACACATGTGAGGTAGCGCCGCGATCGTTAGAGCAAGAGCAATAATTTGAGCCCAAGACCTCCTCTGTAACTCTAAGATGGCAACCTGTAGAAATTTTTAAAGTGTCGCCTATGGGGATTTTGAAGTACCAAAGTTCGTCGCCATTCCGTGAGCGTGCGCAATTTTGAAGCATGACATGTTGGGTATCGATTTACTCGGCGTAACATTATCTTTCACATTATGGAAAAAAATTGGGCTAACTTTACTGAATTCTTATTTTTTAATTCAAAAAAGTGATTTTTTTCCAAAAAAAAAATTGCGTTTGGAAGACCGCTGCGCAAATACGGTGTGATAAAAAATATTACAATAATCTCCATTTTATTCTCTAGGGTCTCTGCTAAAAAAAATATATAATGTTTGGGGAATCTAAGTAGTTTTCTAGCAAAAACAACTGATTTTAGCTTATAAACACCAAATGTCAAAAATAGGCCTAGTGGGCAAGTGGTTAAAGAACCGACTACACCTACCTTCTATGCGTTGCCAAAAATGCATAAGGGGAAAACTAACCCTCCCGGACGCCCTATTTTGTCCGGCATTAATAGCCTTACACAAAACGCAAGCTCCTATGTGGATGCATATTTGCGTCCACACGTAGAGGCACTACCATCATACCTCAAGGACACAATGCACATGTTACTGACAATCGAGGGGATTGAAATAGGAAAAGACACGCTTCTAGTCTCTATAGACGTAGAATCTCTGTACTCAAATATACCCCACATCCAGGGGGTGGAAACAGTGGAAACCTTCCTTAACGAAAGGGGACTCGACCATAGACGTTTGAACAAATTCATCCTAGAGATGGTTTTACATCCTTACACACGTTTTTGTCTTTGATGTTTCCCACTATCTCCAGGTACAGGGAGTAGCGATGGGGACTAAGTGTGCCCCATCCTACGCCAACCTGTAGCTGGGGGGGTGGGAACGTTGGTTGTTCTCTCAAGAACACCTCTCACCATTCATTGAATACATCGAGATATGGAAACGATATATCGATGACATTTTTGTTCTATGGTCGGGTCCCCTAGACAAACTTAAGGCCTTTACTGATATGTTAAATAACAAACACTTTTAATTTACACTTTACATATGTTTTTGATCAGCACAAAATCCCATTCTTAGACTTGGAGATCTACAGAGACTCTAATGATACAATTGCCACAACCCTATTTAGGAAACCCACGGCAACCAATTCCCTCCTATATGCAAACAGCAGTCATCCAAAACACGTCATAGAAGGTATACCAACAGGACAGTATTACAGAATTAGACGTAATTGCTCACAAGACGTAACTTTTGAACAAGAAGCAAAACAACTTCAAAAAAGATTCCTTAATAGAGGCTACAGCAGGAAGAGCACAAAAAGGGCATACAAAAAGGCTAGAGACAGTCCTAGGGACCTCCTTCTATTCCAAGGGGAACCTACTCCAAATGATACGAAAATGATAACCAAATTTTGCTCCCAATCGGACCAACTGAAAAATGTTTTTAACAAAACACTGGCATCTGTTAACAGAGGACAAGGTCTTAAAAAACTTTGTGGAAATCAAACCTAATCTTATTTTTAGGAGAAACAAATCAGTTGGAGACTTAGTCACAGTCATTATGAGAGAAACAAAAAAAGGGATCCATGTGTAAAACTCCCTCATGTCGCTCCTGTGCCTATTGTATATTTATGTAACGCTCCTGCGTTTTATGTATGATGTGGATTTACAGCTGCAGAAATATTCCACTTCAGTAGTCATGTAGAGAAACGCTGAGACACCAATCCCAACTCCCAAGACTCATCATGTGTGGATGATCTCAATTCAGCAAGTAAATGCACACACTCAATAAGATGTTCCTAGAGTGACTTATGTATATAGTAACACAGTGATGATAGCCTGAAGAGACAGGTTGGGTAGAGATGGTAGATGACAGACACTTGAAAGGAAATGTTCTTGAAAGTAAGATAGTAGCAGATGGGATGCAGATAGGTTAGCAATCATGTATGGTAGCAGATGATAGAGTAGCAGGTGAACATACAGGAGAGACCAACCCAGTGCAAGAGCAGATGGTAGTAGGCTCAAGAGCTAGCAATCTTAGATAATGCAGATGTAATAATAGTCCTTAGTATGCAGAGCTAGATAGTGTAAGCTTTAGTATGAAGGTTATAGAGGTTTCCCCTGTGGGGTACTTATCACTAGTAGCAATGTAGCAGAGGAGAGGTTCGACAAGAGCGGATGATCCGGTAGCGGGATACAGGGATCAGCGCAGCGTGGTTCCGACAGCGAGGTATGCTTGCAAGCATGAGAGCTTCAAGACAGGTTAGCATCAAGGCACAAAGCAGGTTGAACGAACACATGTGAGTGAAAGCTGGTGATTTAAATAGCTGTTCAGTCCGGCGCTCAGTGATGACAGCATCAGTCTTAAAGGTGTATGCGCACCTTACCAAAAGAGAATGGTGGGGCGCATACACTTAGGAAAAGAGTAATTAGGGTACCCAAAGGTACCAGAACATTACAGTACCCCCCCCCCCTTAAGGCCGGCTCCTGAAGGCCTCTGGAGCTGGTTTGTCTGGGTACTTCGCATGAAAATTGCGGATTAATCTAGGGGCATGTATGTCAGAGGTGTTTAGCCAGGTGTCGTCTTGGGGCCCATAGTTCTTCCATCGAACCAAGTACTGAAGTCTTCCTCTGTGGATACGAGAATCCAGAATCTCTTTTATCTCATATTCTTCTCCACCTTCAACTTGTACAGGAGGAGGAGGTGGGATAGTAGGCCTTATTCCTTGGTCAGGAACATGGGGCTTCAGTAGCGACACATGGAAAATGGGATGTATTTTGAGGTCTATTGGCAATGTAAGCTGTACTGGAGCTTTTCCAATAAGTTTCTTGATTGGGAAAGGTCCCAAGAACAGAGGTCCAAGCTTTTTTGCTAGGGATTTTCAGTCTTAAATTTTTTGTTGAGAGCCAAACGAGGTCCCCGATAGCATACTGAGGAGAAGGTCTTCTGCGAAGATCATAGTACTTCTTTTGTTGACTATGAGCGTGTGCAATGGTAGTATTAAGCAAACCCAGAGAGTCCTTTATTTGGGTAAGATAGTCTGAGGCTACTGTGTTATTTGAAGGAAGGATGCGTGGTGGAAGAATAGAGGGATGAAACCCATAGTTCAAGTAGAACAGACTCTGCTTGGTCGTACTGTGGGTTGCGTTGTTGTAGGCAAATTCTGCCAGAGGGAGAAGATCCACCCAATCATCCTGTTGGTAAGAAATGTAACAACGTAAATATTGCTCGATGCATTGGTTGACTCTTTCAGTCTGTCCGTTGGTCTGCGGATGGTAAGGAGAAGTGAGCTTCCGCTCAATTCGTAGTATGTGACATAGTTCTTGCCAGAACTTGGAAATAAATTGTGATCCACGGTCAGACAGAAGAGTTTTTGGGATACCATGTAACTTAAAGACATGTTTCATCAGGAGTTCTGCCGTTTGTTTGGACGAAGGTAGTCTGCGAATAGCAATGAAATGTGCCATTTTTGTCAGATGGTCCACTGACACTAAGATGGTATTAAATCCTTTGGAAGGAGGTAGATCTACTATAAAGTCCAAGGACACAACTTCCCATGGAGTTTGGGGTATTGGTAGACTGCATAGTAGACCGGATGGTCTCGTAGTGTCAATTTTGGACCTGGCACAGACATTGCATGAAGAGACGAATTTTTGTATAGATGTTTTCATGTCAGGCCACCAGAATTGCCTGGTAATCAGATTAAGAGTCTTTGTCATACCCATATGTCCTGCCATAGGCACATCATGCGATAATTCCAAGATCTTGGTGCGCATGGTAGGTGGTATGTAAAGTTTGTCGTTGTAGTAGAGGAAGCCTTCTGCATCAGTATTTAGTTGTGGTGGGGGTGAATCCAAACTTATACCATGCAAAACCTCTTCCTTCAAGGAACGGACAACTCCAATAATGCGTTTGTGAGGTATTATAGGAACGGAAGGGATTTCAAAGTAGTTTTCTTCAGTTAGTTGTGATAGTGCATCCGCCTTTTTGTTCTTATCTGCAGGTGTGTAGGTCACTAGGAAGTTAAACCTTAGAAAGAATAGTGACCATCGTACCTGTCGGTGAGAGAGAGTTTTGTTAGTCTGAAGATATTGAAGATTTTTATGGTCCGTGTATATAAGTATTGGTAATCGGGTGCCTTCGAGTAGATGTCGCCAATTCTCCAGAGCCAATTTTATAGCAAGCAGTTCCTTTTCACCCACGGGGTAATTTACCTCTGGACTGCTTAAGGATTTAGAAAAAAAGGCGACTGGATGAAGTGGTGAAGTGTGAGTTGGTCGTTGGGAGAGTATTGCTCCTACTGCCATGTTTGACGCATCTACCTCCAGAATGTATTGGAGGGATGGGTCTGGATGGCGTAGTATGGGAGCAGAAGTAAACCTTGTCTTTAACAGGTGAAAAGCTTTATTTGCTTCATCTGACCATTTGAATGGTCTTTTAATGCTAGTGAGCTGTGTGAGGGGTCTCACAATGGCAGAGAAGTTTCTGATGAACTTCCTGTAGAAATTCGAAAATCCAAGGAATCGCTGTAGCGCCTTGCGTGTGGTTGGTGTAGGCCAATACTGAATGCAGGATATCTTACTCATGTCCATCTTGATTCCTGTTTTGGATATGATGTAGCCTAGAAACAGTACTTCTTCTTTATGAAACAAGCATTTTGTCAGTTTCACATAAAGGTTGTGTGCAAGCAATCTCGATAATACTAGTCTTACATGTCTTATGTGTTCAGACAGGGATCGTGAATATATAAGTATATCGTCCAGATATACCACAACACAGACATCTAGTAAGTCTCTGAAAATATCGTTTATAAATCGTTGAAAGGCTGCAGGGGCGTTGCATAGCCCGAATGGCATTACAAGATATTCGAACAATCCGTATCTGGTTCTGAATGCAGTCTTCCACTCGTGTCCATCACGGATTCGAATGAGATTGTATGCTCCTTTCAGGTCCAATTTTGAAAAATAGGTAGCTCCACGCACCTGCTCAATGAGCTCAGGGATAAGCAGTAGAGGATAGCGATCTTTTATTGTAATGGCATTCAATTGCCTATAGTCGATGATAGGCCTGAGACTTGAGTCCTTATTGCGGACAAAAAAAGAGTCCTGCTGCTGTGGAAGTGGAAGGTCTAATAAAACCTTTTTTCAAATTCTCATCCAAATAGTCTTTGAGATGGGAAAGTTCATCCTGCGAAAGAGGATAAACATGACCGAACGGCAATTTGCTATTTGGGAGTAGATCAATACTACAATCATAGTCTCGATGGGGAGGTAGTGCTTGAGCATTTTTCTCAAGAAAAACCTCAGAGAGATCCTGATAACATAGTGGTGCAATCTCATCTGTCACCACAGACAGGATCTTCCCGAAAGACGGGAGGTTACACGTACCCTCGCAATAGCAAGAGAGGAAGGCCAGGGTCCGTTCCTTCCAATCTATGGTTGGTTGATGTGTGTGTAACCAGGGAAGTCCCAAAACAATGGGAAAGTGGGGTGAAGGTATTAGATCGAAGGTAGTGGTCTCCATATGAGACCCGTTAGTAGTGACTAGGAGTGCCTGTGTCTGATCAGTGATCGGACCAGAGGATAAAGGAACACCGTTAATAAGACTCACTGAGACAGGTTTAGGTTTAGAAATAATAGGAACTTTATTTAAAGCAGCAAAACGTATGTCAATATAATTTCCACAAGATCCTGTGTCAATCATGGCCTTAGTAGTAATCCTGTTCTGGTCCCACTGTATTGTTAAGCAAACAAAAAGGTAAGGGTTAGTAATTGAAGTTGTCAATCCCCCTAGGAGGACATGTGAATGCTCACCCTTCTTTTTGTAGACTAGGGGACAGACGTTTATCTTGTGATCCGGGGATGCACAGTACAAGCAGAGATTACCAGATCGTCTTCTGGCTCTTTCCATAGTTGATAGAGGTGGGCGTATGGTTCCTACCTCCATAGGAATGGGGTCAACGGCCAAAATCCGAGAAGAACTGGATAATGGCATTCCCATTTTCTCAGCCTTTCTTTCTCGTAGTCTTCTATCTATGGTGATACTGAGTTGTATCAATGCATCCAGGGTTTTTGGCAGATCCGCTCGGGCGAGCTCGTCTTTAACGGCCTCTGATAGGCCAAGCCTAAATTGGGTTTTCAGAGATGCATCATTCCATTCTGAATCAAGGGTCCATCTCTTGAATTCTGCGACAAAGTCTTCCACAGGTCTCCCACCTTGTTTCAAGGATCTTAATTGAAGATCGGCAGTACTCTGCCTATTGGGATCATCATATAGGCTAGTAAGTTCTGCTAGGAACAAGGCATAGGAGTTGAGAAGCTGATCGCTTTTCTCAAAAAGAGAGTCTGCCCAGGCCCGAGGATCGCCTGTTAGGTAAGAAATAATAGTACAAACCTTAATGTGATCAGTAAGGTAGGTACGGGGTTTTAGCAAGAAAAGTAACTCACATGCGTTTTTAAAATCGCGAAATTTTTTGCGATCGCCTGTAAATACCAAAGGAGGATTTATTTTGGGTTCAGGGGACTGAGTAGTGGTAAGTTGTGTCAGTCTAATTACCTGCTGCGACAGAGCCTGATTGTCTTCTTTTAATTCAGCAAGTGCGTGTATTAACGCAGTTACTTGCTGTTTTAATTGTGTCACCTGAGTGGTTATTTCTGCTGAATCCATTTGAGGTTTGTTCAATCTGTAACGCTCCTGCGTTTTATGTATGATGTGGATTTACAGCTGCAGAAATATTCCACTTCAGTAGTCATGTAGAGAAACGCTGAGATACCAATCCCAACTCCCAAGACTTATGTATATAGTAACACAGTGATGATAGCCTGAAGAGACAGGTTGGGTAGAGATGGTAGATGACAGACACTTGAAAGGAAATGTTCTTGAAAGTAAGATAGTAGCAGATGGGATGCAGATAGGTTAGCAATCATGTCTGGTAGCAGATGATAGAGTAGCAGGTGAACATACAGGAGAGACCAACCCAGTGCAAGAGCAGATGGTAGTAGGCTCAAGAGCTAGCAATCTTAGATAATGCAGATGTAATAATAGTCCTTAGTATGCAGAGCTAGATAGTGTAAGCTTTAGTATGAAGGTTATAGAGGTTTCCCCTGTGGGGTACTTATCACTAGTAGCAATGTAGCAGAGGAGAGGTTCGACAAGAGCGGATGATCCGGTAGCGGGATACAGGGATCAGCGCAGCGTGGTTCCGACAGCGAGGTATGCTTGCAAGCATGAGAGCTTCAAGACAGGTTAGCATCAAGGCACAAAGCAGGTTGAACGAACACATGTGAGTGAAAGCTGGTGATTTAAATAGCTGTTCAGTCCGGCGCTCAGTGATGACAGCATCAGTCTTAAAGGTGTATGCGCACCTTACCAAAAGAGAATGGTGGGGCGCATACACTTAGGAAAAGAGTAATTAGGGTACCCAAAGGTACCAGAACATTACAATTTATTGCCACAAAGTCGCAATAAAAACTGCCAAATTGAAAAATCTTTGTATCAAGACACTTTGTCACCTGTGAAACGATTGGTGTTGTTTACCTGTGGAAGTGCGAATGCCCAGCCTTTTACGTAGGCAAAACCAAACGTCACTTTTGGGAACGGATTAAGGATCATGTAACATACACAAAAGGAGGTGACTTGGAAAGCCCCATAGCTCGCCATATAGCGTATGCACATAGATATAAACGGCCTAAGTTTTGTTTTTTTGCTTTAGAAAGAGTCCACCCAGGCCCCAGGGGTGGACCCTTTGATAGTGTTATTCTTCAAAGAGAATCCCGATGGATTTTCAATTTGAATGCCTGTACACCTCCGGGCTTAAACGAACAGTTAAGTTACGCACCCTTCTTGAAAAAATAACACTGTCCCTTCCAATATGGAGTTTTTTGAGACGCTCACCACCTTAAATGGTAGATGGAATAATTCCATTATATTTTTCATACATGTATGTAACTTGTCAGTCATGATGTTCCCGATGTCTTCATCTCTGTATGTTCTTTTCCCTCTCTTCCCCCCCCTTTTTTTTTTTTCTGTTCTTCTTTCCCATTGTATATAACTAGCTATCAGGAGACCTTTTGTCCTGGTATCATTAAATCCCACCCTCTAAAAAAAATTTTTTTTTTTTTTTTTTTTTTTAAGACTCTAAGAACTTGGGTCATCATATTTAATTGCCTGCAAAAGATATGTTACGGAATCATTATATGTTTTTAACAAATGAATCTGTTATGTACAAATATATATTCAATTTTGAAAGATAAACACATTAATGTACCTGTATATTGATGCTCGAATGTGCCTGTTTTACATAAATGTCATTTTGGAATTACTAATAATGTTCGAATGTGTCTGGTTTATATATATGATATTTTGAAAATACCAATATACCGATATAGGAAAACATATAGAAAATTAAAGAATCCCCTTTAGGATCTTATTTAATCTTTTCTTTTTTTCCTTTTCTGCTGTATTCCTCAAATACACCTTAGAGACTAACCAACCAGGTATTACTCTTTTAGCATGTTACCAATTCTTGTTACCTGCTTTCAACTTTCGACATAAATATCTTTATTTCTTGATCGCAAATACATCCTTTGCTGACACCCAGGGTGGAACTCAGTCGCCAGTTGACGCCAGAGATCGATACACAGGAACATCCTCCCGCTTGTCCAATCCGGACAATTGGCGGGCGGATGTGGGGGGCGGGAGACGCGAGAGAGGCGGGTTGGTGCCAATTCTTTCCCTATTTAAAAACAAACAAATGTGCACATCACTACTGCCAGCCGATACACGAGGGAGACATCTTCCAGCAAACTTTTTTCCTCTCACAATGAGCATACCATCCTAATCCTGGCCAATGGAACAAGGTAAAACCTTTTTGGTCTTAAATATACTTCTCCCCTTGCCTCTATTTATTTCCCTCTTTAGGGGGGCGTATTCGGACCCCCCTCTGACGACAGTGTAATTTTATGAGGGCGTGTTTAGGGGGGAATTAGAGGTGGGGCAGGGTAGGAGTTGGGTGGAGCAACTGGTGGCGAGTAACTCTGAAGGCCTGGCTAGTAGCTCAGGACTTTATATACCATCTATATACTTCTATTATATACACTATATACCCATCTATATACTTCAATTATATACACTATATACCCATCTATATACTTCAATTATATACACTATATACTGATCTATATACTTCAATTATATACACTATATACCTCAATTATATACACTATATACTTCTATTATATACACTATATATACCTTCTATATACTTCTATTATATACACTATATACCATCTATATACTTCTATTATATACACTATATACTCATCTATATACTTCAATTATATACACTATATATCCATCTATATACTTCAATTATATACACTATATATCTATCTATATACTTCTATTTTATACACTATATACCTCAATTATATACACTATATACTCCTCTATATACTTCTATTATATACAGTATATACCCATCTATATACTTCTATTATACACACTATATACCATCTATATACTTCTATTATATACACTATATACTCATCTATATGCTTCTATTATATACACTATATACTCATCTACTGTATATACTTCTATTATATACACTATATACTTCTATTATATACACTATATACTCATCTATATACTTTTAATTATATACAATATATACTCATCTATATACTTCTATTATATACACTATATATACCATCTATATACTTCTATTATATACACTATATATACCATCTATATACTTCTATTATATACACTATATACTCATCTATATACTTCCATTATATACACTATATATACTTCTATTATATACACTATATACCCATCTATATACTTCTATTATATACACTATATACTTCTAAGAATACACTATATGCCATCTATATACTTCTATTATATAAATGATATACTTCTAATATATCTCTGCACTCATTATATACTGATATACACACTTCTATCATATACAGTATATACCGGTATAGTACTAATATATATAAATGCTGTCATATATATACTTCTATGCTGAGGCAGCAGATAAAGGTATACACATGTCATAGCAGGAGTTACACCCCCTTTTGCTTTTGGTGGGTGCCACAGCCCCTCAACTGCATCCCATTCAAGTAAATGGGGCCACTCTGCAAATGATGCCCCCAATGCAGAGATCAGCGTGCGTGCCCCCAATGTAGTGATCAGCATACGTGGTGCCCCCAATGCAGAGATCAGCGTGCGTGCCCCCAATGTAGTGACCAGCATACGTGGTGCCCCCAATGCAGAGATCAGCGTGCGTGCCCCCTTCATAGCACCAGAACTGACTGACAGGACAGTGTGCGGGGCGGGGCGGGCCCCCCCCCCCGAGGCATCATTCACTTACCGTTACCAGGCAGCCTTCAGGTAGAGGTAGGAACGGTCACTCACTCACACTCGACTTCTTCTGCGGACTTCCGATCCGACTTCGACTTCTTCTTCTGATCGACTCGACTTCTTCTGCGGACTTTGGATCCGACTCCGTGGCCTCGCCTCAGTCAGCTCAGTCCCGACCTCAAGTCACAAGGGCGCGGCTCTCGCTCTCCTGTCCTCTCTCTCTCTGTAGCGGGCGGGAACAGAAGGTGATCGTGATCATGGTGGTCATGGTACATGCATGTCACAGGTGAGGGTATAGCCTTGTCACAGGTCATGTCACAGGTCATGGTAAGGGCATGTCACAGGTCATGGTAAGGGCATGTCACAGGTCATGGTAAGGGCATGTCACAGGTCATGGTAAGGGCATGTCACAGGTCATGGTAAGGGCATGTCACAGGTGATGGTATAGGCATGTCACAGGTGATGGTACGGGCATGTCACAGGTCATGGTAAGGGCATGTCACAGGTCATGGTAAGGGCATGTCACAGGTCATGGTAAGGGCATGTCACAGGTCATGGTATAGGCATGTCACAGGTGATGGTAAGGGCATGTCACAGGTCATGGTACGGGCATGTTTAAAGGTCATGGTACGGGCATGTTTGAAGGTCATGGTACAGGCATGTCACAGGTCATGGTACGGGCATGTCACAGGTCATGGTACGGGCATGTCACAGGTCATGGTACGGGCATGTCACAGGTCATGGTATGGGCCTGTCACAGGTCATGGTTCGGGCATGTCACAGGTCATGGTAAGGGCATGTCACAGGTCATGGTAAGGGCATGTCACAGATCATGGTAAGGGCATGTCACAGATCATGGTAAGGGCATGGCACAGGCATGTCACAGGTCATGGTATGGGCATGTCACAGGTCAGGTCACAGGTCAGGTCACAGCATCGCTGCAGCGGCTTCAATCACTTACCTGCTCTCCTGGGCTGGGTCACTGACTCCACACTCACGCTGCCTGCGACGTCCACGGCGGCTGCTCCTCTCCTCCTCGGCGGGGGGAAGGTGAGCGGCTTCTCCTCTCCGTCCTCTTCGTTCTGCGATGGGCGACGAGAAGGTGAGCGGCTTCTCCCTCTCGGCCTCTCCTCTTCTTCGTTCTGCGGCGGGCGGCAGGAAGGTGAGCGGCTTCTCCCTCTCCTCTTTGTTCTGCGGCGTGCGGCAGAAAGGTGAGCGGCTTCTCCCTCTCGGCCTCTCCTCTTCTTCGCTCTGCGGCGGGCGGCGGAAACCGGCGGGAAGGTGAGCGGCGCCGGCTTCTCCTCTCCTCGAGACTCCTCTTCTGCGGCGGCGGGAAGGTGACTGACCGGGCGGTGATGGTGAGTGACTGATGCACGCATCGGCACCGCCCCCAAAGAGGTCAGCAGGGATGTCCTGAATCATGATTGGTCCAGGCTGGAGTCTGGACCAATCATGATCCAGGACATCACAAAAGGGGGGGTGTTGTAGCGCAGTGCTCTGCGCCCTGGTGACCCCCCAGAAGGCCGCCTTCTGCCAGGTGGAAACCCCACCCCATTGCCACCAATGAGTCCGGCGACCCTAGTTGGCTAAAAAAATTTTTTTTTTTTTTTTTTTTAATTTATTTTTTTTTTAAATCTTTTTCTTCTTTTTTTTTTGGGAGGGGGGGGGGGCCACGCCCCTGTGCCCCTATCGGCCGGCCGCCACTGCTCATCATACTATGTGCATCCCTCTATATCCTCTTGGTTATCTCCTTATATTCAACCATTGGTTAATGTTGATTGACACCAATTATCCCAAATTTTATTATATTTCGTTGAGCATCCTCTATGCATATACGGTACAATACTTTTCAAATGGTAAAATCTGATTTAACGCTCTTATCCAGTTCTTAACAGCAGGGGGCTTCACTTGAATCCACTTAACTGTGATTGTTTTCCTTGCCATAAACAGCGTTTCTCTAAGCATTATCTTGTGATATCTAGACCATGTTATTTCATCTAGTATACCCAGCAAACAGGTTTCTGGGGTCAAAGGTACGGGCATATTCAGGACAGAGGATAATATTTGAATTATTCCGTGCTAGAATCTTAATATCACTGGACAAAACCACATAATACGTATAAAGTCTGCCCGCTTAGCACTGCATCTCAAGCATTTAGGAGATGCAATGCTGTGCATTGCATAAAGTCTACTTGGAGAGAGATATGATTGATGTAGCATATATAATTGTATTAACCTATTGTTTGCTGCTGGCGATGCATATAAATGGGAAGAGCAAGCTTCTTCCCAATCTTCGTCAGTTAAATTGGGAATTATTTCCTGCCATTTTGTTTTATTGCCAAGGGATTCATTCCTGAATTGACCCTGGTTAAATGTGCATATATTTTAGAGATTAATCCTTTAGGGCCCTGGACCTAAGAATACCAATCATTGGATATCTAGAGATCCCAGGTCCTAAGACTCCAAATTGCGCTTGTAATGCATGACGCAACTGTAAGTATCTATATAATGAGGTTATGTGGTATATCATATTTCATTTGTATATCTGAAAAAGAGTACATATGTGTTATGTCATATACATCCGCAAGGACTGATATCCCTTTTTGTTCCCAGGACTGATACTCTAACAATTGTTTCAGGTGATTAAACATTGGGTTTTGCCATAGTGGGAGATCCATGTTTATTTGTGTGTTTCCCTCTATATGTTTTGCCTCTCTCCATATTGTACGAGCTAATGTTAACATTGGTATTTGCTTATATTTTTATTTATTCAAAGAAGCTTCTAGGGCTATAAGTAAATTATTGATTTGTAAAACATGAGCCAGGTATGATTCTAAAATCTGTGGTGTTACTGGTACTATCCATCCTGTGAGATGTTTAAGTTGTCCAGCGAGATAGTATCTATAAAAGTGCCATACCTGCTTCTGTTTTAGCTCTCTGAAGTGTGGTTAACTTTATTCTATGTCTACCCTTTCCCCAAATAAATGTGGTGAATAGGGCATCTATTTTTTTAAAAATACTTTTAGGGACTATAACCGACATATGTGAAAAAATGTATAAACATTTCGGTAATAGGACCATCTTGATTAAATTTATTCTCCCTGCAACTGAAAGTGGTAATTTAGCCCAAGTAGCTAATTTAGTTTTAATTGTTGTCATGAGTGGATTAAGGTTAGCCTGTAAAGCTGCTTGTGGTAATCTTGTAATATTTATTCCCAGGTATTTGAAAGAGGACACTACCTTTAATAAACTTGAATCCTTGCTTAGTGTGAGTAGTTGTGGTTGAAATGGCATAAAGGAGGATTTTTGCCAATTAATTTTAAGGCCTGAATAAGAACCAAATAGTTCTATTATATGAATATGAATATCAAATGACTTTGAAGACGCTGTAATTGATGGCGAAACGCGTTGACGTACTTCCGGTTGCGGACCAGACGGAATGTCACTTCCGGTCAGGAACTTCCTGCTCGTGGAACGCACGCCGAAAGCGGCGGACACGAGTTTCATTGTACATGCCTTACCCAATTTTATGCTTGTAAGTATCCACTTGACTTTATGGAGAAATAAATCAGTCTATACTTACTTCACCATGTACGGCCTTCTTTTTATTTAATGGTGGAAGCGGACCCAGATAATACCGGAGGTCATATTGGAGAAAGTTCCCTAAAGATCCTGGGCTACTGTGCAATATCATACAAGTTCTTTATATATTGGCAATTTGGTGAGTGGGGAACCGAGAGGGGCACCTTATCACTTTGAAAGCACCTTATATTTATCTTGGCACTTCAGCACCTTATTTGGATCACAATACAAGGACTTTTATATGCACTTGATATTTATTGTTTATTGTTCACTTGGATATATTTGATGATTCAAAACACTCGAGCACTTTATGTTTAGAATATTTTGAGTGTATATAATTGTATGGTTTATATATTTTCACCCAAATACTAATATTGATGCTAGTGCTGCATAAATTTGTTTTATAATTTATTCTATTATATGCATAGCTGCTTCCAATGATCCATGCGCATCATTTAAATATAAAACAAGATCATCAGCATATAATCCCACTATAGTTATCCTTTCTGCCAATGTAATGCCCCATACAGAAGGGGTTTGCCGAAGTCGAAGTGCCAAAGATTCAATAGCTACTGAAAATAAGAGTGGTGATAGAGGGCATCCCTGCCGGGTGCCTCTATATAATTGTATGGCCTTGGTTAAAAAGACATTTACCAACAGCTGAGAAGTTGGATTTAGATACATTATTTCCACCCAAGTACAGAATTTCTCCCCAAATCCAAATGCCCTAAGCACTGCCTGCAAAAAGGGCCATTCAATAGAATCAAAAGCCTTTGCTGTATCAAGAGAAGCCAAGACACTTGAGTCTGGAAATTGATCTCTAAGCTGAGCTATAAGTTGTAGATGTGGATTTTCCTGGCATAAATCCAGTTTGATCTGGATGTATAATATTAAGTATTACATTGTTTAATCTATGGGCCAAAATTTTTGCAAGAATTTTGTAGTCTGTATTTAAAAATGATATGGGTCGGTATGAAGCACGATCTGTTAAGTTTTTATCTGGTTTTGGAATTAGTACTACTGTGGCTAAATACATGGATTCAGGAAGTCTTTTTACCCTGAAAGCTGCATCAAATACTTCAACTAGCACTGGGGCAAGAATATCCACGTATAGTATAACAAAAAAGCAATAAGATATGTATCATCGCATACTAGGAAACATAAATCCCCCAATGCATAAAAATCGGATTTTTGTAAGATCTTACCGTAAAATCCTTTTCTCTTAGCTCATTGACAGACGTAGTCTTCTTGATTCACAAGAACTGGGTTATGTTGTCTCCGCAGGAGTAGGACTAGGCAGAAAAGAAAAAACGTTCTGGCTCCACCCTAGGGGCAGTCCCAGAGGGTATATCCTCCCTCTCTCTGCTACAAGGCATCAGTTCTGTCACAAAGCAGCAACAGAGAATTTAACCCAACCCAACTCAATGATAGAGGGGCGGGTACTACGTCTGTCAATGAGCTAAGAGAAAAGGATTTTACGGTAAGATCTTACAAAAATCAGATTTTCTCTGTCGCTCATTGACAGACATAGTCTTCTTGATTCACAAGAACTGGGACATCCAGAAGCAGTGCCACAAATGAGGGGTGGGATTGACAGAAATCAAAATCCAATCTAGAAGGCCCAACCGGTGCCAAACTAGAAGTTTTAAAGGCTCATTATAAACAAAGAATGAGACTCAAATAAAAATTCCAACGGAAAAAAACCCTCGAGGTAGACCACTGGTCTCCTCAAATGGCGGCCTGCAAAACCTTGCGGCCAAACGAGGCATCAGACGATGCCATTACATCAACTTTATAATGTTTTGTAAAGGTATGCACCGACGACCAGGTAGCCGCCTTGCACACCTGGACCACTGACGCCTGATGGCGAAAGGCCCATGACGCACTAAGTGGCCGAGTGGAGTGCGCCTTAACAGGGAACGGGGGCTCCCGTCCCTTAATAGAATAAGCCTGTACCACCGTCTGTCTGATCCATTTGGAAATAGTCGCGGCAGATGCAGGCAACCCCTTTTTGGGTCCATCCGGGACCACAAAAAGTGAATCCGTCTTGCGAAACGAGTCTGTCGTTTTCAAGTATACCCTGATCAACCGGACCACATCCAAGGAGTGCAAAGCAAACTCCCGAGGATGACTGGGCTTAGGACACAGGGAAGGTAATACAATTTCTTCATTCAGATGAAATTCTGAAACCACTTTTGGTAGGAAGGATGGATTCGGACGAAGAACCACCTTATCTCTATGAACCACCAGATATGGGGAACGTCAAGATAATACGGCCAGTTCTGACACCCTGCGTGCAGAAGTGATAGCCACCAAGAAGGCCACCTTCTGGGACAACGTAGGTAGAGGAATCTCCCTAATATCTTCAAAGGGAGGTTTCTGAAGAACCGACAATACTAAATTAAGATCCCAGGGTGGTAACGGCGCGCGCACTGGCGGAGCTAGATGTCGCACCCCCTGGATGAAATTCCGCACCAAGGAATGAGTAGCCAAAGGCTTCTGAAAGAAGATAGCTAAGGCTGAGACCTGACCCTTGATAGTACTTAAGGCCAGTTTCTGCTCAACCCCTTGTTGCAGAAAAGCTAATATTCGACTAACCGAATAAGACCGTGGACAGAACCCCAGAGGTTCACACCATGCAATGTAGGACTTCCATGTGCGATGATAAATCTTTCTGGAAGTCGCTTTCCTTGCTTTAACTAGAGTAGGAATAACTGAAGCTGACAAACCCTTGTCCTTCAGCACCTGGGTCTCAATAGCCAGGGCGTTAAAGCCAGCGATCGTAAAGCAGGATGGAAGATCGGTCCCTGAGACAGTAGGTCCTCCCTGAGAGGAAGTCTCCACGGGACGTCCGCCACCAGTCTGACCAAGTCGGCGTACCACGCTCGGCGAGGCCAGTCCGGAGCTACCAGGATTACTGGAATTCCTTCCTCCTCTATCCTGCGAAGAAGTCTTGGCAGTAACCCGAGAGGAGGGAAGACATACATAAGCTGGTATTGCCCCCATGGGGCGATCAGTGCGTCTGCGGTCTCTGCTAGAGGATCGCGGGAGCGAGCCACGAATCTCTGTACTTTCCTGTTGAATTGTGATGCCAACAGATCCACATCCGGGGTGCCCCAACGTAGGCACAACTGGTGGAAAACTTCTGGATGGAGGGACCATTCCCCCTGATCCAGAGTCTGACGGCTGAGATAATCTGCCTGCCAATTTTCCACCCCTGGAATGAACACCGCAGAGATCGCTGGAACAAATCGTTCCGCCCAGCGAAGAATGCAAGCCACTTCCTTGGCCGCTCGGACACTCTTGGTGCCCCCCTGGTGATTGACATAAGCCACGGCCGTGGCGTTGTCCGACTGGATCCGAACCGGGCTGCCCTGGAGCTGCTCGGTCCAGTGAATCAGACAAAGTCTGATCGCTCTCAGTTCCAATACATGTATCGGCAACCTGGATTCTTCCGGGGACCAAAGTCCCTGGACAGATAACTGACCGAGAATTCCTCCCCATCCGGATAGGCTGGCATCCGTGGTCACTATCGTCCAATATATTGGCAGAAATGACTTTCCCTGGCTGAGCATCGGAGACCGAAGCCACCAGACCAGAGACTCTCTGGTCTGTTTGCTCAATCGGATCTGATTGTCCAGGGATTCCGGATTCCGATTCCATCTGAGAAGAATCTCTTGCTGAAGAATTCGGGTATGGGACTGGGCAAATGGGACTGCTTCGAAGGAAGCCACCATCAACCCCAGAACCCTCATGCAAGTTCGAAGAGAAGACCAGCTGTTGGATAGTAACAACTGGACTGCTGATTGAATCTTCCGGAGTTTCCCTACCGGAAGGAAAACTCTTGTCCTGAGTGTGTCTAGAATTAGACCCAGATATTCGAGCCTCTGGGTGGGAACCAGAAATGACTTTTGCTGGTTCACCAGCCACCCGAATTCCTGTAAAGAAATTATAGTAATTTCTATGTTTTGTAGCAGGGTCTGAGGAGACTCTGCATGAAGCAGGAGATCGTCTAGGTAACCTAGAATCGATATGCCTCTTTGGCGCAGTAGTGCCAACATTGGGGCCAACACCTTCGTAAATAACCCGAGGAGCCGTGGCGAGACCGAAAGGAAAAGCCACAAACTGATAGTGGTTCTCTTCTACGGAAAAGTGTAGAAACCGCTGATGTCCTGCGAAAATGGGAATGTGAAGATAGGCGTCCTTGATGTCTATGGACGCTAGGACATCCCCTGGATGCAGGAAGGCTGCTACTGTGCGAATGGATTCCATCTTGAATTTTCTTATGTTGAGAAGGGAATTGAGTGCCCTTAAGTCCAGAATTGGACGCACTTTGCCCTCTTTCCTGGGTATTGTAAATAGGTTTGAATAAAAACCCCTGAAAACGTTCTGTCCAAGGAACGTGGACTACCACTCCTTGTTGTAGTAAATCCGTGACTGCTCTCCGCAGATCTTCTAGACGATCCGGGGATAGTCGGATATTGGAAGGGAAGAATCGCGCCGGTGGGAGAGATCGAATCTCGATCTTGTACCCTGACCTTATGACTTCGCAAACCCACTTGTCCGGGATTCTGGAAAGCCATGGATCCGGGAACTGGCGAAGACGTCCCCCCACCCCAGTTATGGGTGGGGGCGCACCTTCAGGCTTTGGACGATTTATCTTCAGGTCTGGAGGGGGCGGGCATTTGCTTGCCCGACCAACGTCCCCTGAAGCCTCCTGAAGGAGCTTTGGAGGACTTAATTTTTTTCACCCGCGGGACGAAAAAACTTTTTGTGAGCAGAGAAAGAAGGCCCTCGTCTTTGACGAGGTCCTTTACCTTTAACATTTTGCGGTAAAAAGGTGCTCTTTCCTCCCGTGAGATCCTTAATGATCTCATCTAAGTTGGCTCCAAATAGATGCTCTCCTAAAAAGGGGATATTAGCCAATGCTTTTTTGGAACCTTGGTCGGCTAACCAACCTTTTAGCCACAGTGTACGCCTGAGAACCACTGCTGAAACTGATGCTCGCGCCAATAATGGAGTGGCGTCTAACGCCGCATCACACACAAACTGTAACCCCTGTATCATTTGTTCCAACAAATCTGATACCGCCTGAGGGACTTCTTCTAAGTCCCGGCGCAACCACTTGGTCCATTCAGTTACAGTCTGCGAAACCAGTCCAATAGCAATTATTGGTCTGAAAGCTGATCCAATCAAGGAAAACATGGTGCGAGACATAGCTTCTATCTTGCGATCCACTGGATCTTTAAAAGACGGGGCGTCTTCTAAAGGAATAACCGTGGCTTTATTCAATCTAGCAATTGGTGAATCCACCACAGGTGGTTCTGTCCATTTCTTAATGAGGGTTTCCTCAAACGGATAACGCCTGTTAATGCGTTTAGAAATAGCAGAAGTGCGTTTTGGCAGACTCCATTCTTCTTTGATTGGATTGCCAAAACATTTGGGCAATGGAAAAACCTTCGCTACTTTGATGCGTTTTTTAGTCCCAAAGGGGATTTCAGTTTCAGCTATTTCCGACGGAATACCCTGTAATCTTAAGGTTTCTTGAACAGATACAATGAGTGCGTTTACCAACGCTTCTTCTCGGGCTATGGCTGATGCCGAAACATCCTCCTCACTGTCTGAAGAGACAGTACCCGAGACACCAATCCCAGATGAAGTACCTGCAACTGCAGAAATAGGCTCAGATTCTGAATCCGAAGTTTCAGATAATAAGGGGTTAGGCGGGGGTCGCTTTCTTGCGCCCTGTCTCTGACAAGCCACTTCCACCCGGGACACAAAAGTTTCCATAATAGCTGACAATGATTCAACCGTCAGTGGGGTGCTGGAGGATCCTGCAGACACCTCGAGGGGATCCGGTGGAGATACATGAGTGGCAGGGTCCATGTTAATTCAGGACACCTTTGCCAGAAAAAACAAAAACTTTTTTTTTTTTAAATAAAAAATACCTTTTATTTTTTTTTTTTATGTGTATCCCCCTAGCGCAATAGCGCCCCTCAGAGTACCTGCTTCTCGATCCCCACAGAGAGAGAGAGGGACCCTCAAGGCTCACCACCCGATGCAGAGAAGTTTCCAACCAACTGCAGTCAGCGTCTGTCTTTTACAGACTGGAAAGAGCTGTGTTAGTTTTCCCGGGTAGAAGGACGTGGCTCCGCCCCCTGTGTACGCCTTCCGGCGTTCCCAGCTCTCCACGAGGTAGCTGGGCTCATCAAACATGGCCGCCCCCATACAGGAGACAACAGACTCCAAAAACATGGCGGCCGGCGTGACCTGAGGACATTCATGCACCCGGTCTACGGCAAAATGGCGGCGGACTGCCGAAATCGTTTTTCCCAGCACATCCACCTGCATCTCTGCTAAATGGCGGTTTATCGATCTGCAGGAGGTACACTACAATTAAGGTAGGATTATACCTCCTATGTCTGCTGTATTACTACAGTCTGCTGGGTAGAGTGTTAGCTCTCAAACCAAGTCCACTTCCCACCAAACACATGCTGTATTTACAAGGGGGACTTTTAGTGTCAGACAGATACTGACCATGTATGGAGGGGCCCATAATTCATACTGCCTCATAACGAGGAAAAAAGGGAACGTTTACTCACCATACCGAACCGACAGGCACCCTCTCTTCACAATACCCTCTCCACCGGGGTGGGGGGTGGTGGACCACTCCGGACGCCTCGACTCTCTGGTTCCTGGCGTCCAAGCGAGACTTTTAACTCGCAAGGTCAGTCCCTCCAATGGGACTCCGTCGCGGCCGACCCAGCGCGGAGCTCTGGTCTGCACGCGCTCGTAGGCAGAAACCGGGGTGACCACTGGATCTCAACATCCAGCCCGTCGCCCGGCCCCGCATACTTACTTGAATGTGTCGCGGCCGACCAAGCGCAATGCAATGGTCTGCGCGCGCTCGTAGGCCGGCTGGGGTGACCACTGGTGTCGCCCAGTCCGGCGTATTTGCTTGAAGATCTCACAGGAAAAAACACTGGAGAAAAAACTACCTAAAAAATATTTTTTCTAAAAAAAATCTTGCCAGGACCAGAGATCCCAGCAAGGAACTTAGGTCCTTACTCCTGACTAGACAGAAATAAACTGATGCCTTGTAGCAGAGAGAGGGAGGATATACCCTCTGGGACTGCCCCTAGGGTGGAGCCAGAATGTTTTTTCTTTTCTGCCTAGTCCGACTCCTGCGGAGACAACATAACCCAGTTCTTGTGAATCAAGAAGACTACGTCTGTCAATGAGCGACAGAGAAACCTATACTAGTCCTGGGTCAGAAGTCACCCTTTTTACAATTGAAGAAGATAGTTTAGTAAACAAATGAAAAAGCATCTAGTGCATACTGTGCAAAATGAGAAAAATTAAAGTGCAAAGCCATCCAGGAACTGAATATCATTGTTCCATCTAATGTGGGGGTCACTATACCACTCAATGAGTATTGACCACCTCCACAACTTAGAGACAGCTCACACAATAACAGTGTAAATGTGGTGTTTTTCACCAAACCAAATGGAGAACTTATATTAAAGCGCACTTATAAAGTCCACTTAGTGAAGAAAAAGGTGCCCAAGGAGTGAGAATATTGACCTCCTAGTGTGTGTCCACCATATTTCCAAGTGCAAGAGCAGGTAAATCTCCACCAGTGTAGCTGCCACCACAATAAACTCAGGAGCCCTTACCGGAACGTGTGGACTCTTCATCTCTTTGGCACAGAGTCATACAGGCAGCAGATTAAAAATCTCATGGGAAACGACCGTCACCAATAACCTTCTCCTCCGATAAGCCACATTCACTCTGATATGCGTCCTTTCCCCAGAACGCAGGTACTCAGAAAACAAAAGAAAGCCTCCACATGGTGTAATAACGCATGGATAAGTACCGTATATACTCGAGTATAAGCCGAGTTTTTCAGCACATTTTTTTGTGCTGAAAACGTCCCCCTCGGCTAATACTCGAGTCAAGGAAAAAAAAAAAAAAAAAAAAAATTCCTGTCTGCTCCGACGGGCTTAAGCTTTAAAAATGGCCCCGCCCGTCGCATACATGTCACCGCGCACGCGCCGCTCGTGTAATTTCGGCTATTCGCGGCCTCTCCCGAGTGGCGGCGCCGCTCGGGAGAGGACGGGAATAGCCGAAAGTACACGAGCGGCGGCGGCTCGTGCGCAATGACGTGTCGGCGCCGGGCGGCGCCATTTTTAAAATGAAGGCGCCTCTGGAACAGGTAAGTGAAACAGCTTCACTACCTGCCATTATGCAGGGCTGCGGGCACACTACAAGGGATGCAGTGCTGCGGGCATGGTCCACCTGTACCATGCCCACAGCACTGCATCTCCTGTAGTATGCCCAAAACCCCGGATCCTCTTGTACCATGCCAGTACCCTGCATTCTCCTGCACCATGCCAGTACCCTGCATTCTCCTGTACCATGCCAGTACCCTGCATTCTCCTGCACCATGCCAGTACCCTGCATTCTCCTGCACCAGTCCAGTCACCGTGCATTCTCCTGTACCATGCCCGCCGCCCTGCATTCTCCTGCACCATGCCAGTACCCTGCATTCTCCTGCACCATGCCAGTACCCTGCATTCTCCTGCACCATGCCAGTACCCTGCATTCTCCTGCACCATGCCAGTCACCCTGCATTCTCCTGTACCATGCCCGCCGCCCTGCATTCTCACCCTAGGCTTATACTCGAGTCAATGATTTTTCCCATCTTTTTGTGGTAAAAGTAGGGGCCTCGGCTTATACTCGGGTCGGCTTATACTCGAGTATATACGGTATATTTATTTAAAAGTAGAAAACTTACAATGCAGAAGAAGAAAAACGGCAATGCATAGTGATCACAATCCGTTGGTACATGCGCAATAGGGTGGTAGTGGTTCACGGTAACCCTTAACTCAAGGGGATCAAATACTTATTTTACTCACTGAACTGCAACTCAAATTATAGCATTTGTATCATGTGTGTTTTTTTTCTAGATTTTTGGTTGATATTCTGTTTTTAATTATTTAAAATACACCTATGATAAAAAAAATTATAGACCCTTAATTTCTTTGTAAGTGGGCAAATTTACACAATCTGCAGGGGATCAAATAATTATTTTTGCCACTATATCTACCTAATACTAGCACCCATCTACCTAATCCTAGCATTGGTCTACCTAATCCTAGCACCGATCTACCTAATCCTAGCACTGGCCTACCTAATCCTAGCACGGGTCTACCTAATCCTAGCACCTATCTACCTAATCCTAGCACGGGTCTACCTAATCCTAGCACCCATCTACCTAATCCTAGCACCCATCTACCTAATCCTAGCACCCATCTATCTAATCCTAGCACTGGTCTACCTAATCCAAGCACTGGTCTACCTAATCCAAGCACTGGTCTACCTAATCCAAGCACTGGTCTACCTAATCCTAGCACTGGTCTTCCTAATCCTAGCACTGGTCTACCTAATCCTAGGACTGGTCTACCTAATCCTAGCACCTATCTAACTAATCCTAGCACCTATCTACCTAATCCTAGCACTGGTCTACCTAATCCTAGCACTGGTCTACCTAATCCTAGCACTGGTCTACCTAATCCTAGCACCTATCTACCTAATCCTAGCACCTATCTACCTAATCCTAGCACTGGTCTACCTAATCCTAGGACTGGTCTACCTAATCCTAGCACTGGTCTTCCTAATCCTAGCGCCTATCTACCTAATCCTAGCACTGGTCTACCTAATCCTAGCACTGGTCTACCTAATCCTAGCACTGGTCTTCCTAATCCTAGCACTGGTCTACCTAATCCTAGCACTGGTCTACCTAATCCTAGCGCCTAAGAGGATGCTAGAGGTAAGTGAGAATCTGGAGGGGCGAAAAGGCATAGATCAGGCTGACAGATCAATATCTTTACCTCAACGCTTTCTGAAAAGAAAGCCTTGCACACTCTAACAGTTTTCTGATCAGCTCTCTCTGCCATTGGCTGAGAGCGCTGATTGGGAGTTGGTCAGCTTCTGGTTTTCCAGCATGCTTGTCCAACACAAGCCGGCATACATTTTTTTTTTTTTTTGCACCGGCAAATGTCTCCCAACAGTACAGTACAGTACAGGTAATAAAGTTAGGATTTTTTACCTAACAGTAAAATCTGTTTCCTGGAGTACAGCACCAGACACAGGCTCTTCAATCAATAAGAGTCGGCTCTATGCAGATATCTTCAGGGAAATGGACAAGTGCAAAAAAATAAAAGTACAAGAACGTTCCCCCGTATAACTCCCCACCCATAGCTAGCCATGGTTGTGTAGTAAGTAATATGGAGATTATAGTAACAACGGAGAGGGACCTTTTTCCTATACTGTACTCGAGCAATCACAATTTTTATGTAAGTCAATCATCTTGGGCAGGCCAGAGATGATGCAATTTTCTTTCCTGCAACCACGGGTTGCATTGAGAAAATCGCTTGATTCCACCATTAACACTGTGTAGATGCGGTAATCTCTCTCACAGATCTTGTGCAGTGTACCTTAGCAGGGAAGGCTATAGGAATAGGAATGATAAATTGTGGATAACATTGGGGTTTATAGGGTATCTGATTACTCAAACAAGGCAGTAGCTGAGAGGTGACCTTTCACAGATTGCATAACATCGTGGAAGTGGAGAGAAATTTCCTTAGGATAGTTTGGAGCAGGCAATTAGAAAAGAAAGAACAATGTCCAGGTTAAGGGATATAGATCACCTTAGGGAAGAAGGATATTGGTTGAAGACAACCTCTTGGCATCTCTGGGCCACATTGAGTGTACAGAAAATTTCTCGGCCGCATATAAAATATATACTATAGTTAAGGTATATAAGTAATAAAACGCCGCTGTGCCCTTCCCATCCCCCGCACTAATTTAACACAACTAGAGGATGATGAAATGAAATGTAATCAGTATACAGATGTTTACTTCTCCTGAGAGATATTAAAGGAGCACTCAGTGATTTGAAGTGGTGATGGAGGGAGGAGTCAGAAACACTGCACATGCTGGGATATTTACAGTTATGTGCTGGGGGATAGTTGCACCCCTAGCACATGTGACTTAGGCAGCCAGAAAATGTCATGTCCTTATTTATACATGTATGAACAAGGACATGACATATTATGACAAAACACAACTAGTTATTAAAAAACATATTGCAACAATTTACACATGCTAATGCACAAACCTTTTCTACTTCTTTTGCAGACTGCTGGTGGTTACTGCTGGCGGGTAATGCTGGCAATTACTGCTGGTGGGTAGTGCTGGCGGGTACTGCTGGTGGTAACTGCTGGCAGTTACTGCTGGCGGGTAGTGCTGGTGGGTAGTGCTGGTGGGTACTACTGGCAGGTAGTGCTGGCGGGTACTGCTGGAGGGTAATGCTGGCAGTTATTGCTGGTGGGTAATGCTGGCGGTTACTACTGGTGGGTAATGCTGGCGGGTAGTGTTGGTGGGTAATGCTGGTGGTTACTGCTGGCGGGTAATGCTGGCAATTACTGCTGGTGGGTAGTGCTGGCGGGTACTGCTGGCGGTTACTGCTGGCAGTTAATGTTGGTGGGTAATGCTGGTGGGTAGTGCTGGTGGGTACTGCTGGTGGGTACTGCTGGCAGGTAGTGCTGGCGGGTACTGCTGGAGGTTACTGCTGGCGGATAATGCTGGCAGTTATTGCTGGTGGGTAATGCTGGCGGTTACTACTGGTGGGTAATGCTGGCGGGTAGTGTTGGTGGGTAATGCTGGCGGTTACTGCTGGCGGGTACTTCTGGTGGTTACTACTGGTGGGTAATACTGGTGGTTACTGCTGGCGGATACTGCTGGTGGGTAATGCTGGCAGTTACTGCTGTCAGGTACTTCTGGCGGCTACTGCTGGTGGTTACTGCTGGCGGGTAATGCTGGTGGGCACTGCTGGTGGTTACTGCTGGCGGGTAATGCTGGTGATTACTGCTGGCGGATAATGCTGGTGGGTAATGTTGGAACTGCTGGCAGGTAATGCTGGTCATGCGGGTACTGCTGGTCATGATTTTGGGTAGTGCTGGAGGAAGCAGTGGCTGCAGTAGAGAGCAGAGCCGCTGCTTCCTGTATGGCTCCTGTCACAGGTGGAGGAGGGGTGCATTTCATATCACTGCGCCTGTGACAGAGCCGGAACTATACAGGGAGCAGCAGCTCTTTCACTGACTGCAGACATCCTAAATCTCCTGCGGCAGCTGGGAGATCGCACGGCACTTGCGGGTGTTAGTGAGCCGCCGGCGGTGGACCGCATTGCCTGAGGTTCCGGGCCACATGCGGCCCGCGGGTTGGACATGCCTGCTGTAAAGGATAGGGACACAGAATCATAGACTCTCTGTGCAGAGATCAAAGCCAGAAGAAAGGCCACCTTATGGGTAAAGACACGTAGATGTCCCCTGCGCTCAAAGGATGCATGTAGGCCAAAGAGGCATTGGCTATATCGTTAGCATCCAAAGTCTTGCTGCCCTCTCAGGACGATGGGTAGCAACACAAACTGAAAGCAAAAAACAAGAGAAGGGCGCACCGACCTAGTGCAATACCATAAAATATTTATTGGCAAATTTTAAAAACACAACATGCTGTCTACTCACAAGAGTACGCTATGTACAGGCGAGAAAGAGAGTTCATTCCAGAGACCACGGGACCGTGATGCTTGATAATGACAGGCAGACTTGAAGGTGTCCATAGGGCTAACACGTTTCGAGGGAGAACCCCTCTTCCTCAGGGCTATGATTGCAAATGGCTAGTTAGATCTATATATACTACCCAGCAGCATGGACCGGACCTCCCACTAAGGCAGGGCTTGACAAATTTGCCTGAAATCTAGGAGCCAGCTAAAAAAGTTAGGAGCCAGTTTTTTTTTTTTTTTAAACAACCAAGTTTTAGTTAATAAACCGGATACTAAATTTACACATAAATACGACGACTAGAACCCCACTCTCCTCTATAGCGCATTTGGATGGAAACACTGTCTCTTTCCATCCGCTGCCATCTGACCCGATCTACGGTCGGGATGGATAGAAAATAGAACCACCATCCGTCTGTTTTTGGCGGACAGGATCAGATGGCGGCAGATTACTGCTCCATAGAGGAGAATGAAGGGTCTGATCAGGACTGCCTGAAAAACTGACAGGCGGACCTGATCAAACAGCCCGTGTGAAAGGGGCCTTCGGCTGTGGCACGGCGATGAGGAAAAAAAAAAAAAAAAAGATTAGATATATTTATATATATCATATAAAGAAGGGAGAGAGGGAGGAGGAAGAAGGGGGGGGGGGGGCACTTAAGATATTAGGCATTGAAACTACCTTCAAATCTGAATCATGTCTTATATAGATATACAATAAAAGGATATATGTCTCACCAAAAAAAAAACCTGTCCACGGACCAGCAGAGGGGGGTGGTGGGCTTTATGTCAATCTGGAGACATAACAGGACCAGATAGGGGCAAGCTCAACACCCCGTCAAACTCAAACTCTGGGAGGGGGGGGGGACCCCACCAAGAATAGACCCCAAAATGCCATCTCCAACAATCCCAGTCAATCCTGTACCTCCATGTATGGCGATTTTCCACTGATAGACATTGCCAGCGGGCTGGAACCGTGTTGGAACGCACACCTTCATGACAACCAGAAAGCGCCGGTGGACTCGAGTTCCACTGGCGAGTGCGTCACTTCCGGCAGCCAATTACATCACATCCTTCCGGACTGCCGGAAACCGCACTCACTCGTCACGCCCGCAGTCCAGAGGGGACAGGAAGGAGGGGGGCGGGATACTACAGCAGCAGACAAGCTAGCAGACATGATAATAAAGAATATATTTAAGTGATTGCAGCACAGCTGGGGCATTTGGATCTACTCATTAATATTACCTCTCATATAAAAAAAAAAAACAATCTTAACAACCGCAACCAGCAATCCTGGACTATATAGTCCAGTACTATGCCTCCAACAGTGCTATGCCCATCGCAAAAGACCAGACTGCCTCTAATCTCAGTTGAACAATGATAAATGGACAGGTGAAAAAGCAATAATTCAAATGAACCTGGTAATAAAAATCGAATTTATGAAATCCAATTGGAAAAAAGGTGGATAAATGAGGATAAATAAATACAAAAAAAAATATATATATATATTATAATAATAAAAATAACAGTAATAAAAATAAAGATAATAAGAGCCGGTTCACACTGGGGCGACCTGTCAGGCGACCTGGTCACCTGACAGGTCGCCTGCCATAGAGAAGCTGTGGACCCGTTCTAATAGGAGCGACACAAGTCGCTCTGACTTAGAAAAAGGGTCCGGAGCTTCTTTGGTGCGACCCGGAGCGACCTGCATTGACTTCAATGTTATGAAGTCCGTGCCGGCCACTCCGAGGTCGCGGTGCGTCGCCCCGGCAAGTCGGATCGCTCTAATGTGAACCGGCTCTAACAATAATAAAAAAATGAAATAATAAATATGAAAAAATAAATATGAAAAAATAAATAAATGAAATAGGACCAGAAAAACAAAGGGAAAAAAAAAGGAAAATATATTCTCATTACCCTGAAAAACCCCCCAAAGACCAGAAACCACTAACTCCAACTGCATGTAGCAAAGAAGTCGACCTGGTAACTCACAACACCGACTGGAGCTCAATCTCTTCATTTAACCCTTTGGGGGCAAGAGAGTCCAGTGTAAAAATCCAAAATGCCTCTCTATTGCACAATCTTTAGTACTTTCTACTATTATCCAGATCAAGACTAATGGCTTCAATACCAAAGACCCTCAGGCCCTCAGCACTGCCATTATGCACATCTGCAGAGTGCTGAGGAACTGAGTAATTGTCCTTCAATGTATTGATATTGCTCCTATGATCACTCACTCTAATTCGTAGAGAGCGTGATGTGCAACCCACATGTGATAGCCCACATGGGCAAAGTAGGCCGTACACTACATACGGGTTGCCACAATTGATGAATTGTTTGATTTCAAAGACTTTCCCATTTGTTGCAGTCACATCTTTTTTGCAATGACACATGACAGCACAGGTGGCACAATTTGCCACCCCACACTTATAACTACCTTTTTGGTCAAAGATGGTAGTCCATGGGCTATTGAGGCTCTCCTCCCCCCCCCCCTTTTTTTTTACTCTACTCAGTGCTACCATACATCTAAGATCCTTCGGCTTCCTATAGATGGAGGGTAAGTCGTCTTTTAGAAAGGGATCATGCTTAAGTATGTTCCAGTGTTTCTTCATTATTTTATTAATTACGGGTGCTTTATTAGTATACCTAATACAGAATCTCACTCATCTGTTCTCCTTTATGACCATATTTGGCTGTATTCATAGGAGGTGATTCTTCATATAGAGCCCAATATTTGAGATAGGCCTCCTGCAGATGGCTTTCCTCATACCATTTTTCACTGAATTTACTCATGAGAATATCTATCTATATATATATATAGATAGATTCAGTATTAATTACAGTTATAGGAAGCAGAGGGGTAATATAAGGACGCTGAATTTCA
Organism: Pelophylax lessonae; assembly: GCF_965119305.1. Taxonomy (NCBI): domain Eukaryota; kingdom Metazoa; phylum Chordata; class Amphibia; order Anura; family Ranidae; genus Pelophylax; species Pelophylax lessonae. The sequence continues at coordinate 741,256,170 of NC_138769.1, read as the reverse complement.
AAAGAGCCAATTTCCCAAAACTGCGCTCGCTGCTAGAAAATATCAATTGGGATAGAACCCTGGGAACAAAGAACACGGAGGAAAAATGGGAGTGCTTCAAGAGCATACTTAACAAGGGGATTGACCAGTGCATTCCAAAGGGAAATAAATTTAAAAGAGCAAAATTAAACCCTGGGTGGTTAAACTCCAACATAAAAATGCATATTAGTGCTAAAGAAAAGGCCTTCAAACAATACAAGACTGAGGGGTCATTGGCAGAATTTAAGCATTACAAAGAGTGTAATAAGAAATGTAAAAACGAAATCAGGGCGGCTAAAATAGAACACGAGAGACATATAGCGGAAGAGAGTAAAAAGAACCCAAAGAAGTTCCTTTAAGTATATAAACAGTAATAAAGCGAGGCCAGAACACATTGGCCCCATAAAAGATGACAAAGGAAATATGGCCACTGAGGACAGAGAGAAGGCGGTAGTGTTAAATAATTTCTTCTCTTCAGTCTTCACAAAAGAATCGGGGGGCTATACGAAATTTGCTTGTAAAGCCGAACTAAACAACACACCTCAGGAAGTGCCGCCATGGCTAACAGAAGACAGACTTAGAACTAAACTAGAGAAACTTAACATAAATAAATCACCGGGACCGGATGGCTTGCACCCGAGGGTTCTTAAAGAGCTAAGTCAGGTGATTGCCAGACCATTATTCTTGATCTTTAACGATAGTTTACAGACGGGTATGGTGCCAGCTGATTGGAAAAAAGCCAACGTGGTACCAATATTTAAAAAGGGGCCGAGGTATATCCCGGGTAACTATAGGCCGGTCAGCCTAACATCTGTAGTCTGCAAGATTTTGGAGGGGATGTTAAGGGACCACATACAAGACTTTAGTAATGAAAACTGTATTATTAGTAGTAATCAGCATGGATTTATGAAAAATCGTTCTTGCCAAACCAATCTATTAACCTTCTACGATGAAGTGAGCTGCCACCTAGATAAAGAAAGGCCTGTGGATGTGGTGTACCTGGACTTCGCAAAGGCTTTTGACACCGTTCCCCACAAACGCTTACTGTACAAACTAAGGAATGTAGGTATGGACCCTAAGGTGAGTACCTGGATAGAGAACTGGCTCCAAGGGAGAGTCCAGAGGGTGATGATTAATGGGGAGTACTCGGATTGGGCGGGTGTGGAAAGTGGGGTCCCCCAGGGTTCTGTCCTGGGACCAATCCTGTTTAATTTATTCATAAATGATCTAGAGGAGGGGATATCTAGTTCAATCTCAGTATTTGCGGATGATACGAAACTAAGCATGCCAATATCTTCTATGCAGGATGTGGAAACCTTACAAGCGGACCTGAACAAAATAATGGAGTGGGCAACTACATGGCAGATGAGGTTTAATGTTGAAAAATGTAAAGTAATGCACTTGGGGGCCAGAAACCAGAAAGCAAGCTACTCACTAGGGGGGGGAACCTCTGGGTGAGTCTAGGATGGAAAAAGACTTGGGGGTACTGGTAGACAACAGGCTTGGCAGTGGCATGCAATGCCAAGCCGCTGCAAGCAAAGCCAACAGAATACTGGGATGTATAAAAAAGGGGATTCACTCCAGAAATAGTGAGATTATTCTCCCACTCTACAAGACTCTGCTCCGGCCACATCTGGAGTATGCTGTCCAGTTCTGGGCACCGGTCCTCAGGAAGGATGTGCTGGAACTGGAGAGAGTCCAGAGAAGGGCAACAAAAATAATTAGGGGAATGGAGCACATCAGCTATGAGGAAAGACTACAAGCACTGAACTTATTCTCTCTGGAGAAGAGACGATTGAGGGGGGATATGATATCAATGTAAAAATACTGTACTGGCGACCCTAGCATAAGGAACAAACTATTCAGAGTAAGGGAATACAATAAGACACGTGGCCACTCACTAAAACTAGAGGAAAGGCGGTTTAACCTTAAAATGCGTAAGGGGTTCTTCACTGTAAGAGCGGTAAGGATGTGGAATTCTCTTCCACAAGCAGTCGTATCAGCAGGGAGCATTGATAGTTTCAAAAAACTATTAGATGGGCACCTTAGAGACCACAACATACAGGGGTATACAATGTACGGTTAAAAGCAAACACACACACACACATCATAGGTTGAACTGGATGGACTGATGTCTTTTTTCAACCTCACTATGTAACTATATATATATATATATATATATATATATATATATATACACACACACACACACACACATATATATATATATATATTTTTTTTTAAAGAAATCACAAATCACACATGCTTTGAATACATTTTATTAACCCCAGGTAGCCAAGTGGTTAGCAACAGTGTATTTGGGTGTTCAAATCCCTGAACTACCTACAACTGTCTGTTGTTATATATGACAAGCAACACTAATATGGCTTCTCCCCAAAAATGAAACATTGTATATGTGTGAAATTAATATATTTGTTGGTTGAGTGGGGAGCCATATTAGTGTTGCTTCCTATATAGAGCCACATTACACTCTGAAAAAACTGAATTTTTGTAAAATCTTACCTGTAAAATTCCTTTCTCTGAGTCCTCCGACAGTCGCCGCCTCTTCATATTCGTCACAATGGGGTATTAGACTTTGCTCCGAAGGAGTAGCTAGGCAACAGAATATGTTAACATTAAAGCTTTTAACATATCCCACCCACAGGGGGTGGTCCCCTCAGTCAATACCCTCCTACTTCCTGCAACCATATCTCAGTTTCAGTGGAATAGCAGTAGAGTATACAACCAAACCCCAAAAGAGGGGCGGGGGCGGCGACTGTCGGAGGACTCAGAGAAAGGAATTTTACAGGTAAGATTTTACAAAAATTCCGTTTTCTCCTACGTCCTCCGACAGTCGCCGCCTCTTCATATTCGTCACAATGGGGACGTCCCAAAGCAGTGCAAACATGAGGGGTGGGAAACGCAGCCGCGCCGTAAGGCAACGCAGTCTCCACATCAAAGAAAGGAACCTTACCAAAGGAAGGACACCAGCTGGGCAACAGGAAAAAAACTTGCTCAACAGGAGCAACAACCCAGGAAAAAACAAATAACCCAGGGATAAAAATGTATCCCAACAGCCAGGGGTCCAAAACAAAAGGACCCTAAGGAACTGCCGCACTAAGAACCTTGCGGCCAAAGGAAGCATCTGCCGATGCCTGAACATCTACTCTGTAGAATTTTGTGAAGGTGTGTACGGTCGACCAGGTCGCCGCCTTACACACCTGGGCCACAGAAGCCCCATGACGACAGGCCCAAGACGTACTCAGACATCTAGTAGAGTGCGCCTTCACAGGCACAGGAGGAACTTTCCCCTGCAAAGCATATGCCTGTTCAATGGTCTGTCTGATCCATTTGGCGATGGTAGAAGCCGACGCCGCCATACCCTTTCGAGGACCCTCCGGAAGGACAAACAAAGAATCCGTCTTGCGAAAAGACTCAGTCGATTTAAGGTAAACCCTTATCGCCCGAACAACATCCAAAGAGTGCAACCTCACCTCCTTCGGATGTTTAGGCTTCGTGCAAAGCGAAGGCAAGACAATATCCTCATTGAGATGGAATGCCGAAACTCGCTTCGGAAGAAAAGAAGGATTAGGTCGCAAGACCACCTTATACAAGTGAATGACCAGATACGGAGACTTGCAGGACAAAGCCGCCAGCTCCGACACTCTGCGAACCGAAGTGATCGCCACCAAAAAGGCGACCTTCTTGGACAACATGGACAACGAGATCTCCCTGATCCGTTCAAAGTGAGCACGTTGTAACACAGATAGAACGAACGAGATTCAAGTCCCAAGGAGGCAGAGGTTCCCTCCTAGGAGGGACCAGATGCCGCACTCCTTGAACAAAAGTGGCAACCAAGGAGTTAGAAGCCACAGGACGTTGAAAAAGAACAGCCAGCGCAGACACCTGACCCTTGACCGTAGCCAGCGCCAAACGCTGGTCGACACCCGTTTGAAGGAAGGACAACACTCGAGAAACCGAGTACGTGCGAGGTGAAAACCCCCTGGACTCACACCAAGCAAAATAGGCCTTCCAAGTACGGTAATAGACCTTCCCTGAGGAAGGTTTCCTCGCGTTGATCAAAGTGTGAATAACCTCAGGGGAGAGACCCCTATCCTTCAGGACCTCGGTCTCAACAGCCAGGCCGTCAAAGCCAGCGACTGTAAAGCAGGATGAAATATCGGGCCCTGAGACAGGAGATCGTCTCGAAGAGGTAGACGCCATGGGGCGTCGACCGCCTGATTCACAAGGTCTGCGTACCAGGACCGGCGAGGCCAGTCCGGTGCCACAAGAATCACCGTGCTGCGTTCCGAGTGCAACCTGCGGAGGAACCTGGACAGCAATTGAATCGGTGGAAACGCATACATCAGTCTGTACTGATGCCACGGTGCTACCAACGCGTCTGATGCGTCTGCCCGAGGGTCGCGCGTCCTTGCCACGAACCTGTTCACCTTGTTGTTCAGACAAGACGCGAACAGGTCCACATCTGGAAGACCCCACTTCGCGCACAACATCTGGAAGACAGCCGGGTAGAGAGACCATTCCCCCTGATCCAGGGTCTGGCGACTCAGATAGTCCGCCTGCCAGTTCTCCACCCCCGGAATGTGAACTGCCGTTATCGCCGGGACATGAGTCTCGGCCCAAGACAGAATGTCGGCTACTTCCCGAGCCGCTCGGGCACTCCTGGTGCCCCCTTGGTGGTTGATGTAGGCCACTGCTGTGGCATTGTCCGTCTGCATCCGAACCGGACAGCCCTGAAGCTTGTCCGTCCAGCGTTGAAGGCAGAGATTTATCGCCCGCAATTCCAGAATGTTGATCGGAAGGGAGGATTCCTCCTCCGACCAAGTACCCTGGGCGGACAGAACGCCCAGAACACCATATCGGCTGGCATCCGTGGTGATCACTGTCCATGAGATAGGACGAAAGGACTTGCCCCCCGATATCATCGGGGACTGGAGCCACCACAGAAGATCCCTTCTGGTGCGAAAGCTCAACGAAATTAGAAGATCCAGAGATTGGGGCCGCCCGTCCCACTTGGACAGGATCTCCGCCTGGAGACCCCACGTGTGAAACTGGGCGAAGGGAATCGCCTCGAAAGCCGAGACCATCAATCCCAGACATCTCATGCACGTCCGGAGGGACGAGCACGGACTGTCCCTGAGGGACCTGACTTCCTCCTGAAGAGTCCTGAGCTTGTCTTCTGGCAGGAAGACCTTCGCCTGGATCGAGTCCAGGATCATTCCCAGGTAGGGAAGACGAACCAACGGACTCAGCGTCGACTTTGGAAAATTTATCGTCCAACCAAACTCCTGTAGAGTTTGCATCGTGACGGACAGGTCCTTTTCCAGACCCTGGCTGGACGCTGACCGAACCAGAATGTCGTCCAGATACCCCAGGACAGAGATGCCCTGAGCTCTCAACAAAGCCAGAACGGGAGCAAGCACCTTGGTGAAAACCCGAGGAGCCGAGGCGAGACAAAAAGACAACGCCACGAATTGGTAATGATCCTCCGCAATGGCGAATCGAAAGTACCTCTGGTGACCCTCGAAAATCGGGATGTGAAGGTACGCATCCTTCAGATCGATGGAGGCCATGAATTCCCCCGGAACCAGGGCAGCCACCACCGACCGCAGGGATTCCATGCGGAACTTGCGAACCCGCACAAAGCGATTCAAAACCTTTAAGTCCAGAATTGGACGAACCTTGCCCTCCTTTCTGGGCACAGTGAACAGATTGGAATAAAACCCCCGAAATCTGTCCCGATGAGGCACCGGAACCACCACTCCCTGAGCCCTCAGGTCCCGCACCGCTAGGTGCAGGTCCCGCAAACGCTCCGGAGACAGCTGAAGATTTGAGGGAAAGAATCTGCTCTCCGGCCGAGAGAGAAACTCGATCTTGTAGCCAGATCGAACGATTTCCTGAACCCACCGGTCCCGCACGCGGGCCAGCCAGGGTTGAAGAAAAAAGAGCAAGCGTCCCCCCACCCCAGAACTGGGTGAGGATGCCCCTTCAGGCCGCACTGTTATGGGTAGAGGGTCCGGACTGACCGGACTTCTGTTTACCAGACCACGGCTTCTTTTGGGAGCCTTGACCCTTGAACGGTTTGCCCTTGTAGTGCGACCGAAAGGCACGAAAGGACCCCTGAGGAGGTCGAAAATTAGTATGCTTCTTACCAGGAGCCCCCTTAGCCTTGGGGAAGTGGGGCAAGAGCGTGCTCTTACCGCCCGTGATCCCCTTAATCAACGTATCCAAGGACTCCCCAAAAAGGCGAGATCCATCATATGGCAGATTGGCTAAGGTCTTGCGCGAAGATTGGTCAACCGACCAACACTTCAACCAAACCAGGCGGCGAGACAACACCGCCACGCTTTGTACACGTGCAGCCAACGGCACTAAGTCCAAGTCCGCATCACACAGGTACATGACACCCTGATGGATTTGATCCACCATATCCAATGTCGCCGGCGAGGCCGAATCAGCCACTAGGACGCGCCTAAGCACCTGCGTCCAACTTGCGACAGCCTGGGCTGCCATAAGAGAGGCAAACAGAGCTTTAAGCATCGAACCCATAACAGAATAAGTATGACGGGCAAGAGACTCCATTCTCCTATCCGTGGCATCTCGGAATACCGGGGTATCCTCTGCAGGAATTGCACTGGATTTGTTCAAAACCGCAATGGCGTGATCCACCGGGGGTGGCACACACCACCGTTCATCAGTGGCAGGAGTGAAAGGATAACGCAGCCTGAACCTACTTGGCACAGCAAAAGGTTTGCGTAAATTGCACCATTGTTCCTTAACAGCGCGCTGAAAATCATCAGTGCAGGGAAAGACCTGCGATGTCTTGCGTCTTTTCTGCGTCCCATAAGCTGCCAAGGCAGCGGGAGGACACAGTTCATCTTGCAAACGCAGCGTTTGTTTTATAGAAGCAAACAATTCATCCATGATTGCAAGCTCTTCAGGCGAGCCAGGGGGAGAATTATCAACCCCTTCAACCTCAGCCTCCACCTCGGACCCCACGAGATCCAGGGAGGAACGGGACCCTGATAAGGAGACCCCAGCCATAGCAGCCCCATCACCTTCACCCTCAGAATCAGAGGAAATAGAAACTCTGGGTCTTTTAGTGGATTGAGCAGCCACCAGCATCTGCACCTGAGCAGCAAGGTTAGCCACCACTTCGGCTAAATCCCCCCCTGGGGGGGAAACAGCAGTCCCCTGGCTTCCCACCAAGGTGGCAGGAAATTTGCCCTCCTGAGAATCCATTTGCCCCAAAAAAATTATGCCGGAGAATAAAGGGTTAACTGCCCCTTTAACAAGCGCGGCGAGCGCAGCCCACCGCACACACACACAAGCACAATGAGACCCCCACAGGGATAAAACTGAACACAGGCAATGGATATAGGAAGGAACAGAAGGATAAAACCTGAGGAGACCCCTGCTGCTGCTGCCGCCTCGATCAGGGCACCCAGGAAAGAGGAAGTGATGCAATCAGGGCGCTCTATTAAAGCCTATGGAAGGCTACAAGAAAATGGCCGCCCGCAGTGAACACATGCGGCTGGAGCGAGCGCAGGCAAAATGGCGCCGTTTAGCGCCCCGAAACCGCCGCTCCCCCACTACTGTGATGCATATAACACCACCCATGTAAAAAAACAAGGTGGATCGCCGCAGCGATCGCTGTATCGTGCCCCAAACATGACAAAAACATGCCCCACAGCACACAGCCCTTCACACTGTACACAGGCTGACACAGACAGTGCCACACAGCTCCCCCCCCCCCCTGCAGCCCACAGCATGCAGCCAGAGCGATAGGGAGACAAACAGTGTGAACAGAGGCAGGTTACACAGTCCCAGACTGACACCCCCCCGACAAACAGGTCCCCACATAGACACACTTACCTCATAATGGCGTGGGGAACCCGCACAGGCGAACAAGCCGCTGCACATGAGGCAGGGAGAGTCGCATCCAGGACGCACAAAATCGGGGTTAAGAAACCGCACAGCGTCCAGTGAGGTAGCCACCTCACCAATCATCCCTGCACCGAACAGGGATGGGTCGTTCACTGCGCCAGGAGCGTTACCTGGCTGAACACTCGACGGCAGGCTGGGAAGCCACTGACCCACGACCTGCGACCAGGGGGATCAGCCTGAGACCCAGCCCGCACGAATCCTCTTCATCAGAAGAACTAACGATGACAAAAAGAACAGCTAAGTAAAGAGAGAGAAAAAACTCAAACAAAAAATCAAAAAAGAAGAGAAAGGCTGAGGCAAAAAGCCCCAGCATAGAGAGATCCAGCTACTCCTGACAAGCTAGACATTGAAACTGAGATATGGTTGCAGGAAGAAGGAGGGTATTGACTGAGGGGACCACCCCGTGGGTGGGATATGTTAAAAGCTTTAATGTTAACATATTCTGTTGCCTAGCTACTCCTTCGGAGCAAAGTCTAATACCCCATTGTGACGAATATGAAGAGGCGGCGACTATCGGAGGACGTAAGAGAAATAGCAGCATTCAAGCTTGCAAATCTGAGAATTTGCAAATTGATTGAGCATATGCAGTGGAACCCCAGAACTCAGAATTACCCCCCCCCCAAAAAAAAAAAAATATATATATATATATATATATATATATGTATGTATGTATATATATCCCCAAAATATAATTTATTTATGTTTTTGTTTTTTTGTTTCTGAAAGATTTCTGGGTTCCGCTGCTCATGCTCCAAACATTTGCTATATTGCCCTTTTTTAAAAAAAAAATACTATATCAAGTCAGCACACATAAGAAATGCTTTCAATAATCTCAGCATGAGCACAAAGTGGCTTTTTCATTTAGACTAATGGGCCATACACACTATAAGATTTTCTGAAGACTTTTTCCTTTAGACTTACCAAAACCATATAATATGAGGTCAAACCTAAACACTTTCAATTTGTATGCAATCTGGCAGGTCCTTGTACTACATAGAAAAGGTAAATCTGAAGGAAAAAGTCTTCATAAAATCTTATAATCTTATAGTGTGTATGGCCCTTTAGGCTGGCCATACATGATCGAATTTTCTTACAATTTTCTGTCCAATTTTCTTGAAATTTACATTCAAGTATGTAGTACAAAGGCCTGCCTAATTGGATACAATTTAAAGTGTTGTTTAGCTTTGACCTCACATTATGTGGTTTGTGGTAAATCTATCAGAAAGTTGTACAACAAAAATTGAACATGTATGGCCAGTCTAAAGGGCCATACACACTATAAGATTTTCTGAAGACTTTTTCCTTCAGATTTACCTTTTCTATGTAGTGCAAGGCCATACATGTTCAACTTTTGTTGTACAATTTTCTGGTAGATCTACCACAAACCACATAATGTGAGGTCAAAGCTGAACAACACATTCACTTGTATCTAACCAGGCAGGCCTTCGTACTACATACTTGAAGGTAAATTTCAAGAAAATTGGACAGAAAATTGTATCATGGATGGCCAGCCAAACACTCATTCATTAGTGAACTGGTGATTTTGGTTTAGGAACCAACAGACCCAATTAATTACTTTGCTGGGCGTTTCCTATACTGGGTGGTTGTAGTTTACCCAAGGTTATATAAAGGGATGATTAAGAGCAGCTCATTTGGCTTCTGGCAGCAGGGCCACATGTCTTTATGTCCGAATTTGCTTTTGGGGGTGGGGGGTTTGCTGGAATGCCTAAGGACCCATATTGCAGTAAGTGTATTTTGTTGGATGAATACTTTTCATGCTCTGTTTGGTATAGATTTTGCAAAGTGTGTCTTTATGCACTATAGCTATACATGTGTTTTTTTATTTTCCTGCCTCTGTGAATCTGTATGTTCTACTGATTTGATGGTATCTAAATGGAAAGGCAGGCTCATGCAAACAATAAACATAAAAGTATGTTGGGTATGTTTTATGCTTAATACTAAGGGGTCTACAACCTATTTTGCTTGACTTTTGGATATTGTAAGCGCTATCTATTCATCATATGTTGTATCTTTGCACTGTAATTTGAAGATTACTTGATTTGGGGGTTTTTGGGGGGGGGGACATTTCACATGCCTGCTTGAGTGATTACTGATGTTTTATACATGTTCAATAAAGCTTATTCATTTGTACACAGCTCCTGGTTTTTTGTTTTCTTTTCTTCATATTTGTCTGGATATAATTCAGATATCTTTTGTGTCTATTGAATGTAATCCATTTCTTGTATTTTTTGTGTGTGTGCAATGGCAGTACAGTATGAACATGGGTAGGGTTTCTTCCTTTACTCCAGCGAAGTGTGTATGGGTGTGAATGGCGGGGGGGATGGGGTGTGTGTGTGTGGGGGGGGGGGGAGTATGTGTGTGGTGGGGGGGAGTGTGTGTGGGGGGGAGGGGGAGTGTGTGTGTGGGGGGGAGGAGGAGTGTGTGTGTGGGGGGGGGGAGGAGGAGTGTGTGTGTGTGTGTGTGGGGGGGAGTGTGTGTGTGTGTGTGGGGGGAGGAGGAGTGTGTGTGGGGGGAGGAGGAGTGTGTGTGGGGGGGGGAGGAGTGTGTGTGTGTGGGGGAGAGTGTGTGTGTGTGTGTGTGGGGGGGAGTGTGTGTGTGTGGGGGGAGTGTGTGGGGGGAAGTGTGTGTGCGGGAAGGAGTGTGTGTGTGTGGGGGGGGGGTGGAGGAGTGTGTGTGTGTGTGTGTGGGGGGGGTGGAGGAGTGTGTGTGTGTGTGTGTGGGGGGGGTGGAGGAGTGTGTGTGTGTGTGTGGGGGGGGTGTGGAGGAGTGTGTGTGTGTGTGGGGGGGGGTGGAGGAGTGTGTATTATTATCTGGGGGGGGGGGGGGTTAAGGGTTACCATCACTGGCCTAGGTAAAACATTTCCAATACATTTTAGTTGTCTGTGTGTGCCATTTTTAAAATAAAGCAAAATCTCTTTAAAATAAATTTCAAATGGCACATTGGCGTTTGCCCTGGACCAGAAATGAAACCAAATTGGCTTGCACACATTCCAGCAAGTGGTCACAATCAACTGGCTAATCATGGTGAGGGCCACTTTCAGCTGTGAAGAAATGGCATTCATATGCAAAGTAAGTGTGTGTGTGTGTGTGTGTGTGGGGGGGGGGGGTCTGTGCTTGTAATCAGAGCATTGATAACTAGTGCAGACCCTTGGGGGATGCCACTAGAGCCACCAGGGATTGCTGACCCATGGCCACCAGGGATGCCCACCCATGCCACCATTGATGCCAATCAGTGCTCAGGGAACCTGTTAGTGCCCTCCTCATCAGTGCTGCAAATCATTACCATCTATCAGTGCTGCCCACCAGTGCCAATCATTGCCCATCAGTGCCACCTATCAATGCCCATAAATGCTGCATATCAGTGCCGCCTATCAGTGTCCATCAGTGCTGCCACGATGCGTCGACAACAAAAAATCGTCGACGTGCGTAAAAAGCGTCGACGCGTCAGCACGTGATGTGACGTCACACACATCTCGCGCGAGTTGCATTAAAATAGCGGAACAGCAGCAGTAATGGCAACATCTGATCCTGGGGGAGAAAAAGCCAGCAGCAGCAGCGGTTCCACGTCCAGCAGCAGAGTACAAAAGGCTTCCAGCAGCAGTTCCAGCGGCACACCCACAGTACAAAAGACAGCGAGAGCCCGATCACGGTCATCAAGGGTATGGGAATACTTTCAGCAGAGGCCAAATAAAATGGTCCTCTGTTCCCTTTGCAAAAGTGAAATGGCATACCACGGCAGCACAACTGCTATGCATGAGCACCTCAGAAGAAAGCATCCTGGCGCACTGACCACAAAGGACGAGCCATCTTTGTAAGTACTAGTACTACTAATTTCAACAATATTAATTAATGTATTGCTAGCTGATGATTGCTTAGGCCGGGCCAGCTCACTTTTCTTAAATGGACTACAAGGCATTTTGCATTTGCAGCCCTCAGTGTCTGTCTTGTGGATCCCTCAGGTCATGATTGACAACAATTGCAATGATCTGACCATGACCACCAGCACACCTGAGAGCTATTTTGACTGTCACTGCACTCTGCAGCATTATTAATTACAACATTGGCCATGGATATCTCAAAATTCTACTAGAAAAAATACAATTAATATTGTTAGCGTTGAGGCTGAGCATTCATAGATGTGTAAATTGGTAATGTTATTAATTATTATTATTATTATTGTTGTTTTTCCTCAGGAAGAGGCAAAGCTGTGTACAAGATTTCTACTTTCATAAAAAGGATGTCACTGCTTGCACACCCCAAGTGGCCATTACACTTACCAATAGCATACTCAACATGATTGTAAAAGATATGAGACCTCTTTCTATTGTAGACGGTCAAGGATTTCGTGAGATGATCAGCACATTTTACCCAGGATACACACTTCCCTCCAGGTCCCATTTCACGAAGCTGATGGAGAGGAAATATGAGGAGAATTTTGAAAGATTGAAAGCGTCAATCAAAGATGTCAAATCCAAAATAGCTCTCACCACAGACGCGTGGACCAGTATTGCCACAGAGGCATACTTGGGTGTCACATGCCACTTCATTAATGAAGACTGGAAGCTTACATCCTACAATCTGACCACTATGCCACTTGAAGATCGCCACACAGCTGAAAACATTGCTAACTGGGTACAAAAAGCAGCTGAGAAGTTTGAGATATCCATGGCCAATGTAATTGCAGTTGTTCATGATAATGCTTCAAATGTTGTCGCTGCTCTGCGTATTTTGGAAGAAAAGCATCCTGGCATCTCTTCTCTCAGGTGTGCTGGTCATACATTGCAGCTAGTTGTCAACCATGCCCTGAGGGATCCCCAGATCAGCAAGACACTGAGGGCTGTGAAGTGCCTTGTGGAACATTTTAAAAAAAGTGAGCTGGCCACTACAAAGCTTAAAGCAAAGCAACAACAAATGGGTACCCCTGATCATGCACTAATAAATGATGTATCTGTAAGATGGAATAGTACTTTACACATGATCAGTCGCCTGCTTGAACAGAGGTGGCCTGTGACTGCCACACTTTCCGATTCTGATGTCACACCACGAGGGAAGCGCTTCCTGGATTTAAAACATGATCAGTGGAGCTTACTTGAGGAAGTGGAACAAGTCTTGAAGCCTTTTGAGTGTGCTACTGTCTTCTTGAGTGGAAAGTCCTATGTGACTGGTTCCGCTCTATCTCCTTTGGTAAAAGGCCTCCAGAAATCCATACAGAGCACAATTTGCGAGATAGCGGCAGTCAAGGCTTTCCAAAATGTTGCTGCACAGGAGATGACCACAAGATGGGAGAGGGAAACTAAATTCAGAGATGACGGAGGAGAAAATATTGCAGCAGCCCTGGACGCCAGATTCCGCAAGCTAAAATTCCTGGCAGCAGAGGATAGTTTAAAAGTTCACCTCAAGGTCCAAGCTCTTGCTCTTGAAGAGAAAAGAAGATATGAGGAAGAGCAAACACATCAACATCAATGTGAGGAACAGGTTCAATCAGCCAGTGCAATGAGTCCAGACATGAAACTTTCAGAAAAGAGGCAAGTGTCTATGTTGGACTCTTTGCTCGGTTCAGATTCAGATGAACACCACAGTAATGGTGAGGATGACACTGGTCACATCCAAGATCCAGAAATTCACAGTGAAGTTGTGAGGAATGAGATACACATGTACTTTAGTGAGCAGGCCATTCCAAAGGAAGACAATCCACTGAAATGGTGGAAGGAAAATGAAGGGAGGTTTCCCATCTTGGCCATGCTGGCAAAGAGTTACTTGTGTGTGCCTGCAACATCAACCCCATCTGAAAGGCGTTTCTCAGTTGCTGGCAACATTGTGACTTAAAAGAGCAAGCCTAACTGCAGAGCATGTCGATATGCTAACCTTCCTCCATTGCAATGCTATATTATAGGTACAGGCCCCCAACCTGTACCTGTTGCACTCTCTTGGGTTGTATTGTTGGACTTCTTTAAACTACAAGATGGCTGTTGGCTGCCTTCAGGTAATCTTTCCTCAGTATTGGCCATCATAATTTGCAGTGTTGAGCGGTGCTTGCTTTTTGTTGGACTTGGCTCCTTTAAAACTATGTTAGTTTTTAGGTATGTTTTACATTTACAAGTAACACACACACACACACCAAAAAAATACTGGTCAAACACTGTATATGGAAAACATACCTAAAAAGTAACCAAGTTTTAAAGGAGCCAACTAGTCCAACAAAAGCACTGCTCAACACTGTGCAAAAGTAATGGCCAATACAGCAAATGATTACCTGAAGGCAGAGAGCTGACTTGTAGTTTAAAGAAGTTAAAGCGTTAGGCAGATATGGCATTTTTCATGCCTGATGCCCTAAAGTGTTTGGCACTTAATGTGTCTCTTGTATTTTTGCACAGTTGCACAAGTGTTGTTGAGCACTGCAGTGCTTTATAATTTATATGGCATTTTGAATGCTTTTGGTTTTGAATTAATGGCATTATTCCTGCCTGATGTTAAAGTGTTGTTTACATTTTATTTTTGCCACTGAAACTTCAACCACATTGAAGGATTTTTTGGAAAAACTTTAATAAAAGTTGAAATATTATATTAGAAGTTGTACATATCATTTTTTGTAAAGTTATTCAAAGGATTATTTAACTAATCAAAGAAAGAACACTAGATTAAGCAAAAAAACAAAAAATTTAAATAATCGTTAGAATAGTCGACTAATCGTAAAAATAATCGATAGATTAGTCGACAGACAAATTAATCGTTAGTTGCAGCCCTACTGCATATTAGTGTCTCATCAGTGCCTGCCAGCGCGGCCTCATCAATGCTCGTCAGTGCAACAAAAAAACATTGATTTACCAAATTTTATTACAAAAACATTTTTTTAGGGGTCAAACATTTAGGTCTTCTTTTTGCCAATAAAAAAAAAACCTTGCAGTGATCAAATACCACCAAAAGAAAGCAATATTTGTGTGAAAATAATGTCATACATTTGTGTTAGGTACAGGGTTGCATGACCGCGCAATTGTCATTCAAAATGCAACAGTATAAAAAGCTGAAAATTGGCCTGGGCAGGAAGGGGTGTAACTGCCCTGTAAGGAAGTGTTCCTGTCTATAAACACTGAGAGCATGAGTTCAAATCCCAAGTGTGCCATCACCTCCTTAAATTTTAGACAGCTATAAATAAATACTGAAACTTGGCAAATGCATAATTGCAGCCTGCACATATGCATGTTTGTTTCTTAAATATACATGGCCATTGCCATGCAATTTTAGGTGATGTAGCCAATGTATTTCTATGTGGCCAAAAAAAAATAATGACACACAACTGTGAGCACACAGGGTGTTATCATGGTTGGGCCTAGAACTCATGACCTAGCAATCTTTGTCTATGAGCATAGCCCACTACACCAAAGTGCTGAATACAATCAGACATGCCTGAAAGTTTCAGATGAATAAAGAATGAAGATTGCTAATTAGACAGCTGTGTAGTCTGCTATTAGTAAACCTAAAGGTTAAAACACATAAGATACATAACTATACCTTAAAATGAAAATAAACCATAATAGATGACATTGCTGTGTAATAGTGATTCAGAATAGACAAATTTTATTTTATGAAAAACACAAAGGGATTTTGGTTAACTCCAAACCCGAATTCAGTCTAAGTTAACTCCAACTCTGAATTCACTAAAGCATCTAGTTGAAGGTTTAACTCCAGCCACTTAATTAATTTGGATGCTAATGAGTTTAGGCTGGAGTTATTTCTGGAGAAGTGATCAGCTCTACTCCAAACTTATAGTGAATTAGGTCCCCCGTAACTATAGTGTGTATCCAGCTTAAGACTTGGACAGAACTCCTGGCCCTTTTTCAATGATTTTCAAGCCTCGTTTGGAAAATAAAAAAACTCCATAAGCAATGAAGCAAAGTGTGTCTCACCTGTGCGCTTCTTTTAGGGTTGGTTTTCAACTACTGCCAACATCAAACTTCCATCCTGCTTTCCACATAAACCCAACAAAATAGATAAAGCTAAAACTAAAAAAAACAAATGAAACTAAAAAAAAAAAAAAAAAAAGTACGTTACCGCAGGGTTCTATTTCATTGTCTTTTAATTGCTAATGGATAAAAAAAAAAAGAAAATAGATCAAATGTACACAGATCAATGAGCAACATATGCTGTATATTTGCACTGCACACTCAGTGCGTATAGTGTCAGTGCATATAGTGTCAGTGCATATAGTGTCAACTGCTGGTGGGTACTGCTAGCTGGTACTTTTGGTAGGTATTGCTGGCTGGTTCCTGACCCATCAGTTTGAAAGGAAGCATGTGGCTGCAGTAGAGAGCAGAGCTGATGCTTCCTGTATCGCTCCTCTCACAGGCAGAGGTGGAGTGCATTTGATATCACTCCGCCAGTGAAAGGAGCTGGCACTATACATGAAGCATTGGCTCTGATTCCTGTACTGCTGGCCCGGCTCCATTCTTCATACACACTGATGCTCGGTGATGGCGAGTCAGGCCACGGCCCCCCTCTGCCCCCCCCCCCCCCCCCCCCAGTGACGCCACTGTAGCTAAGGAAGATCTTTGAGCAGGTTTTTGTTCCTTCTTTGGTAGGCTGCTATGATGCCTAAAATGGCACAGGTACCTGCAATGTAAGTATTTAGCACTTCCAAAGGAGTGCATTGCCTTTTTTCCTATGACCTTTAAGCTAGAAAATCAGTTTTGAAGAGGGGGGCAAATTGAACAGAAGGACAGAGCAGCAGAATGTCTTAGTGGTCAGCACCTTGCAGTACTGGGTTGCTCAAGTTCAAACCCCAACCAGTACACTTTTACCTGTGTCAGGTTAAGGCACTTATAGGGAAGAGGTTTTTCAGCATAATGAGTTGATGTGGCCTTTATCAGCTTAGCCATATACTGTACATGGAGTTGTCATTGTAGGATGCTGTGTCCTTCAGGGGTATACTCAATCAGGATGCTTGGGTGTGTCCTTGGGAGATGTAGCGTCTTTTGGTGGTAGACTTGTGTTGGACTTGTCACTAAGGGGTATATCTGTCTGCAGTTGCAGCCTTGGAGCCTGCCTTAACCCTTGCCTCTCTTCCAATGCAATGGAAGTTGGGATGAAGTATATTCCATCCTAAATAATAATTCTGGTCTACATTGCAAAAGTTTTTTCTGCCCCTTCAAGGGCTAGCTTTATCTTGATGACAAATAGCTGGAGATGATTCTACAAGTAGAATATTCTTGTCTGCATTGCGAGGGTCTAGCAGTCCACTTAAAGGGCTAGCTTCATTTGATGGCACATATCTAATAATAATTATAAAACTGAGACAATCTTGTCTGCATTGTGAGAGTCTAAACTGTCCCCTTTACGGGCTAGCTTCATTTAACAGCTAAGAGTTGTGTTTAGCCTTGTCTTCTTCCCTCAGAGTATATGTCTGCTGAATGAAACAGGACTGCAGTTCAAGAGTCCGTGCCTAACTCCAAAAAAGTTTGCTCCTGCATTTCCGGCCTTGAGTCCAGAAAGAATTGAAGAGAGAGAGTCCTCAACCAAGTAGTCAGCAAAGAGCTCGTTTTCTGGCCAGCTCTTTCATGCTCCCTTCGCCTTTTGTCACCTGACAGTAGGCTTTTTAGTCTCCAGTGAGACTGAACAACTTCACAGTGGTGTTCTACTTAGGAGGGCAGGTCAAAACCTGCAGGGTGAGTCCACTAAGAAGAGGTAGAGATGACTTTGATCTGGGTGGAGTAGAATCTTCCTTATCTTATTTAAATCTGCATAACATTTCTGAGAAGAATCCATATTCTGGGGCCCAATTGGGCAATAAGTGGTTCCTACGTACAGGTCCCTCCAAGTGGATTTAGTTAGATTTGGTAGCATCACCTTACTGTTACAAGCTGGAAAGCTTTTCCCTAGGGGCTTGGGTGCTGATGCTGTGTCAGATCAGGAAAGGTCTCACAAACCATATGCTTTCTAATTCAATCCATATACAGTTTTTTTTTTTTTTTTTTTGGGGGGGGGGGGGGTCTGTTGCTAAGACCATGGCATTGTTTTCAGTAGTTTCCTATTGGCCAAGAAGGCCTTGCTTCCTGCCCTTGATACTGGTGTAATGGATTGGAACCTCAATCAGGCTCAGGTGGATATCAGCTGCTGTTCCTAATTATTAAGTATTTTTGGTGAATGCACAAGAACCATGCTGACACATGTTCAAATAAGTGATGCTTCTGCTTTATTGCTACTGCGTACGTGCGTTATATTTGCGAGTAGTTAAGTGTCGTGAGCTAGTACGCCATACCCATAATGTTATCTGCTTGCTTGCAGCTTTTTGATTGGTCATGTCCATATAAGGTAAACTTCCTCCAGACTCTGAATGTTATCTCCAGCAGTAGTGGTCTGTACGGAGGCGCCATCTTTGTCACAGAACTTCACTCGGTGAGAGGGGGTATCTGGAAATTAGACATTTTTCCTAATCCATCACGGTGTTCATTACATTCCTTCACAGTCCCCCCTAAAATGTCTATTTTTCTTCTGTCCCTCATACTAAAGGGCCTACTCACCTGGCCCATACTCCTCAGCAACTCTTTTAGGCTGTATATAGAGAAGAGCAGTAACTAGCTCACTACCCCCCTCGATACAGCTTGGAGAGGGCAGTCAGGTGCTACCTATCCCTATAACCCTATAGAACCGTGAAGTTATGGACAGGGAGTGACTGTAGAGGAGTGAAGGGTTTGTCCTTTTCCATCATAAGGCGGTCCTCTTCTTCATGGTGGAGAAATGTAGGTGTGCTTTTGTTTACAGCCTTGCTCATTAACTTCTTTACAAATGGTAGAATACTATCTCACTGAGTAATTTCTTAGCCGTGGTCTTGGCTGTCATGTTTGTGACGACATAGGCTTCTGGCCAACCGGAGAACATGTCCACCACCACTAGGGCATATTCATATCGGCCGCTTTATGGCATCTGTATATGATCAATTTGTATTCTCTGGCACGGATATAGGGGTTTCTCCAAATGCTTCTGCGGAGTCTTTTCTGTCCTCCCCGGATTGCATTTTGCACATACTGCACACGAGGTGCAGTAATTTCTGGTTAAGGTGCATATTCCTGTTGCCCAGTAATATTTGCTGATCAATGAATTCATTAAGTTCTTAGAAAGATGTGCAGGTCCACGCGCCCATTGGACGACTGCTGGATACATATATTTTGGTAAACAGGTTTTCTCAGATACAGATCTCCATCATAGTCTGCTCCTTTTATCGATCCATTCCAGCCTTTCTTCTGTGTGAGCCACGCCTTGCATAGAGGCTAGGTATAGCCTGTCAGATGGCACATGCACTGCCAAAGGCATCTGCATTGGGGATTTACTCTCCTCTTCGGCCACTTCTCTTTGGTTTATTGCTGCTTGTTTGGTAGCTATATCCTCCAAGCGATTCCCTCTGGCTTCTTGAGAATTCAGTTTGCCATGTGCTTTAACCTTCAAGACAGCCACTTGTTCAGGCAGGAGTAGTACATCCATTAAATCCTTGATGGCTAGGCCATGTTTCACCAGTGTTCTGGCCGCTGTCAGAAACCCTCTAGCCCTCCAGATGGTACCGAAGTCATGAGCTACTCCAAGGGCGTACCTTGAGTCTGTGTTAATGTTGGTTCTTTTACCTTCTGCTATCTTGCACGCTGCAGTGAGGGCTTGAAGCTCTGCTTCCTGAGCAAATACTACTCCTGCTTGTAGGATTTCAAATTCACAGGTCACAGCATAACCTGTGTGGTATTTGACTCCATCTGCATATCTGGAGCCGTCCACAAAAAGTGTGTAGTCAGGGTTTTCCAGAGGAATTTCACTCACTGTAGGGGGATATGTGGTTTCCATGTGCATCATTTCAAGGCAGTCATGTGGTGTATTACAGGGGTCTCCATCACCCTCTTCACCGTCTCCTTCTTGTCCCCCCTCGAAAAAAGGTAGAAGGGTGGCCGGGTTAAAGGTGAGACACCTTTGGAGGGTCACATTGTCAGGAAGGAAGAGGGAGATTTGCAATCTTAGATGTCTGGCTGTGGACAGGTGTCGTCATTGCACCTGATTCAGGATGGCAGCAATGTCATGTGGTGCTAGAAGAAGTAGGGGGTGTGCTAAAACGAGGTCTGAAGTTTTGTCCAGCAGTGCTTGGGCAGCAAAGACAGCTCTTAAACAGGAAGGGCCACCTCTAGCCATGGGGTCCAAGTGGCAAGAATAGTACCCAATGAGTCTACCCAATGAGTCTAGTCCGTCCTCCATGTTCCTGAGCCAGGACCCCTGTGGCGTGGCCATTCTTCTCCGACACAAACAGTTTGAAGAGTTTTCCATAATCTGGAAGGCCCAAAGCAGGAGCGGTGGATATTGTTTGCTTCAGCAGAAGAAAATTGTCCAGGGCCTCATTTGACAGGGTAAATGGCACAGACTTGAGAGCATCATAGAGTGGTTGAATGAGGATTGATGCATCAGGGATCCACGCCCTGTATTTGGTCTTTGGAGGCTTTACAGCCTTGTTCCGTGAGGTAGCATAGTAGACTTTCTGAATTTTCTTCAGCAGCGGGGTGGTCATCTGCACAGAGAAGGTCGTCCACATATATAAGAGTCACTGTAGGGTGTTTTTGTTGCCATGTATCAAGGATGGAGGCTATGGCTTTTGCAAACTGGCTCTGAGAAATTTCCACCCCTTGAGGCAAACTGCCCAGGTGTACGGTTTTCTTTCATGGGAGAAAGGGAAGAGGTACCTGCAGGAAGGATGCAGGGGAACACTGTAGAATGCATTTGCCAGGTCCACTACAGTGAAGTACTCAGCCGTTGGAGGTATACCTGTGGATTTGGCACAATTGGGGTTTCCAACACTGTGGCTTCATTAACTGCTCGGAGGTCTTGGACCATTCTGTATTTCTCTGGTTCTCCTTTTGGGGTCCGTTTCTTCACTGGGAACAAAGGTATAATGCATTCCGAAGTACAGGGTATCAGAGTTCCATTAGACACAAGGGTCTCGACCTGTTTTGAGATAGCTGCGGATTGAGCTGGCTTCAAAGGGTATTTTGGTTTTCTGGGCAGGAGTTCCCAAGGTTTTTATTGCACCATGACTGGTGGTACTTAAGTGACCAATGTCTTTTAGCCCTGTGGACCATAGGCACGCAGGGATCCTGTCAAGTACTTCCTGTGGTATTGAACTTGGAGTTGTCGCTTCATAAAGTGTCATCATGAGAGGCAGAGAACACATGGCAGATGGGTCTTCTAAGGATAGGGGAGTATGTAGCTGCACTCCTCCTTCAGGCGTGAAAATGATTGAGGCCTGTAGTCTGGACTGCACATCAGCTCCTACCAGATTCAAGAGGCATATAGAAGACACCAAAAATCTGGCAAGCAAATCAGGAAATGTCCCAACTTAAAGTGGCTCAGTAGGGGAATGGAGCGGGCACTCCATCCACACCCACGCAGGAAACACCAATAGTGGAAAGGAAAGTATTAGCAGGTAGGTCCTCAGCTCTCAATACGCTTCTGGCTGCACCCGTGTCAATGAGGAAGGTGGTGGGTTTTTTCCTGTATAGGTAACATAACCTTTGCAAGGGGTCCCCCATTTGAGGACACTGTCATAAGGGGTGACACGGGTTTGCCCATTTCCTAGCGGGAGTTGGGGCGTGGCGGTGGTGGTTGTTGTTCACGTTGCTCTTCACGGGGTTCCTTGTCTTGTCTGGGATGTCTTGGGGCTCTGCATTCTCTTCTAAAGTGTCCTCATTTCCCACAGCTATAGCAGGTGATCCTTTCCCTGATACTGGGCAGTGGTGGTGGACGAGTGTAGGTGGGATCTTCGTCATGGGCTACCATGAGGGGCATTGTTTTTTTTCCCTTTTTGGTTTTCCATACCTCTGGCCACCAACAGTAGTTCGGACATCTTCATAGAGCGGTATTCAGGGCGAGCTACCATAAGCCATTTTCTGATATCCTCTCTGAGCCCTGAGACAAAAGCAGTTGATAACATATGTGTGTGTGCCTTTTCATAGTGTGAGAAGCCCAGATCATGAAAGGCCTGTGTGAGTCTGGCATGATACTTCTCCACAGACTCTCCTTTATCTTGGATTATATCTTGGATTGTGGTAGTCTGATCCGCCAATTTCTCTTTTGCCCAGTCGTGGAGTTGGTTGCAGAACTCCACACCTGAGGAATAGGAAGTGGCACTTGTCGTCAGGCAGGCATCATTGAAGGCTGCCTGCATGACCGGCCAAAAGAAATGTCCTGCTTTAATTTGGCAAAGGCTGATCAAGTCTTTCCAGGCAGCTGAGTAAGTTTGTTGTATCTGCACTATCCTGTGGTAGAAGGGTATTGGCTGTTTTTCTGGGTCAGGCAGACTTCTCACTAAGGTCGCTCCTTATGATGGGGTAAAAGTGACATACATCACCGGTGCCCCTTCTGGTAACCAGGACTGGTGTTAGGGTGTGAACTGACGATACCCTCGGAAATATGAATCCGGGGCCGGATTGGGGGTTTAATGAGCGGGTGCCCTTTTCACATGCAGTTGATCTTCCTAGTCTGATTTTTCTCCATCACTAGTATATTCGGCCTGTACCCCGGGGAGGATGGGAGTGTGGTAGGAACGATCCTGGTATAGAACAGGGAGAACTGGGTATAGATCTTTGTTGGGCCTTCCTAGTGTACCAAGATGGCCGTCTGTAGGAAGTGTATTGGGCTGCGCAGGAAGTGGAGACATAGGTGCACTAAGAGAATGTAGCTGCACTCCTCCTTCAGGCGTGAAAATTATTGAGGCCTGTAGTCTGGACAGCACATCAGCCCCTAGCAGATTCAAGAGGCATGTAGAAGACAACACAAATCTGGCAAGCAAATCAGGAAATGTCCGCAAAAGTGAGTACACCCCTAAGTGACAATGTCAAAATTGGGCCCAAAGTGTCAAAATCTTGTGTACCTTGC
This sequence comes from Pelophylax lessonae, assembly GCF_965119305.1. NCBI lineage: Eukaryota > Metazoa > Chordata > Amphibia > Anura > Ranidae > Pelophylax > Pelophylax lessonae. Next base: position 741,233,271 of record NC_138769.1, on the reverse strand, counting down.
ACTCCTCCACTTTCCGTTTGAGGATTCCCCACAGATGCTCAATAAGGTTTAGGTCTGGAGACATGCTTGGCCAGTCCATCACCTTTACCCTCAGCTTCTTTAGCAAGGCAGTGGTCATCTTGGAGGTGTTTGGGGTCGTTATCATGTTGGAATACTGCCCTGCGGCCCAGTCTCTGAAGGGAGGGGATCATGCTCTGCTTCAGTATGTCACAGTACATGTTGGCATTCATGGTTCCCTCAATGAACTGTAGCTCCCCACTGCTGGCAGCACTCATGCAGCCCCAGACCATGACACTCCCACCACCATGCTTGACTGTAGGCAAGACACACTTGTCTTTGTACTCCTCCCCTGGTTGCCGCCACTCACGCTTGAAACCATCTGAACCAAATAATGTTATCTTTGTCTCATCAGACCACAGGACATGGTTCCAGTAACGTGTCCTAAAGCCCCGTACACACGTACCGATTGTCGGCCGTAAATATTCGGCCGGCGACCGATCGGCCGATTGTAGGCTTGTTAGTATGATGCTTCCGACAGCCGACAGCGCACTTTCGGCCGAAAAGAATCAGTCGTGTAGGCATTAACATTTTTGTTGGCCAACACCAGAACGGCCGATTGTTCGCCAGTCAGTACAGAATTCGGCCGACAATCAGCAGATTTGCAAGACTGGGCATGCTCAGAAAAGAAAAAACACACGGAAAGTTAACCATCACATGACATCACTTCTGCAGTCGGCTGCTGTTGGCCGACAAAATTCATGTGCAGTCTTTTGCAGTTTTCAACAGACACGACAGCCCTGGACAAAAGACGGCCGATCGTTCGGCCGACGATCGGTACGTGTGTACAGGGCTTTAGTCTGCTTGTCTTCAGCAAACTGTTTGCGGGCTTTCTTGTGCATCATCTTTAGAAGAGGCTTCCTTCTGGAAGGACAGCCATGCAGACCAATTTGATGCAGTTTGCAGGAATATGGTCTGAGCACTGACAAGCTGACCCCCCATCCCTTCAACCTCTGCAGCAATGCTGGCAGCACTCATACGTCTATTTCCCAAAGACAACCTCTGGATATGACGCTGAGCACGTGCACTCAACCCCTTTGGTCTAGCATGGCGAGGCCTGTTCTAAATGGAACCTGTCCTTTAAAACTGCTGTATGGTCTTGGCCACCGTGCTGCAGCTCAGTTTTTGGGGCTTGTCAATGTTCTTATAGAGTAGGCCATCTTTATGTAGAGCAATTCTTTTTTTCAGATCCTCAGAGAGTCCTTTGCCATGAGATGCCATGTTGAACTTCCAGTAACCAGTATGAGAGAGAGAGCGAAAACACTAAATTTAACACACCTGCTCCCCATTCACACCTGACACCTTGTAACACTAACTAGTCACATGACACCAGGGAGGGAACATGACTAATTGGGCCCAATTTGGACATTGTCACTTAGGGGTGTACTCACTTTTTTTGCCAGCGGTTTAGACATTAATGGCTGTGTGTTGAGTTATTTTGAGGGGACAGAAAATTTACACTGTTATACAAGCTGTACACTCACTACTTTACATTGTAGCAAAGTGTCATTTCTTCAGTGTTGTCACATGAAAAGATAGAATAAAATATTTACAAAAATGGGCGGGGTGTACTTACTTTTGTCAGATACTGTATATATACACTATTTACTTCTATTATATACAGTATATACCCAATTATATACTTCTATTATGTACAGTATATACCATCTATATACTTCTATTATATACACTATATACCATCTATACCAGCCTTTCTCAACCTTTTAAACACAGAGGAACCCTTGAAATAAATTTCTGGTCTCGGGGAACCCCGGCTAAAAATTTTAAATCTACAACTCATGACAAATTAGTGTGACAGTCAGTGGGAAGAATGCTCCTTACTCTTGTCATCATTGGGAAGAATTACCCCCCTTACTGATAGCTAAAAGGAACAATGGTGTCATTGGGAACTTATCTGAGAGGCAGAAATTGCCCATTGCTCAAGGAACCCCTGATCTATATACTTCTATTATATACACTATATACTCATCTATATACTTCAATTATATACACTATATATCCATCTATATACTTCTATTTTATACACTATATACCCATCTATATACTTCAATTATATACACTATATACTTCAATTATATACACTATATATCCATCTATATACTTCTATTATATACACTATATATTTCTATTATATACACTATATACTTCAATTATATACACTATATACTTCAATTATATACACTATATACTTCTATTATATACACTATATATACTTCTATTATATACACTGTATATACCATCTATATACTTCTATTATATACACTATATCAGCCCTCAAATTTTCCACTCGCCTGCTCGCATTTTGCGAGTGGAAAATTATGTCGGGCGAGCTCTGGGAGCGAGAGGAGAGGAAAGCCAGCGGACTGAATAATGTCAGAGCGCGGATCATCCAATTATAACAGCTTGTAATTGCCGGGCACTCGCTGACACACACAGTCCCGCCTCCTAGCCCGGCTTCTTTGATGGACAGAACACCTGGCCAACCAGGACGTGTGACGTCTATCAAAGAAGCCGGGCTAGGAGGCGGGACTGTGTGTGTCAGCGAGCGCCCGGCAATTACAAGCTGTTACAGTTGGATGATCCACGCTCTGACACTGGCATTTGGGTTATCTCACGCCGATCATCTCTTCCATTTAGGCAGCTTGCTCCCTCCGTCTGCGCTGCTCTGCTCCCGGGGGCAGGAAGAAGGAGCGTGCCCGAAGATTGAGCAGCCGCTGCCTCCCTGTGTGACTGCATAGAAGGAGCGGTGGGGCGGCTGCATATAGAGGAATTGATATGCAAAGATCAATTCCTCTATATGCAGCCGCCCCATCCCCCTCCTATCCAACTACTTTTTTTTTTTTTTCCTGGCCCCCCTAGTGCTGTACAGCCCCCCCTCTCCAGCCCCTTAGTGCTCTTCAGCCCCCCCTCAAGCCCATCAGTGCTCTTCAGCCCCCCCCTCCAGCCCTCCCCAGTGCTCATCAGCCCCCTCTCCAGCCCTCCCCAGTGCTCTTCAGCCCCCCCCCCTCCAGCCCTCCCCAGTGCTCTTCAGCCCCCCTCCAGCCCCTCAGTGCTCTTCAGCCCCCCTCCATCCCTCGCCAGTGATCTTCAGCCCCCCCCCTCCAGCCCTCCCAAGTGCTCTTCAGCCCCCACCCTCCAGACCCTTGATGGGCACTGATGAGGCAGGACTGATGGGCACTAAAAACATTGTTATTAATATTTATTTTTGTAACTTCTGCAGTAATGCAAAAACATTTAACAGTGTAATTTTATGAGGGCGTGTTTAGGGGGGAATTAGAGGTGGGGCATGGTAGGAGTTGGGTGGGGCAACTGGTTAGCGAGTAACTCTGAAGGCCTGGCTAGTAGCTCAGGACTTTCAATTTTGAGCCCTGCAGTATATATACCATCTATATACCCATCTATATACTTCAATTATATACACTATATACCTCAATTATATACACTATATACTTCTATTATATACACTATATACTCATCTATATACTTCTATTATATACAGTATATACCATCTATATACTTCTATTATATACTCATCTATATACTTCAATTATATACACTATATATCCATCTATATACTTCAATTTTATACACTATATATCCATCTATATACTTCTATTTTATACACTATATACCTCAATTATATACACTATATACTCATCTATATACTTCTATTATATACAGTATATACCCATCTATATACTTCTATTATACACACTATATACCATCTATATACTTCTATTATATACACTATATACTCATCTATATACTTCTATTATATACACTATATACTCATCTATATACTTCTATTATATACAGTATATACCCATCTATATACTTCTATTATACACACTATATACATCTATATACTTCTATTATACACACTATATACCATCTATATACTTCTATTATATACACTATATACTAATCTATATACTTCTATTATATACACTATATACTCATCTACTGTATATACTTCTATTATATACACTATATACTTCTATTATATACACTATATACTCATCTATATACTTTTAATTATATACACTATATCCTCATCTATATACTTCTATTATATACACTATATATACCATCTATATACTTCTATTATATACACTATATATACCATCTATATACTTCTATTATATACACTATATAAACTTCTATTATATACACTATATACCCATCTATATACTTCTATTATATACACTATATACTTCTAAGAATACACTATATGCCATCTATATACTTCTATTATTTAAACGATATACTTCTAATATATCTCTGCACTCATTATATACTGATATACACACTTCTATCATATACAGTATATACCGGTATAGTACTAATATATATAAATGCTGTCATATATATACTTCTATGCTGAGGCAGCAGATAAACGTATACACATGTCATAGCAGGAGTTACACCCCCTTTTGCTTTTGGTGGGTGCCACCGCCCCTCAACTGCATCCCATTCAAGTAAATGGGGCCACTCTGCAAGCACCCCGCAACTGCATACTTCTGCGGGGTCCAAGGGGTTAAAGTAGGTGGTGATAAAACACAACACTGCCTGCTTTAACCCCTTGGTTGCTGTACTTCACAAGGTTGCAGGGCCGCCTCATTCACTTGAATGGGTCATGCTTGGCGGGTGTTACAACCATCAACCATGACAGGGCGTAAAACTCCTGCTGTGCCAGCGACATTTGTGTACACACACACCCCCCCCCCCCGGTCACTGCAGTTAACCACTTCAATACAGGGCATTTTCACCCCCTTCCTGCCCAGGCCAATTTTCCCCTTTTAGCGCTGTTGCATTTTGAATGACAATTGCGCGGTCATGCAACACTGTACCGACACCAAATTTATGTCATTTTCCCCCCACAATTAGAGCTTTCTTTTGGTGGTATTTGATCACCTCTGGGTTTTTTCCTTTATGCTAAACAAATAAAAAAAAGACCGAAAAGTTTGAAAAAAAAAAACGGAATTTTTGTAAAATCTTACCTGTAAAATTCCTTTCTCTGAGTCCTCCGACAGTCGCCGCCCCTTCATATTTGTCACAATAGGGTTACTGACCTTTGCTCCGTAGGAGTGGCTAGACAACAGAATATGTTAATATCAAAGCTTTTAGCATACTCCACCCCCAGGGGGTGGTCCCCTCAGTCAATACCCTCCTGCTTCCCACATTCCTGCCTCAGTTTCAGTAGCATAGCAGTAGAGTACATAAACAAAACCCCAAAAGAGGGGCGGGGGCGGCGACTGTCGGAGGACTCAGAGAAAGGAATTTTACAGGTAAGATTTTACAAAAATTCAGTTTTCTCTTACGTCCTCAGACAGTCGCCGCCCCTTCATATTCATCAAAATAGGGACGTCCCAAAGCAGTGTAGACATGAGGGGTGGGAAAAAAAGCAGCCGCGCCTAAGGCAACGCAATACCCACATCAGAGAAAGGAACCTTACCAAAGGAAGGAAACCAACTGGGCAACATGAAAAAAACTTGCTCAACAGGAGCAACAACCCAGGAAAGAACAAGTAACCCAGGGGTAAAAATACCCAAACAGCCAAGGACCCAGACCAGGGACCCTAAGGCACTGCCGCACTAAGAACTTTGCGGCCAAAGGAAGCATCTGCCAATGCCTGAACATCCACCTTGTAGAATTTCGAGAAGGTGTGAATGGACGACCAAGTCGCCGCCTTACACACCTGGGCCACAGAAGCCAGATGATGACAGGCCCAAGACGTACTCAGAGATCTTGTAGAGGTACTGGTAGACAACAGGCTTGGCAGTGGCATGCAATGCCAAGCCGCTGCAAGCAAAGCCAACAGAATACTGGTATGTATAAAAAAGGGGATTCACTCCAGAAATAAAGAAATTATTCTCCCACTCTACAAGACTCTGGTCCGGCCACATCTGGAGTATGCTGTCCAGTTCTGGGCACCGGTCCTCAGGAAGGATGTGCTGGAACTGGAGAAAGTCCAGAGAAGGGCAACAAAAATAATTAGGGGAATAGATGACATCAGCTATGAGGATAGACTACAAGCACTGAATTTATTCTCTCTGGAGAAGAGACGATTGAGGGGGGATATGATATCAATGTACAAATATTGTACTGGAAACCCTAGCATATGGAAAAACCTATTCAGAGAAAGGAAATACAATAAGACGTGTGGCCACTCACTAAAACTAGAGGAAAGGCGATTTAACCTTAAAATACGCAGGGGGTTCTTCACTGTAAGAGCGGTAAGGATGTGGAATTCTCTTCCGCAAACAGTTGTATCAGCAGGGAGCATTGATAGTTTCAAAAAAATATTAGATGGGCACCTTAGAGAACAACAACATACAGGGGTATACAATGTGTGGTTAACAGTAGACACACACACACACATCATAGGTTGAACTGGATGGACTGATGTCATTTTTCAACCTCACTAACTATGTAACTATGTAACATGGTTACTTCTGACTGTCTGGTTCTTCAGATTGGAGGTCCTCCGCTGCTCCCCCTGAGTCATCTCTCTCTTTCTCTTGAATAGGAGAGTGAACACAAAGTTTACGGGGGAATCTGGTGAAAGTCTCTGCAATACATGTCTGCTGCTGACAGATCATGTACTGATCTAGAAGTTCTAAATATTCTGGGCTTCCTCCAGTCGGATTTAGATCTGGCTCTATCTATCAGCTCCTTCAGAGTACAAGTGTCAGCTTTATCAGCCTTCACAGGTGTTTCCAGGTCTAGGCATCTTTCCTGTCCAATAATTCTTCAAGGGAGCAACTAGGTTCAGACCTCAGAGTAAGCGGAGGTTTCCCAAATTGAATCTCCCTCTTGTTCTCAACTCCCTCTCAGGAATTGGAGCGGAGTGGTTAGGAACACTCCCTGTGTACACTGAAGTGCTGTCATGGAAGTGCTGTCATGAATCTGCCAGTTAAGAGTTAACTTAGTGCAGAGTAATTGCACTAATTGGCAAAAGGCTGGCCTATTTAAACACCACAGCAGCACTGAGCCATTGCTGTCTTGTCTGCAGCTTTACCTGTACTTCCTGATTCTGAACCTGCTGTTTCCTGTTGAATTCCTGATCGACCTCCCGGCTTGTCCACTACTTCGTCTGCTTGCTGCCCGCCCTGACCTTGGCTCGTTCCTGTGACCACTCTCCTGCCTTATCCTTGTCGGCTTATCTGCTTCCGATTCTGGACGTGTTCACCTCCTGGTGGGGCAACCCTGGGGACCGCGACCTGGTGTTAGCTTGCAGCGCAGTCTATCCCCACCATCAGGGGCTCTAGTGAAAACCAGCTAGCACTTAGACTCCGCACCTCAGACTAGCCCGTGTCTACCACCAGTGTGACCCGTCCGTGTTCCTGTTGTACCAGATCCCACGAGGCTACCTCTGCACGTCAGGCTCAGCCACCAGCACCATTACAGTACAAGACAGCCATGTCGGAGCCTGCAAGAGGGGCCTCTCCTCTGGACGAGATCTGCCAACACTTGGCAGCATTGTCGCAAACAGTCAAGTCGCTCCAGGACAGCTATGTGCACTTGGAGGAACGGTTGCACTCTGTGACTAACCCAGGGAACCCTCCTGTTTCTTTGGTACCCCCAACTTCCACAACACCAACAGGTTCGGTCTCAGGACCCACAGTGGTGATGCTACCACCTGAACCCAGGGTTCCTACACCAGAGCGATTTTCAGGCGATCGGGGCAAATTTAGGACGTTCCGTATTGCATGCGAACTTTATTTCTCACTGCAGCCCTGGACTTTCTCCTTGGAAGCCACCAAGGTTGGATTTGTCATCTCCCTACTCTTGGATGAACCCCAGTCCTGGGCACACCGACTTCTTGAAAAGCGCAGCCCACACATAGACTCCTTGTCTTCTTTTTTTAGTGCCATGGCTCAATTATACGATGATCCACAGCGCACTTCCACAGCGGAAGCTGCTCTTCATGCACTCCAGCAAGGCCGCAGAGCAGTAGAGGAGTACGTCACGGATTTTAGACGGTCGAGTACTGATACCGAGTGGAACGACGCAGCACTACGTCACCAGTTCCGCTCAGGCCTATCTGAGGGTCTGAAGGACGAGCTAGCCCGAGTTGGCGTTCCAGACTCCCTAGAGGCATTGATTTCATTGGCTATCCAGATAGATCGCCGGCTTCGTGAGCGCCGTGCAGAAAGGTCTGCCCAGCACCCACGCCCGTTCTGGATGATGCCGCGGTTCGCAACTCCGGCTCATGTCACCTCCACCAGGCCCATTCCGGCCAACCTGGCTCCTGCTAACTTCACACCAGATGCCCCAGAACCCATGCAGCTTGGCGTTATGCGGTCTACCCTAACCGCTGAAGAACGACACCGCCGGCAAAAGAATAACCTCTGCCTATACTGTGGTGAAGCCGGCCATTACATACGTTCTTGCCCAGCAAAGTTACGTAAGTTTCTCTCCATCTCTCCTTCAAGTTATCCAGCATCAGCTGCCAGTGCTACTCACTTAGCGCTCCCTGTTTCGTTTCAACTCCCGGGAGGTACAATACCAGTCACCGCAATTATTGATTCTGGAGCATGCAGCTGTTTCATTGATCTCACGTTCGCCATCCAACAACACATCCCTCTTCAAACCAAGACTCAAGGACTTTCCATTTTTCTTGCAGATGGGTCTCATATTAAGTCTGGACCTGTGACTCAGGAGACCCCTCCACTTCCTATGGTCACTTCTTCAGGTCACAAAGAGCTACTAAGCCTGGATGCTATTGCTTCCCCTTTATTTCCGGTTATCTTGGGATTGCCATGGCTGCAGGCCCACAACCCGCAGATCGATTGGATGACAAGAACGATCAAATTTCAGTCTGATTACTGCATAAACTCCTGTTTACCGGTCTCTCTCAGCCCTGCCAGTACCCTGCTCTGTTTGGACTCTGACACAGATCTGCTTTCTGCCGTGCCTAAGCCTTATCATGGCTACCTTGACGTTTTTAGTAAACGGGGGGCTGAGACCCTTCCTCCTCATCGCACATACGACTGCCCGATCGAGTTACTTCCTGGGGCCGGGATTCCATTCGGTCGTATCTTCCCTTTGTCAGAACGGGAATTGGAGGCTCTGAAAGAATACGTGGATGAAAATCTAAAGAAGGGGTTCATTCGTCCATCGACATCCCCAGCAGGGGCAGGAATCTTCTTCGTGGAAAAAAAGGACCACTCTCTCCGCCCCTGTGTGGACTACCGGGAACTAAATAAGATCACGGTCAAGAACCGTTACCCTCTTCCCCTGGTACCAGAACTTTTCCAAAGACTGAGGTCAGCCTCCATTTTCACTAAGTTAGACTTACGTGGGGCCTATAATTTGGTCCGTATTCGTGAGGGGGATGAGTGGAAAACAGCGTTTCGCACCAGGTTTGGGCATTTTGAATATCTGGTGATGCCCTTCGGCCTGTGCAACGCCCCAGCAACCTTTCAACATTTTGTAAATGATATTTTCAGAGACTGGTTAGATATCTTTGTTATTGTCTACCTGGATGATATCCTGATTTTCTCTGCATCCCTGGATCAACATCGGGGACATGTCAAAAATGTCCTCGGCAGACTCCGCCAACACGGATTATATGCCAAGCCTGAGAAGTGCGAATTTGAACGCCAGAGTATTCAGTTCCTAGGTCTCATAATTTCCACTGAAGGAATTAAGATGGATCCCCAAAAGGTCTCAGCCATCTTAGACTGGCCACCCCCGTCAGACAAGAAGGGGGTCCAGCGCTTCGTAGGTTTTGCCAACTTTTACAGGAGATTTATTAAGGGATTCTCTGACATCATTTCCCCCATTACACAGCTCACGAAGCAGAATACCCGGTTCAATTGGCCTCCTGAAGCCCAGACTGCCTTTCTAACCTTGAAAAGGCTCTTTACAACTGCTCCCATCCTGAGTCACCCGAATCCTGCCCTTCCTTACCTTCTCGAAGTAGATGCATCAGAAGTGGCCGTGGGGGCAGTTATTTCGCAAAGGCAGGGTACTAAAGATCTCATACATCCTATAGCCTTCTTCTCTCGTAAACTTTCCCCAGCAGAAAGGAACTATGACGTTGGCGATCGGGAACTTCTGGCCATTAAGGCTGCCCTTGAGGAGTGGAGGTACTTGTTGGAAGGGGCAACGCATCCTATCCTCATCTTCACAGATCACAAGAATCTTGAGTATTTAAGAGCTGCTAAACGGCTGAGGCCACGTCAGGCACGTTGGGCATTGTTTTTCTCAAGATTTTCCTTCCATATTACCTACCGGCCGGGATCTAAAAATGTCAAGCCAGATGCGCTCTCCCGCATGTTTGATGATCCAAAGGAAGTGCCAGTAAACGACACCATCCTGTCCGCAGGTAATTTTTTGTTATTACAGACCAACCTGATGGCCCAAATAAAGCAAGCTTCTGCAAAGAATCTCTGTCTCCCTGAGGTGTCCCTGGTACCCAGAGATGGGTTATTATGGCTTGAAGACAAGATCTTTGTCCCTGAAGAGGTCCGAGTGACGGTTTTAGGGTTATGCCATGACCACCCTCTGGCGGGCCATTTTGGTACTCATAAGACCCTGGATCTATTAAAACGAACATTTTGGTGGCCAGATCTGGAACAGAGTTGCAGGGAGTACGTGAAGTCTTGTACCGTCTGTACCCGGAGTAAGTCTGTAAGAAACAAGGCGTGGGGCCTGCTCAGGCCACTACCAGTCCCTGACAGGCCTTGGAAGATGGTCGCCATGGACTTCACAGTGGAGCTTCCCCCCTCAGAGGGCTGTTCCGCCATTTTTGTGGTCGTTGATCGTCTATCTAAGATGGCCCATTTCTTGCCACTCAGGAATACACCCACGGCCAAGGAGACCGCAGAAGATTTTATTAAAGAGATCGTTAGGCTTCATGGGGTTCCTGCAAATATTGTTTCAGATAGAGGGGTCCAGTTTACCTCCCGCTTCTGGAAAGCCTTGTGCGACGCGTTGAAGATTGAGCTGTCCTTGTCTTCCGCCTACCATCCTCAGACTAATGGACAAACCGAAAGGACAAACCAGACGTTGGAACAGTATATCCGTTGTTTCACCACATTTGTCCAGGATGACTGGGTGGCCCTACTACCATTGGCAGAGTTTGCATACAACAATGCTAAACATTCTGCTACAGGGCAAGCTCCGTTCTTCGCAAACTACGGTTTCCATCCGTCCTTCTTACCGGACGTTCCCGCTGAACCCACAGTTCCAGCAGTACAGGATATCATTAGTTTCCTCAACCGCAATTGTAAACTGCTGCAGGATGCTATAATAAGGGCACAAGCAGCCTCTAAAAAAATTTTTGACAGGAAGAGGAGAGGGGAACTAATCCTTCAACCAGGTGACCAAGTATGGCTATCTACATGCAACCTCCGCCTAGCCTGTCCCTCAAAGAAATTGGCACCCAAGTTTATTGGACCCTTCCCGGTCAAGAGGAAACTCAACGAGGTCTCATATGAATTACACTTACCTGATTCTCTTAGAATTCATCCGGTGTTTCATGTCTCCTTGTTAAAACCTACAGTCCCTAACTCCTTCCCGGGCAGAAGCTCGGAACCACCCGAACCTGTGATTGTCGATGGGGAGGAAGAATATGAGGTGGAGGCTATTTTGGATTGCAGGAGGAGGAGAGGTCAATTACAATTTCTCATAAAGTGGAAAGGTTACGGCCTGGAAGAAAATTCCTGGGAACCAGAACGGAATATCCATGCTAAAGAACTGATCTATGCTTTCTTTCGCAGTCACCCACAAAAGAAAAACCTATTGGGCACCCGGAGGTTGCCCTTAAGGGGGGGGGCAATGTTAGGAACACTCCCTGTGTACACTGAAGTGCTGTCATGGAAGTGCTGTCATGAATCTGCCAGTTAAGAGTTAACTTAGTGCAGAGTAATTGCACTAATTGGCAAAAGGCTGGCCTATTTAAACACCACAGCAGCACTGAGCCATTGCTGTCTTGTCTGCAGCTTTACCTGTACTTCCTGATTCTGAACCTGCTGTTTCCTGTTGAATTCCTGATCGACCTCCCGGCTTGTCCACTACTTCGTCTGCTTGCTGCCCGCCCTGACCTTGGCTCGTTCCTGTGACCACTCTCCTGCCTTATCCTTGTCGGCTTATCTGCTTCCGATTCTGGACGTGTTCACCTCCTGGTGGGGCAACCCTGGGGACCGCGACCTGGTGTTAGCTTGCAGCGCAGTCTATCCCCACCATCAGGGGCTCTAGTGAAAACCAGCTAGCACTTAGACTCCGCACCTCAGACTAGCCCGTGTCTACCACCAGTGTGACCCGTCCATGTTCCTGTTGTACCAGATCCCACGAGGCTACCTCTGCACGTCAGGCTCAGCCACCAGCACCATTACAGGAGTGTTCTAGAACTGTCTCAGTTAAAGGCCTTTCTGTCATGTTTGCCTTTCTCCTGGTTATCACGTCAGCATAAAAAAAAAAACTCAGATGGATTCACTGGTCATGGAGAACTTTTCTTAACGTTCTTCCAGTTTGAGCGGTGCTTTTACCTATGTTTGACTACATTCCCATGGGTACATCAGTTTTTCATGGGAACCAAGAAATTGTTCTGCCACCCTTTGGGGTACTAATTTGCGTCCTTTAGACATGGGAGAGGTCGCCCTGTGGCTTAGTTGGTTAAGTGCATGTCTAATAAACAGGAATATTGAGTTTGACTCTCAGCAGTGCCTTCCTTTTGGTTCTAGGAATCTCCCAGATATTGTGAAGTTACATCTAAAAGCTACAGCTTCCTTCAAGCTTCAGAAGGCCTGTTCATCCTTTTTTCCGGAAAAGACAAAGGGAAACGTGCCTCATCTAGGGCGATTGTGGCATGGATTGTCTGGGCCATCCGATAGGCTCATAGAGCCGAGGGCTTGGCTTCTTTAGGGATGATGACCGCTCACTCGACCAGGAGTGTGCCCACATCCTGGGCAGCTTTGCAGCATGTGGTTCTCAAAGTAATCAGTAGGGCAACCTTGTGGTCCTTGATCAATACATTTATGGCTCATTATTGTGTAGAACCGGGATCTTTATCTTCTGTTAATTTTTGGTTTACAGATCCTGTCGTTGGACAGTGTCAATTAAACCCTTATCTTTTGGTTCTGCAATTGCCCACTTGGGTGTGTATGGCTAGTTATTTCCCATACGTATGCTGCCATGGAGTCGGTCAGGAAAATGGAAAATTTCCTATCAAATACTTACCGTAATTTTCCTTTCCTGATGGACTCCATGGCAGCAGGAGTTCCCACCCAAAGTCATGAGTAGGCTAGTTACGTAACGTGGCCTCTGGCTCACAGCAAAGATTTATGGGAGTGGGGTCCTATAGGGGGTCCTATAGAGTGGAGGCGGGGTTAACCCATACATATGCTGCCATGGAGTCCATCAAGAAAGGAAAATTGTGGTAAGTATTTGATAAGAAATTTGCCATTTTCTCCATAGAAGGTGCAACTCCCCCATGTGTAATTCTCATACATTTAGAATCCCTGCTAGGGAAGCCGCAAGTAGGCCAAGTTTGAAGCAAGTGATGTTTGAATTGAGCACTTTGCTTAAGAAGCTATGTCTTACAGTAGAAAGGATAAAGTGTATGTATGGCTAAAACTTTTTTTTTGCAGTATGTGTACTAAATCGGAAATCCTTCCCTTTCCTCTTTCAGAGACCCAACAGGAAGTTAGGGAAAATCTCCTGGTTGTCTCCCAATTCCCCTGAGTTGTAGTTATATAAGACAACTCAATTTTGGCTATCCTCTCACTTTCTTTCTCAGTGGCAATGATCACTAGTAAAAATCGAGTATAAAATTTTTTTTTTAAAAAAAATAGAGGGGTAAACCTCACCACGGAATCTGACCCTTCCCCACTTAACTACCGCCCTATAGCAGATTTACTATATATATATATATATATATATATATATATATATATATATATATACTGTATATATGTGTGTGTGTGTGTGTGTGTGTGATTCTACACTTCCGTCTAGGGGTGCACAGCGTTTCTGTTGTGATAAGTCACAGCAGAAGTCAATCAGCGGGTGCCGGTTTATGGAGGTCTGCCGGCACCGGCTGATTGTTGGGAAGAGAGGCTGGATAGGAGCTCTGCCTATGTAAACAAGGCAGAGCTCCATTCTGACAGCAGGTGTGTAAATGGTTTTGCAATCCATCACATCCCCTAGTAAAAGCACCACACAAAGTACACAAAAACACTGGTTAGGCACACATTCAACCCTTTGATCACTCTAGATATTTAACCCCTTCCCAGTCAGTATCATTAGTACAGTGACAGTGCATTATTTCAACTCTGATTACTGTATTAGTGTCAATGATTCCCAGTTAAAAATCAAAAGTGTCAGTTAGTGTCTGATTGGCCGTCGCAATATCACAGTCCCGCTAGAAGTCGCTGATCGCTGCCATTCCTAGTATATAAAAAAATTTCCAGTACATATACCAAAGTTTGTAGACACTATATCTTTTGCGCAAACCAAACAATGTACGCTTATTGGGATTTTTTTTTTTTTTTTACTAAAAATATGTAGCAGAATATATACAGTGTTGGCTTAAAATTCTGAAGAAATTTTTTTTTTATTAGATATGTGTTATAACAGAAACTAAAAAATATTGTTTTTTTTTTTTTTTTTTCAGTCGGTGGTTATTTGTTTACAGTATAGTGGAAAAAAAACCAAAAAACACGAAAGCTGTATTTGTGGGAAAAAAGTGCCATAAATTGTATTTGGGTACAGCGTTGCAATTGTCAGTTAAAATAATGCAGTGCTGTATTACTAAAAATGGCCTGTCGTGAAGGGGGGTAAATCTTTTGGCGGTCAAGTGGTTATACAAAATAAAAGGGTTTGCCCATAGATACACAATAAATCAATTCTTACTGAAAATAAATATTTTACATAAATTCAAACTCATACCAAATCATTCAAGCTAAGTTAAGCAGCCAATAGCAGACACTGGAGAGGTACATGTCTTCAGTTATCTTCCTGAGCTCCTCAGGGGACTCTAAGCTGAGGACATGCAGTAAATAAATACCCCCACAACATAGACAGCCCTACACTAAGAGGCAGGGGGTTGTGATGTAGCTCTGACTCCCAAACTGGAGCACCCCAGGTCCAGGAGTTCTCCAGGGAAGATAACTAAAGGCATTTTAGGTTGAAAGTGTTGGTATGAACAATATTTTAGTTTAAGCCCGTGGGGCCTGTGTTTTACTGTGGAGCACAGAACGTTAGCTTTCAGGGATAATAGAATTACAAGTATCAGAGAGTTTGCAAAGCAGCATTTTATAACTAGTTGTGTTTCTCTCCTTTCTTTCCTCAGGATTATTCATTTCATTTGCTTCTGCTGGCAAGAATCCTTTCCGGCTTTGCACACGCCAGATATTCCACCATCCCCTCCAGTATCATCAGTGAACTTTATGAAGGAAGTTGGCGCACCTGGATGCTGTCTTTCTATCAAACTGCTATTATAATAGTAAAGTAAGTATGCTGTATAGAAAAAGAAGAGCCAGGCAATGGTGCTAACATTATTTACATGTAGTCATGGTTCTGCTGGCAAAAATCCTTTAGGGGTTTGCACACGCCAGCTATTCCACCATCCCCTCCAGTATCATCAGTGAACTTTATGAAGGAAGTTGGCGCACCTGGATGCTGTCTTTCTATCAAACTGCTATTATAATAGTAAAGTAAGTATGCTGTATAGAAAAAGTCTACTGAGTGCCTGCTGCAGCAATGGAAGTTTTTAACAGCAAGAAAAATAGATGCTGATGAACTTTTTTCTAAAACCACCACAAATAGTGACCTGACACAACACTTTAGACAGCTTAGAAACACCCTAGACAAGCAGGTCAGAACATGGTGGGACATCTTCACCCTCAAAAAATACATGAAAGAGGGGATGACACCAAGGAGACTCAGGTGGGAAGAGTCCCCCAATGACGGCATGTTGGGTAAAGATTTAGAAGATGAGTGGTATGGGTTTTTTAACCATTCTGAAAGGAAATTGCTACAACTTATAGTCTCTAGAAAAGAGAAAAAGCTCAAAACATTGGAGGAGAAGGTGAAAGGTCTCAAAGAGACTATGACCCCTTTTGAAGACGCAGGGGAATATAAAGATAAAATGAAACTTCTCCAGAATTTTATAGGGAAAGTAGATAGGGACACCCAAATTAAAAAAATAAAAAAATTCAATAGGGACACCAATGACTATCTCACTAAAAAAGTATATAAGTGGCAAGCTGATCCAGCTATACCCCCTGAAACCGCCAGGACATCTTTGGTAGAGATGAGTTCACCTCCCCAACAAACACCTGCACCTAGGGGGCAGACTGCCCCAAGAGCTACTAGAGATAGTAGTTCTAGTAGTGATGATGATGTTTTCAATACCCCACATCTTGGGAGATATCCAAATGACACTCCCTATCCGGAATCTCACTACAGACAACGACAGCTAAGTACCCCGCAATATAGAGTACCTGTTCACAATAGATTTGATGCCCTCAGACATGAGCCTCCACCCCCCCAATATGGAGACAATGGTGGTTACTATTATGGCAATCAGGAAGGTTTTCCCCCCCAACATCAATATGGTAACCCCAGGGGGAGAGGGAGAGGAAGAGGCAAACAACATGGTCCACCCAACCAAGGATACTACCAACAGTATAACCCACCACCTTGGAATTACAATCAGCCCCGGGGGGGTTTTCCCCAGAGGGGCCAAGGGGGGCCCCCAACGAGAGGGAGAGGGCAGACCCAACCTCGGGGGGGAGGTGGGCAGACCCGGAATCCACAGCGAGAGGAAGAGTGGACCCCATGGCAATACACGCCAGTACCGAACAGGGACACAGAGAAAAGAAACAGAACAAGAGGATGCAGAGTAGGTCGCAGGAAAAAGAAAAAGGGAGCATTAAGCCTAGGGATCTTTAACCTGAGTGATGCCACATTTACTGAGGAGGAACTCAAGGTTTTAGAACTAGGCCTCAAGTTCGTCCCAAACAAACTAAATAAATTTGAAGTTTTTATAGATCTGCAGAAGTTTTTACGGAAAATTAATATTAAGAAACATTTTTTTAACAAAGGAGATTTTAAACAAGTGAACAATGGAAGATATAAATATACGGAATTAAGGAACAAGTCCATTTTTAACCCCAAAACTAAAAATCCCGAATTTAGTGAGGTTTTCAAAACCCTAGTAGAACAAGAGATTGAACTAATTAATACAAAAGCCGGGAATAAGCAAGCGGATATAGGCCTTGGAATCAAAAAATTAGAGAGTAAAAAGAATGTGGTAATCAGACCCGCTGACAAAGGGGGAGGTCTGGTCATTCTTAACAAACAAGACTATCTGTAACTCTCTGGGTTTGTTTTAGTGAACTGGATTTGCAGCTGCAGAATTTCCACTCAGTAGTCCTGTAGAGATGTGTTGAATCACCATATCCAACTCTCCAGACTCATCATTGTGGCCCAGCCTGCTTCAGCATACACATACACAAACACTTAGATAAGATGTTCCTGGCGTGATAGATCTGTATGCAGTAGTGTTGAGGTGTTATACTGAAGGATAGGCTTGAGTAGTGATAGCAATGATAGGCACTCAGGTAGTAGTGTTGCAGGAGTGATAGCAGATGGTGATAGATAGTATGCAGGAAGGTTAGCAATCATGTACAAGTATCAGGTGGTAGGGGACAACAGATGGAGTGTACAGGAGATGCTAAGTTAGTGCAAGGATATAGATGGTAGTAGGCTCAAGAGCTAGCAATCTAGGTAACGGTGCAGATGATAGATATAGTAATGCATAGATCCTAGAGATAGCAACAGTCTTTAGTATGCAAGAGAAGATAGTGTAAGTTGATAGGAAGGAATCCCCTGCGGGGTACTTATCACTAGCTGGTTTAGAGGGGTCCGGTGGTGAGGTAAGGATCAGGTAGCGAGATACAGGATCAGGTAGCGAGATACAGGATCGAGTAGCGAGACTCCGGTCAATCCAGGTATTGGGGGAAATAGCTGGAGGATTCGGCAGCGTCAGACAAGGCTGTATAACAGGCGGTTTGCACGAACACCTTGTGAGTGCATACCGGCGATTGAAATAGCCGCTCAGAGCGGCGCCTAGTGGTGACATCATCGGTGTTTAAAGAGACAGGTAGCTATATGCGTTCCACCTACCTGAATGGTGGAACGCAATGCGGAAGTAGGAGGCTAGAAAGGTACCGAAGGTACCAGGATCTTACACTATCTTGATGAACTCAATAGGTTGGTGGGAGACCAGGAAACTTATGAGAAACTCAAAGGAAACCCAACCAACAAAAATAAAGCTAAATTGAAGAGAATGATCAAGAGGGCGTTACATGATGAGCTTATTACTAAAAAAGAAGCAAAATACTTAGTCCCAAGTGCACCTCGAATACCTGTCATCTATCAGATTCCCAAGGTTCATAAGAACAAAGAAAAACCCCCAGGGCGACCAATCGTCAGTGGAATCGAGTCCGTATTCAGTAGACTAGGGGAATATCTGGATTGTTTTTCACAACCCCTGGCAAAAACTTTTCCGGCATACCTGCAAGACAGCAAGGAGGTTATACAAGTACTGGAACAGATTGACACTAACCCACCACAACAGATTCTGGCAAGTGTGGATGTTGATTCTCTATATACCAACATACATCAATCACATGCATTGGAGGCAGTAAGATGGGCCCTGGACAGATCCGAGATGTCTGAGGAACAAACTGATTTTCTTCTACAAGCCCTTGAATTGGCCATGAGCAAGAATTATTTTTGGCATAGTGGCAGCTATTACAGACAAAAAAAAGGCGTAGCCATGGGCGCCAAATACGCCCCATCAGTAGCAAACATCTTTCTTAGCAAATGGGAGGAAGAGGTCATCTACAGCAAGGATAGACCGCAGATACGTCTATATAAACGCTATATAGATGATATCCTAATTGTGTGGGAGGGGAGTCCTGAATCCTTCCAGGAGTTTATGGATGAGATCAGAACCAATGAGTATTCCATCTCCTTTTCCGACACTTGGAATAAAGAAATTAACTTCCTCGACCTAACCATCTATAAGAATAATGAAAAGCTATGCACCAGGACCTACTTCAAAGAAGTGGACCGAAATGGGTATATCCCAAAACACAGCTGCCACCACCCCAGATGGCTGAATGCGGTACCCAAAAGCCAACTGATTAGAATTCGACGGAATTGTAATGATGAAAATGATTATAACAAACAAGCTGATACAATTATCAGAAGATTTGAAGAAAAAGGATACAGCTCGCAATCTCTATTAAAGACCAAAGAAGAAGTACACCAACTTGACAGGAAGGAGATGATTAAAACCAGGACCAAAAATAAGAACAACATATATGGAACTGCCTTTATGACCGTTTTTTCCCGGCAATATAGATATTTAGAAAAAATAATCAACAAGCATTGGCATGTATTGCAAAAAGACACTATTTTTGAAAAAATACTGCCTAAAAAAACCGCACTTTATCTATACCAAACCTATCACTCTAAGACATAGGCTTGCCAAGAATGTGGTTAATCCTCCCAAACCTCCAGGGACATTCCTGGACTTGATAGGGTTCTATTCTTGTGGTAGGTGTGTTATGTGCAAAACCTCTAAAAATAGGGTTAGAAAAACAACACAATTCAGATCCACCAGTAATGGTAGAACCTTTGAGATTGATAAATTTATAACATGTAACACAACACATGTAACCTACCTATTGGAGTGTTCTTGCAAACTCCAGTATGTGGGCCGCACCACTCGCCCACTAGGGGTTCGGCTGAGAGAACATGTAACCAACATTAAAAATGGTTTTAAAAAACATAGCCTCTCCAACCACTTTCGACTGGTCCACAATAGTGACCCCACCGGAATCAAATTTTGCGGTATTGATAAGGTGGTATCTAACTGGAGAGGGGGCAATTTAACCCAGGGTATTTCACGAAATGAGAGGAGATGGATATACTCTCTAAAGACCCTCCAGCCTTATGGGTTAAACAAAGATTTTGATCTTAATTGCTTTTTATCCAATTGGTAGGGTTTTAATCTTTTATATTGCTATTCTAGTCTGGGGATTTTTTACTATTATATGTTCGTATCCCCCTTACTGTTAATTTTACATATATAATTAATTTCACAAATATTTTTACATTTAACTTGCTCCACCCCTTTTTTTGGGATTTGCCATTCTGACATCCTTACATATTTTTGTTCACTTAGGGATCCAGCTATAGCTCCTAGTGTCCTCTGGTTCCCGTTGCATTTTTAACCTTCCAAGGATTGACATTAATTTTTAAAAAAATTTTAATATTCCAAACCAAACTGTATTTTATTTACGAATTATATCTAAATATTTTTTCCGTTATTTTATAGCAGACTTATAATCACCGCTAATATTTGCTGTAGTCATTCTATGTACCCATGCAATTCTATATAAATATTGGGGATGGGCATTCCACCTCAGAGAGCCCACCTTAATTATATATATGTATACATATTTATTATTGCTCTTTTTCAAATATTCTATTTTTTCTATTTTTATGTTTATTTATACATTTTTGTAACTCCGCCCTGTTGGGGGTGGAGGATGGTGTTTCCGTTTGCTCCATATATATTATATATTTTTAACATTCATTTTGGCATTGTCAGGGTCCGGACTGGTAGCAGGAGCGATGCAGGGAGTGGATCCGCTGTGTCAGTGAGGGATTGGCGTGGACCGTACCGGAGGATCGGTTCTAAGTAGTTACTGGTTTTCACCAGAGCCCGCCGCAAGGCGGGATGGGCTTGCTGCGGCGGTAACTACCAGGTCGTGTCCTCTGGTAGCGGCTCAACCTCACCGACTGCTGATATAGGCGTAGTACAAAAGGGACAGGCAGAGGCGTAGTCATACGTAGCAAAGGTCAGGGCAGGCAGCACAGGTTCAGAGGCGATAGTAGTTAGCAAAGGGTTCGGCAACAGGCAAAGGATTACACAAATAACGCTTTCACTAAGGCAACAAGGCAACAAAGATCTGGCAATGGCTGGAAGGGGCAGGTCACTTATATAGGAAACAGGAAACATGTCACAGGAAACAGGTCACAGGAAACGGGTCACAGGAAACAGGTCACAGGAAACAGGTCACAGGAAACAGGAAGGGAGGTTTGGACCAGGCACCAATTACTGGTGCACAGGCCCCTTAAAATTCAAACGACCTGCGCGTGCGCGCCCTATGGTGCAGGGGCGCACGCTCAGGGAACCATGTGAGCGGGGAGCGGAGGAGGGAGCCGGAGCGGGCACAGGTGAGTGGATCTGGAACGAACGCTGCGAGCGCTCCGGTCCAGAAGCAGGGACCGGAGCGCTCAGCGTTACAGTACCCCCCCCCTTTAGTCTCCCCCTCTTTTTGGTACCCAGAAACCTGAGGATGAGGTTACGGTCCAAGATATTCTCCTCTGGCTCCCAGGATCTCTCTTCAGGACCGCAGCCCTCCCAGTCCACCAAAAAATATCTTCTCCCCCTGACCAATTTAGAGGCCAATATCTCCTGAACGGAGAAGACATCCGAGGTACCGGATACAGGCGTGGGAGGAAGATTCTTGGGGGAAAAGCGATTAAAGACCGCAGGCTTGAGGAGGGAGACATGAAAACAGTTGGGAATTTTAAGGGAGGGAGGGAGATGGAGTTGGTAACACACAGGATTGATCCTCTTCTTGACCTTGTAGGGTCCCAAATAACGAGGACCAAGCTTGTAACTAGGAACCCTGAAGCGGACGTACTTGGAGGAGAGCCAAACTCTGTCCCCAGGAACCAGGACAGGAGGAGACCGACGTTTCTTGTCCGCTTGGATTTTCATGCGGGATGAGGCCTGTAAGAGGGACAGGCGCGTCTCACGCCAGATGGCAGAAAAGTCTTGCACCAGGTCATCCACTGCAGGTACACGGGAGGAGGAGGATAACGGCAGAGGAGGCAGATGATGACGACCGTAAACCACGAAGAAGGGAGACTTGTTGGTGGCGGAAGAGTCTTTGTGGTTATAGGAGAACTCCGCAAACGGGAGGAGGTCGACCCAATCGTCTTGACGGGAGGAAACGAAGTGGCGAAGGTAGTCGCCCAAGATTTGATTGACCCGCTCTACTTGTCCATTGGTTTGGGGGTGGTATGAAGAAGAGAAATCCAGCTTGATTTTAAGCCGTCCACAGAGAGCCCTCCAGAACTTGGACACAAACTGGACTCCTCTATCGGAGACAATATGTGAAGGCAGGCCGTGTAACCGGAAGATGTGTCGGAGGAAATGCTTGGCCAACTGAGGTGCGGATGGTAAGGCTGGCAACGGGATGAAGTGCGCCATCTTCGAGAAGCGATCTACGATGACCCAAATTATCGTTTTCCCGTGAGATGGTGGTAGGTCCGTAACAAAGTCCATCGCGATATTGGACCAAGGGGTCTCTGGTATGGGAAGTGGCTGGAGAAAGCCGGCGGGTCTTTGGCGAGGGGTTTGTCTCTGGCACATACAGAGCAGGACTGTACAAATTCAGAGATGTCCTTCTCCAAGGATGGCCACCAATATCTCCTGGAGATAAGTTGTAGAGTCTTTCGGACGCCAGGATGTCCTGCAAGAAGAGAAGAATGTCCCCACTTAAGAACCTTTAGGCGAAGATGGGGAGAAACATAGGTCTTTCCGGGAGGGAGGTTATGCAAGTCTATAGGTGCCACGGTGACCAGACATTCTGGGGGCACAATGTGCTGTGGCTTGACTTCCTCTCCTGTGACATCAGACGAACGAGAGAGGGCATCGGCCCTGAGGTTCTTGCTCGCTGGACGAAAGTGGATCCGGAAGTTAAATCTGGCAAAAAATAGAGACCAGCGAGCTTGGCGGGGATTTAGTCTCTGAGCAGACTGGAGGTAAGATAAATTTTTATGATCCGTGTAGATGTTCACGGGATGTACCGATCCTTCCAGTAAATGCCGCCACTCTTCCAAGGCCAGCTTGATGGCGAGTAATTCTCTATCCCCAATAGAATAATTTCTTTCAGCGGGAGAGAAAGTCTTAGAGAAAAACCCGCAAGTAACCGACTTGCCTCTCGTAGTCTTTTGCATGAGCAAAGCACCAGCACCAACAGAGGAAGCGTCTACTTCCAGGTAGAACGGCTTAGTAGGATCCGGTCTGGACAGAACTGGGGCGGTGGCAAAGGCAGACTTAAGAGCGCTGAAGGCCTTCTCGGCCTGGGGCGGCCAAGATTTCGGGTTAGCCCCCTTCTTGGTTAGGGCTACAATTGGTGCCACAAGGGTGGAGTAATGCGGGATGAACTGTCTATAATAGTTTGCGAATCCGAGGAATCGCTGGATGGCCTTAAGGCCAGAGGGACGAGGCCAGTCCAGGATGGCAGTCAGTTTGGCAGGATCCATTTGTAGTCCATTGGCAGAAATGATGTAGCCCAGGAAGGGAAGGCTGGTACGGTCGAACAAACACTTTTCAAATTTAGCGTAGAGACGGTTCTTTCTGAGACGGGAGAGTACTAAGCGGACATGAGCACGGTGTTGATCCAAGTTAGTAGAGAAGATGAGGATGTCATCCAAATAGACCACGACACAGGTATAGAGCAGGTCTCGGAAAATGTCGTTAACGAACTCCTGGAAGACCGCTGGAGCGTTACAGAGCCCGAAAGGCATGACTAAGTACTCAAAATGCCCGTCTCGGCTGTTAAAAGCCGTCTTCCACTCGTCACCCTCTCGGATGCGAAAAAGGTTATAGGCCCATCTGAGATCCAACTTGGTGAAGTACTTGGCGCCTTGTAACCGGTCAAAGAGTTCCGTAATCAGGGGAAGAGGGTAACGGTTCTTTACAGTAATGCTGTTGAGACCCCGAAAGTCTATGCAAGGCCTAAGGGTACCGTCCTTCTTCGCAACAAAGAAGAATCCTGCTCCGGCAGGAGAAGAGGATTTCCGGATAAACCCTCTCTGCAGGTTCTCCTGGATATACTCTGACATGGCTAGAGTCTCTGGAGGGGAGAGAGGATAGATTCTTCCCCTAGGCGGCATAGTGCCAGGTTGCAAGTCAATGGGGCAGTCATATGGCCTATGTGGAGGCAACACCTCTGCCTGTTTCTTGCAAAAAACGTCTGGAAAATCCGCGTATGGTTCAGGCAGACCGGGAGGAGGAGAAATAACAGGTGCAGACTTGACTCGTACCGACTTGAGACATCTGCCGAAACAAGCCGAACCCCAGCTTCGAACCTCTCCGGAGGTCCAATCCAGAACGGGACAATGGCGCTGGAGCCAGGGCAGACCCAAGAGGAGTTCTGAGGTGCAATGGGGTAACACAAAAAACTCCAATCGCTCAGAATGCAGGACTCCGATGTCCATCTGGAGGGGTTCTGTACGGAACTGCACCATACCGTCGAGTCTCTCTCCATTAACTGTGGAGATGAAGATGGGCTTCAGTAAACGAACCACAGGGATGTGGAACTTGTTCACCAGCGAGGCGTCGATGAAGTTACCAGCTGAACCGGAATCTAGAAAGGCAGAGGCAGCAAAGGAGATCTTGGCGGACACGGAAATCCGCACGGGTACCGTAATGCGCGGAGACGAGGTATTCACACCTAGCAACGCCTCTCCCACGTTGACTAGGTGCGAGCGTTTCCCTGACGCGGTGGACGGAGAGGACAGTCCTTTAGAAAGTGCTCAGTACTGGCACAGTACAAACAGAGGTTCTCGTCTCTACGGCGGTTCCTTTCTTGCGTGGTCAGGCGAGACCGATCCACCTGCATGGCTTCCTCGGCGGGAGGCCCAGAAGAGGGTTGCGGTGGAGGCTGGAAGATAGGCGCCAGACGAGGAAAGCGTCTGGGGCGAGCACTTCCCTTTTCCTGTAGCAGTTCCTCTCGTCGCTCAGCAAAACGCAGGTCAATCCAGGTGGCCAAATGGATGAGGTCACTCAGGTTGGTAGGGACTTCTCGTGCGGCCAGGACGTCCTTTATGGCGCTGGACAAGCCTTTCTTAAAGGTAGCACAGAGCGCCTCGTTATTCCAGGAGAGTTCCGAAGCCAGGGTGCAGAAACGGATAGCATAGTCTCCGACAGAGGAACTCCCCTGGGACAAGTTCAATAACGCAGTCTCTGCTGAGGCAGCCCGGGCTGGCTCCTCAAAAACACTCCGGAATTCCACAAAGAAACTCTGGACACTGGCAGTGGCAGGATCGTTGCGGTCCCAAAGTGGTGTAGCCCAAGCCAGGGCCTTCCCCGAAAGCAGGCTAACGACAAATGCCACCTTGGCTCGTTCCGAGGGGAACTGGTCAGCTGACATCTCCAGGTGAAGGGAGCATTGGGATAGGAATCCACGGCACAACTTGGGATCACCGTCGTACTTGGCCGGCATGGACAGACGGACTCTAGAAGTGGCGGCGGCCACAGGCTGCGGTGGTGAAGCAGATGCAGGCGGTGGAGGCGGCTGCTGCTGTGCTGGAAGAAGCTGCTGCAGCATGGCGGTCAACTGTGCCAGCTGTTGACCTTGCTGAGCGATCTGCTGCGACTGCTGGGCCACAACTGTAGTAAGGTCCGCGATACTAGGCAGAGGCACATCAGCGGGATCCATGGCCGGATCTTACTGTCAGGGTCCGGACTGGTAGCAGGAGCGATGCAGGGAGTGGATCCGCTGTGTCAGTGAGGGATTGGCGTGGACCGTACCGGAGGATCGGTTCTAAGTAGTTACTGGTTCTCACCAGAGCCCGCCGCAAGGCGGGATGGGCTTGCTGCGGCGGTAACTACCAGGTCGTGTCCTCTGGTAGCGGCTCAACCTCACCGACTGCTGATATAGGCGTAGTACAAAAGGGACAGGCAGAGGCGTAGTCAGACGTAGCAAAGGTCAGGGCAGGCAGCACAGGTTCAGAGGCGATAGTCGTTAGCAAAGGGTTCGGCAACAGGCAAAGGATTACACAAATAACGCTTTCACTAAGGCAACAAGGCAACAAAGATCCGGCAATGGCTGGAAGGGGCAGGTCACTTATATAGGAAACAGGAAACATGTCACAGGAAACAGGTCACAGGAAACGGGTCACAGGAAACGGGTCACAGGAAACAGGTCACAGGAAACAGGAAGGGAGGTTTGGACCAGGCACCAATTACTGGTGCACAGGCCCCTTAAATTTCAAACGACCTGCGCGTGCGCGCCCTATGGTGCAGGGGCGCACGCTCCGGGAACCATGTGAGCGGGGAGCGGAGGAGGGAGCCGGAGCGGGCACAGGTGAGTGGATCTGGAACGAACGCTGCAAGCGCTCCGGTCCAGAAGCAGGGACCGGAGCGCTCAGTGTTACAGGCATCTGTGACATAGTGTTTACATGTGCTTTTGGGTGGAATACCCAATTCCAAACATAGATATTAGGTTCTATGAAATGGTATTCTAATCAATTTGTTTCTAATGCGGTAGTCTATTTGTTTTTAAGCCGTATGTATAACAGCACTCGTGACGATTTCCTGTTTTGGGTGTACGTGAGGTCAGGTACACCCAACAGGAAACAGGGAGTGTCCAAACAGATTCAACAAGGAGGGGTATAAAATAGATGACCCATCCTGTAGCCGGAAATACGTCTTTGATAACGCCCAGTGGGAGGCGAAACGCGTCGACGCAATTTCCGGCTACGAGCCCCTTGCAAACGTCACTTCCGGTAGCGGTGGAACGCACGCCGGAGCCAAGCCCCACTGCGCACCGTCATCTTAGGACATCTACCGCTTTGTACAGTGCCTATTTTAATCATCTGAAATGTGAGTTTTATTCTTTTGCCTGAGACCAATAAATTCAATTTTAAAGCAATATTACACTATTTGGGATTATTTCTTTCCTTTCCATATGGGGACCGTCTGGTGAGATTGTACAGTGAACCCGCAGTGACAGCCAGTTCCATCCACAGTACTTCACCCGGATTATATGCCGGACCATGCCTGTGAGACCCTTATGCTGTATGGTTTAAGGGTCCACATTGTCCGGTAAGTGCCCATTGCCTGGGGGAGAGGATCATCACCATCGCACCATTGTTGCATGCATTCATTTTCAGCACTTGAGCACCTTTTTGGGTTGTTTTAACAATCAAAAGACTTTCACTTGCCACTTGCTGGCCATTGAACCTTTGGTTTTTGATATTGGACTTTTATATGTTCTATTTATATTAATTGCACTATTTATTAGGTGGTGATTTGCACTTTTAATATATATGTTAAGAGATTTCCATATATATTTACTTATTTATTTACCTACCTTTATATATTCAAGCTTATATGTGGTACTTATTTATATATCCACTTAGCATCATTATTTAGCACTTTGAACACTTTATAAGTATTTTTACACCCAAATCTGCGCTGTCTTTTCTACATTTGCACTTTCAAAAATCCTTTCCGCCTTTGCACACGCCAGCTATTCCACCAATCCCCTCCAGTATCATCAGTGAACTTTATGAAGGAAGTTGGCGCACCTGGATGCTGTCTTTCTATCAAACTGCTATTATAATAGTAAAGTAAGTATGCTGTATAGAAAAAGAAGAGCCAGGCAATGGTGCTAACATTATTTACATGTAGTCATGGTTCATGGTTGCTTATAACAAAAGTCATGGTGATTCCTCCATTCATGCTGTTTAATTTAGAATAATTCTTCCTTGTATACTGAGTTGTACTTTATTAAGTGTAACCTATATGTTCTAACTTTTACAGTAGCCTGGCAGACATCATAAGCTCCGAATCGGCCAGTAAAATGGGTCCAGGTTGGCGCTGGGGTCTATGGGTAAGTTAAAGTTAAACTTTGAAACTCCACAGACATCGATTATTGAACACATCAATTTTTTTCAAAGTCACTAAACACAATTTCTCATTATTAGACTACGACTTTCCATGAAACCAATTTTTTGCCAAATTGTCAGGCTTAAAGAGGAACTGCAGCAAAGGTAGCTTCAGGGTTCATACACATTTTCACCAATGAAATTCCATGACTTTTCCATGACTTTTCCATGACCTAATGTTTCATGAAATGTCTATGTATACGTGTTAAATAAGAAGAAAATCTATGTCACACCCAGCATATTTTTACTAATATAAATGACCAGCTTTGTAGTGTACAGTGGAATATGAAATATTTATTTAAATAACGCTTGCACAGTAACGGCGTTTCATAACATAAACCCTGAGAACCGCTTAGAAATGGATTAACGTAATCCACAGGAGATATAACATAAATCAAGGGGAAGCAACTAAAAAATAAAAGTGTCCAGCAACACTGTTCTGAACATAAAGTGCCATAAATTGACCCGATAACAGTCACAAGTTAACTTAAACATTGCCAAAAAACAATCAACACCATTTAATTTTTAATTTCTGAAAGCTTCTCATCAATCTGTTTTTCAATTTTCAGCAGAGAATCTTTCTTTTCTTTTGCAGTGCGGCGGAAACTGTTGGATTTGCTGATAAAGGTCAGATTGCCTGAAGATTCAGCCTTTTCAGCAAATTCATCCGCTGATTTCTCGAGAGCACAAATGTCCGCCTCCATCCTAGCCCTCTTTTTTTTCAAATCTTCCAGCTCATCTGTGAAAGCCTTCCTCTTTAAGTCAACAGCTTGTTGTTCTTTCTTTCTTTTTTCTTCATCCAGGTACCCATGGTACTTCTGCCTGGCTCCTGCAGCTGAAAGGAGCAGCTCCTTTGTGATTTCTACCTTGGTTATGCCCCCTACAGATCTGACATAGTCAACAATGAGCCTCTGAGCCACCAGAGATCTTTCCCTCTGATTCTCAACTATCAATTCTTTGTTGATTGAAAAACCTCTTTCGACGCTTGCCTGACCATGTGATAACACAAGAAGAAGCTTCACCACATTCCACACTCTGGAAAGTGATGGTTTTGTTCCCTTTGTCTCATAGAGCAGGGTGTCCACTCGATCAGTTTTGGGGTCAAATTCCCTGAACTTCACCTGAAGAGCAGCCAAATCACAAAACTCTCAAAACTCCCTAAGGCTATTGTCGCACACTGCCTCATTTACATGTTTAGCCTCAACAAGTATGTGCAACATCCTTCTCATTTGCGTTACGCAGAGTTCCTTACTACTTCCAGCCATGCGTCTCGGGTCAAGGCACTGCATGCTTCTCACCAACATGTGATGCACTGGAGCCTTTTTCAGCAACTTGTCCAGGAGTGTGATCAAAAATTTCTTGCAGTCCATCTTAATCTCTAGGTTTTGCCTATCTGAAATTTTTTTGGAAGACTTGAGTTGGGTCAGGGTGGTTTCTGCTGCAAACCCAATGTCAATCTTTGAACAGTCCTTGTGCAGACTGCTGTCTTGATAAGGGACATGGAGGAGCTTTAGAGTGGATGTGGCCTCTTCCAGATGCTTTTCCTTTAGAAATCGTCCCATGATGCCTATGAAAAAGTAAAATTAAAAGTGTTTTTTGCTAATTTACAAGCCAAATTGTAATACACTGCAGTGTATATCATATTAATAAACATTATTAGCAAAAACAGAATTTTTGTTTATCCTTACCTTTAATCAGTTTGTACATATCACCGGAGAGAAACGGCAGCATTGGTTGGTCAGACTGATACATGGTGAGGAATGGGTCGATTTCTCTTGCAATGCTGTTGAATATTCCCACTTTCACTGGGAAGAGAGGATCAGCACAGCGCATCTTCACCTCTTCAGATGACTTTATTTTTGGATTGGGTAATTTCCCTCTCTCTACCATCTCAATGTATTGTTTGACATGTGGCCAGAGTTGTAATCCTCTTTCTGAAACATTGACATTCTCAATCCACCGGTGCTTACAAAATTTAAGCATGGGAGTTTTACAATCGATTGCTGTCATAAAATCCTCATGACGTGCAGGGCAATCATGGAACAGCCAATACAAGCTAGAGAGCCCGTGTTCAACTTCCCATCCGGTGGCTTTACATCCATCTCTGAACGCATTGTGCAGTATGTGCAACCCGCATGAACCAATGTTAATTAGGGACTTTCCAGCATCTTCCTGCACTTGCTTCTGGAGTATTTCAAATACTTTCCAGTTGACGTGCGGTCCATCCATTGAGATCTGGACAAGATTCTTGATTCCGATCTCTGAGAGCAAGTTATTCATTTTTTCAGCAATGTCTTGAGCTGATGAATGGCCCATGAACTCTGAGCCGATGTATTTAGTTTTCACCTCGGAACCGTTCCACAGCCTGACATGCATGTCTAACTGTTTAGACTGTAAATAGTGATTGAGACTTTCATCAAAGAGCATAACATAGACGCTTTGCTTCGATACATCTGTCAAAGTCAGTTTCTTAAAAAAAGGAGCCAGTCCAAAAGTGCATAAATATGAGCACTTACGTTCGCCGCATGCAAAGCTGGCCGCTATCTTGCTGTCTGGGAACATAGTCTGGAAAAGCTGACCTGTGTCTTCACAAGACTTGTATGAATAGTGTGAATTAACCACCTTTAGAGCCCACAGTACCTCTGCTGTTAGAGTTTCGTTTCTGGATACAGCGTGACTCAAAATGGTCCCTTGTTTTACAGAGGATGAGGTGGAAGCACCGCTGCCGCAGCTGGGAGCCGGTGTCACTTCAGACGCACGGGTGAAAAAGCCAGCGATCGGATTTGAAGCTGTCGAGCACGCAGCTGCAGACTGGTGCTTTGCACCTTTAGCGTGGCTAGACAGCGCTGCCTCTCCCATGTTCGAAATGTCAAATGTTTTACGACACACTGTACATTTAGCACGTCCCGGGTCCTGATCTTTCTCCAGCCACCTCTCATACTTTTCGTCATGAAGCCATACATTTTTAAAGCTGCATTTCCCTGGCATTGCTGTAACTGTGAACGGACTGGTATGGATGGCACAAAATGCAGCACTTAATCTTTTTAGGCCCAAGCAACAGTCATAAGGTGCAGGCGGACTGGTATGGATGGCACAGACAGTGAGATGCACAAAATGCAGCACAGTAATCTTTTAAGGCCCAAGCGACAGTCATAAGGTGCAGGCAGACTGGTATGGATGGCACAGACAGTGAGATGCACAAAATGCAGCACAGTAATCCTTTTTAGGCCCAAGCGACAGTCATAAGGTGCAGGCGGACTGGTATGGATGGCACAGACAGTGAGATGCACAAAATGCAGCACAGTAATCTTTTTAGGCCCAAGCGACAGTCATGAGGTGCAGGCAGACTGGTATGGATGGCACAGACAGTGAGATGCACAAAATGCAGCACAGCAATCTTTTAGGCCCAAGCGACAGTGTCATGAGGTGCAGGCAGACTGGTATGGATGGCACAGATCTGATGGTGCACAAATGCGGCACTTACTTTTGGGAGAAAGAACAGTGGTGCTCCTGTTTGCCCAAATAAAGCTGTTCAGGTGGCAGTGAGTCATGAAGGTGCAGCTGGAAAAAATGCGGCGCTTACTATTCTTAGGCCGAACCTAACAGTCCCATGAGGCAGAAAAGAGTTCTCACAGAAACTAAGGCGACTCAGGATTGGATGCTTAATTATTTATTTATATTTATTTTTAACATTCCCGTAGGACTGGTACAGTAGGTGCTCGCAGTTTGCCCTGCGGTCGGTCACTGGCCAGCAGCAGCCGAGGAAATGATCGTGCACCAATGACAGGCAGTGGGGAGGGCCGGGCAGCGGATTGCCTGTATGTGACTGGCCAGCAGCAGCAAACCAATCACAGGCAGCGGAAGCGTCACTGGAAAGCGGGCCGGCCGCATGAACGTGATGACGCGGGGGTGCGGTAACTGAAACGGTTACCACCCCCTTCCGCGTCATCATCACGTTCATGCGGCCCGCCCTCCAGTGACGCTTCCGCCGCCTGTGATTGGTTTGCTGCTGCTGGCCAGTCACATACAGGCAAAACGCAGCCCGGCCCTCCCCGCTGCCAGCGATTGGTGCTTGGTGTATGATCTACTCCTCGGCTGCTGCGGACCCGGAAATGTGCACAAACAAATAAAATAAAATACTTATACATTAATTTGCAATAAAAAAAGTTTTAAGCATCCGCTCCCCCCGCCGCTGCCCGCCGCTCCTCCCCAGATTTCCATGACTTTTCCAAAACATTTGTAAAATCGTACTTTTCCATGACCTTTTCAGGCCTGGAAAGTGTCATCTCAGAATTCCATAACTTTTCCAGGTTTTTAATGACCGTACGAACCCTGTCTATGGGAATGTTTGACCATTCTTCCAGAAGCGCATTTGTGCCACGTGCATTTGTGCATTTGTGATTGGCGCTACTGCCACGACATTTCTCTGAGGCCCATCAGGGATCTACCACGGGTTTAACTGTATGGGTAATTGAACAAATATCCAGAACCCTTACAGCTGCCGAGCGTTTCAAGCGATTATGTGCCAGGGAAACATACTGGATATATTCCCTGGACTCTTTCGCCCTGCGGCCTTAATGAGGGTATAGAAATCTCTACTATATTGTAATATCATACCAGCACTTGCTTATGTGTGTATGTGTCCATGTGCATGGAGAGAAATATGTGTGTATGTACGTGGATACAGGTACACATGGGCATATGTATTGCACCTGTCTCCTTCATGTGTTTGGATCTTGCAACATGGTGAGCGCACACATACTGGTACCGTGCGCGCATTCCAGCGCGTATGGTGGCGAATATGTGTATGATGATTCTTTATTTTTAATATGTGATATTTTAAATTTTTAACATATGTAATTTAATAGAAATATGTGTGTGTTCTAAAGATCCCCATGGATCTGTATATGTATGTTTATGTGGGTATGTATGCGTATATATATATCCATATATCTTTTAATGCTTTTTAGTATACATATTTATAGATATGGAATTCTTTTATTTTAATCTTATATGATTTTTAGTGATAATTGTTATATCAATAATTTTATAACATGAATTTTGTGTATATACATATATATAAAAATGTATCATCTCTCCTTCCTATGTTCTTCCCCCCCCCCCTTCCCCTGTCACACATTATTTTTATTTTCATTTTTATTTTTATTTTTATATTTATTTTTATTTTCATTTTTTAATTTTATTTATTATTAATTAATTTTTTATGTTATTACTTATTGCTCCGATTGATATAATGGATAGATAATATATTTCTTTTAAATTTCCTAATACATAGCCATAGCTTGCTACTATATGTATCTTCTATATCTACATTTGATTATTTCATTATTATTCATTATGGCTATGGACTATCATTGATTAGTAAGTATAATTAGTTATGTTTAAATGGTTCCTTATTATCACCATTATGTTTTGAAGCAAACGTATTGATGTAATGCAATTTATTATTCTCATGCTGTTTGCCATGTCATCTGGATGTTCCCTCCCCCGTACATCGGCCTTTAAAATGGACTTCCTTGTTGTGTCAGTCCTTTTCCCTTGCTTTGAAGAAGGAGCGCGACTGCCGCCTCCCCCCGGCAGTACGCACGCTCGGAAACGCGTCGCATCTCTATGACGTCATCGACATCCGACGCTGTACCGAGCCTCGTTTTCACTGACGCACAGCTAACCTCTTCCTTTCCAGTGTCAGCATACCTAGGCTCTGCTGCACTGTCGATCTACATCTAAGAGGTCTTCACGCCAGCGGAACAGCTCTACAGATCGGGGATAACGTCCATCACCCCACTCATCTCGAACATCGGAATGGGTTCTTATTGTGTGAATATGCTTACAGATGTGAGTGCATTCCTTTTGATCTAATAAAATTTATTTACAGTCTACATTTAGAGGCGCCTCTATTTTTGTCTTTTTGTTGCACAACAGCAAGCCATTAAACAGCGGCTCATTGAAGAGCGAGCCATTACACAGCGGGCCATTAAACAGCATTGGCCCATTAAAAAACAGCGGGCCCTTGAACAACAGCGGGCCCTTGAACAACAGCGTGCCCTTGAACAACAGCGGGCCCTTGAACAACAGCGGGCCCTTGAACAACAGCGGGCCCTTGAACAACAGCGAGCCCTTGAACAACAGCGAGCCCTTGAACAACAGCGAGCCATTGACCAACAGGAAGTAATTGAACAACAGCGAGCTGTTGCACAACAGCAAGCCATTAAACAGCGGCTCATTTAAGAGCGGACCATTGAACAGCGGGCCATTTGAACCCTCTCCCCGCTCCATCCAAATCTAAAGAAAACCATTTTGAGCGGAGTTCCAATTTAAAATTTGTACTTAATCTTACCATATTTTTTCTTATTTTAGATTAAAATGGAAAGAAGATCAGTAAATGATCAAAGTGAAATGGAGCAGAAGAAGGAGAGAGAACACGTCAGAAAGATAGACTATGACAAGCTAAGAGACTCTATCCTGGCAGCTAGAGAACTAGAATATGCCAGGCATGATTACAAAACACCAGCAGAGCTACAAAGAGAGAAGGAGCAGAGGGCCATTGAAGAACAGCAGGCCATTAGAAAGCAAGCCATTGAACAGCGGCGCATTTATGTGCAAGCCATTGAACAGTGGCACAATAAATGTAAAGCCGTTGAAAAGCGAGTTATGGAACAGCGAGCCATTGCTCAGCGGGCCTTTAAACAGCAGGCCATTGAAGAGCGAGCCATTACACAGCGGGCCATTAAACAGCATTGGCCCATTAAAAAACAGCGAGCCATTGAAGAACAGCGGGCCATTAAACAGCGGGCCCTCGAACAGCATACCATTGAACAACAGCGAGCCATTGAACAACAGGAAGTAATTGAACAACAGCAAGCCATTAAAAAGCGGCTCATTTTAGAGCGGACCATTGGAAAGGGGGCGTGGAGACCGGAGCTGCTGATGGCCGCTTAGCTCAGGAGCTCCAACAGCCATAAGGGACCGATCAGCACACAGGACCTCCACAGCCAATTCCTTCGGCTCATCAGGAAGGCAACACCCCGGGGAACCGCCAGAGATGACCCGGCGCCGCAGGGAAAACACACAACTCCCGAAAATTGAGTTAACAGCCAGGCAGCATGAGCCCTGCATTCTGCAAGATGGCGGCGGCGGCCGCCTCCTACAGGCACAACCTCCAGCCCAGCACCCAGCGGCAAGATCCATACAGCAGACGATCAGCAAGGTAGGAAACCCTGACAGTGGGGGATCCTCAGGATCATCCTCACCCGGATCACCTGCATCCAGAAGCCCTGTCAGAACCAAAGCCAGATTTGTATCCCCAGCCAGTGATATAAAACCTTTTATCTTACTTGAAAAGGATCTGATAAAAGGGAGCTCTTTATAACAACTCATCTTTAGTATTTATTTTAAAGTTGTCCACAAAAATACAATTCTATTCCCAATATAAAATACTGGGTTCCATGTGGGATTTTAAAGTCAGTCTGCTCCAAAAAGAAATACCTCTTCTTTAAAGGATCCCTAGAACAATGTAAAAAATAACATCCATGTCTTCTCTACCTCTGTTTTTCAGTCCCAGTCTAATTACCACCATCTGCGGATTAACAGCGCAGCAATTTATTCAAGAAACCCTGAACATCTGGATTCCCCAATACTTTGAGAAAGCTCGGGAGCAGTTTTATCCAAATCAGAAGTGTCAGCCTCCGTTGTGCCAGATAGATATGTAATAAAGTGTACTTTACTTGTCAAACATATGCATATGCAGGGTTGCTGATAGAAATCATGAGATCCTGTACAGCCTAACTGACAGGGTCCCCCCAGGTATCAGATTATATTTTTACCAAAATGCAATGCTGTGATGCTATGCTTTGCAGCCATTGCAGATATTATACCCCCACTGAACAAGACCCATTCAAGTGAATAACAGCATGAAGGAAACATCTGCACCCCACACTGAGTGATTGGTGAACCCCCCCCCCTCACCATCCTGAAATAACCCACCTGTGTGCCCTCAGCAGCTGTCAGTGGGAGAGGAGGGAAAACAGCAGCACTGCAAGGGAAAAGGGCACACAGGGGTCCAAGACAGCAGGGGGAAGGGGGCACAGATACTAGAACCAATCCTCCTACAGTGCAGACAGAGGAAGAAAAGAAATGTATAAGTTGGCAGCACTGCACAATGGTACAAGTGTCAGTAATAAGGCAGTACTGCTGGCCCTCCTGCTCGACAGGTGCCCGGGCCCCCCTTTTGAACTGATGAAGCCTTGGCCCAGTACAGGAGGGCTGGCTGTACTGCCTTATCAGCGGTCCTGCACATATGTAACATATCAACCTCACACTAACCTCTTCATCACTTTCCTCTCTGCAGATATCCATTTGTGTTCCTTACAATTGCGGCAGCAATAGTCAGTGTGCCTGTTGGTGTCAAAAGTAGCCTTTGGTACCGAAAGAAATCTCCACGTGCAGACCCTATAATATGTGCAATAGGCCTCCTGAGTGCCAGTCCATGCCTCTTCTTATGCATCATCTTTGCAGAGAAAAGTCTTGTGGCCAGCTATGTAAGTAAACGGGGATGGCGAGGAGATCCTTTATCCTTTAAGGTCCAGTTAATGCTGTACAGTATGTTGTGTTATCGGTTTGATTGGAAAATTCTGACTCAAAAGGCTTGACAATAAAAAAGTTAATAAGGATATTTAATCACATCTGTCTAAGATCCATAAATATATAACTAGGTTACATTATGTTACCAAATGTATTGGGACACCTTCCTTTACATGCACACAAACTTTAATGGCATCCCAGTCTTAGTCCGTAAGGTTTAATATTGAGTTGGCCCACCCTTTGCAGCTATAACAGCTTCAACCCCTCTGGGAATGCTGTCCACAAGGTTTAGGAGTGTGTCTATGGGAATCTGGTTTTGTCTTGCCTGCGTTGCCCTTCAAAGTGCTCCTTGCTGTGAAGGCCAGTTATAGGTGGGGGCAGGGGCAATTTTGTTTGTTACTGGTGTCTATGGGAATGTTTGACCATTCTTCCAGAAGCGCATTTGTGCCACGTGCATTTGTGCATTTGTGATTGGCGCTACTGCCACGACATTTCTCTGAGGCCCATCAGGGATCTACCACGGGTTTAACTGTATGGGTAATTGAACAAATATCCAGAACCCTTACAGCTGCCGAGCGTTTCAAGCGATTATGTGCCAGGGAAACATACTGGATATATTCCCTGGACTCTCTTTCGCCCTGCAGCCTTAATGAGGGTATAGAAATCTCTACTATATTGTAATATCATACCAGCACTTGCTTATGTGTGTATGTGTCCATGTGCATGGAGAGAAATATGTGTGTATGTACGTGGATACAGGTACACATGGGCATATGTATTGCACCTGTCTCCTTCATGTGTTTGGATCTTGCAACATGGTGTGCGCACACATACTGGTACCGTGCGCGCATTCCAGCGCGTATGGTGGCGAATATGTGTATGATGATTCTTTATTTTTAATATGTGATATTTTAAATTTTTAGTATATGTAATTTAATAGAAGTATGTGTGTGTTCTAAAGATCCCCATGGATCTGTATATGTATGTTTATGTGGGTATGTATGCGTATATATATCCATATATCTTTTAATGCTTTTTAGTATACATATTTATAGATATGGAATTCTTTTATTTTAATCTTATATGATTTTTAGTGATAATTGTTATATCAATAATTTTATAACATGAATTTTGTGTATATACATATATATAAAAATTTATCATCTCTCCTTCCTATGTTCTTCCCCCCCTTCCCCTGTCACACATTATTTTTATTTTCATTTTTATTTTTATATTTATTTTTATTTTATTTTCATTTTTTAATTTTATTTATTATTAATTAATTTTTTATGTTATTATTTATTGCTCCGATTGATATAATGGATAGATAATATATTTCTTTTAAATTTCCTAATACATAGCCATAGCTTGCTACTATATGTATCTTCTATATCTACATTTGATTATTTCATTATTATTCATTATGGCTATGGACTATCATTGATTAGTAAGTATAATTAGTTATGTTTAAATGGTTCCTTATTATCACCATTATGTTTTGAAGCAAACGTATTGATGTAATGCAATTTATTATTCTCATGCTGTTTGCCATGTCATCTGGATGTTCCCTCCCCCGTACATCGGCCTTTAAAATGGACTTCCTTGTTGTGTCAGTCCTTTTCCCTTGCTTTGAAGGAGCGCGACTGCCGCCTCCCCCCGGCAGTACGCACGCTCGGAAACGCGTCGCATCTCTATGACGTCAACAACATCCGACACTGTACCGAGCCTCGTTTTCACTGACGCACAGCTAACCTCTGACTTTCCAGTGTCAGCATACCTAGGCTCTGCTGCACTGTCGATCTACATCTAAGAGGTCTTCACGCCAGCGGAACAGCTCTACAGATCGGGGATAACGTCCATCACCCCACTCATCTCGAACATCGGAATGGGTTCTTATTGTGTGAATATGCTTACAGATGTGAGTGCATTCCTTTTGATCTAATAAAATTTATTTACAGTCTACATTTAGAGGCGCCTCTATTTTTGTCTTTTTGTTGCACAACAGCAAGCCATTAAACAGCGGCTCATTGAAGAGCGAGCCATTACACAGCGGGCCATTAAACAGCATTGGCCCATTAAAAAACAGCGTGCCCTTGAACAACAGCGGGCCCTTGAACAGCGTGCCCTTGAACAACAGCGGGCCCTTGAACAACAGCGAGCCCTTGAACAACAGCGAGCCCTTGAACAACAGCGAGCCATTGAACAACAGCGAGCCATTGAACAACAGCGAGCCATTGACCAACAGGAAGTAATTGAACAACAGCGAGCCGTTGCACAACAGCAAGCCATTAAACAGCGGCTCATTTAAGAGCGGACCATTGAACAGCGGGACATTTGAACCCTCTCCCCGCTCCATCCAAATCTAAAGAAAACCATTTTGAGCGGAGTTCCAATTTAAAATTTGTACTTAATCTTACCATATTTTTTCTTATTTTAGATTAAAATGGAAAGAAGATCAGTAAATGATCAAAGTGAAATGGAGCAGAAGAAGGAGAGAGAACACGTCAGAAAGATAGACTATGACAAGCTAAGAGACACTATCCTGGCAGCTAGAGAACTAGAATATGCCAGGCATGATTACAAAACACCAGCAGAGCTACAAAGAGAGAAGGAGCAGAGGGCCATTGAAGAACAGCAGGCCATTAGAAAGCAAGCCATTGAACAGCGGCGCATTTATGTGCAAGCCATTGAACAGTGGCACAATAAATGTAAAGCCGTTGAAAAGCGAGTTATGGAACAGCGAGCCATTGCTCAGCGGGCCTTTAAACAGCAGGCCATTGAAGAGCGAGCCATTACACAGCGGGCCATTAAACAGCATTGGCCCATTAAACAGCATCGGCCCATTAAACAGCATCGGCCCATTAAAAAACAGCGAGCCATTGAAGAACAGCGGGCCATTAAACAGCGGGCCCTCGAACAGCATACCATTGAACAACAGCGAGCCATTGAACAACAGGAAGTAATTGAACAACAGCAAGCCATTAAAAAGCGGCTCATTTTAGAGCGGACCATTGGAAAGGGGGCGTGGCGACCGGAGCTGCTGATGGCCGCTTAGCTCAGGAGCTCCGACAGCCATAAGGGACCGATCAGCACACAGGACCTCCACAGCCAATTCCTTCGGCTCATCAGGAAGGCAACACCCCGGGGAACCGCCAGAGATGACCCGGTGCCGCAGGGAAAACACACAACTCCCGAAAATTGAGTTAACAGCCAGGCAGCATGAGCCCTGCATTCTGCAAGATGGCGGCGGCGGCCGCCTCCTACAGGCACAACCTCCAGCCCAGCACCCAGCGGCAAGATCCATACAGCAGACGATCAGCAAGGTAGGAAACCCTGACAGTGGGGGATCCTCAGGATCATCCTCACCCGGATCACCTGCATCCAGAAGCCCTGTCAGAACCAAAGCCAGATTTGTATCCCCAGCCAGTGATATAAAACCTTTTATCTTACTTGAAAAGGATCTGATAAAAGGGAGCTCTTTATAACAACTCATCTTTAGTATTTATTTTAAAGTTGTCCACAAAAATACAATTCTATTCCCAATATAAAATACTGGGTTCCATGTAGGATTTTAAAGTCAGTCTGCTCCAAAAAGAAATACCTCTTCTTTAAAGGATCCCTAGAACAATGTAAAAAATAACATCCATGTCTTCTCTACCTCTGTTTTTCAGTCCCAGTCTAATTACCGCCATCTGCGGATTAACAGCGCAGCAATTTATTCAAGAAACCCTGAACATCTGGATTCCCCAATACTTTGAGAAAGCTCGGGAGCAGTTTTATCCAAATCAGAAGTGTCAGCCTCCGTTGTGCCAGATAGATATGTAATAAAGTGTACTTTACTTGTCAAACATATGCATATGCAGGGTTGCTGATAGAAATCATGAGATCCTGTACAGCCTAACTGACAGGGTCCCCCCAGGTATCAGATTATATTTTTACCAAAATGCAATGCTGTGATGCTATGCTTTGCAGCCATTGCAGATATTATACCCCCACTGAACAAGACCCATTCAAGTGAATAACAGCATGAAGGAAACATCTGCACCCCACACTGAGTGATTGGTGAACCCCCCCCCCCCTCACCATCCTGAAATAACCCACCTGTGTGCCCTCAGCAGCTGTCAGTGGGAGAGGAGGGAAAACAGCAGCACTGCAAGGGAAAAGGGCACACAGGGGTCCAAAACAGCAGGGGGAAGGGGGCACAGATACTAGAACCAATCCTCCTACAGTGCAGCCAGAGGAAGAAAAGAAATGTATAAGTTGGCAGCACTGCACAATGGTACAAGTGTCAGTAATAAGGCAGTACTGCTGGCCCTCCTGCTCGACAGGTGCCCGGGCCCCCCTTTTGAACTGATGAAGCCTTGGCCCAGTACAGGAGGGCTGGCTGTACTGCCTTATCAGCGGTCCTGCACATATGTAACATATCAACCTCACACTAACCTCTTCATCACTTTCCTCTCTGCAGATATCCATTTGTGTTCCTTACAATTGCGGCAGCAATAGTCAGTGTGCCTGTTGGTGTCAAAAGTAGCCTTTGGTACCGAAAGAAATCTCCACGTGCAGACCCTATAATATGTGCAATAGGCCTCCTGAGTGCCAGTCCATGCCTCTTCTTATGCATCATCTTTGCAGAGAAAAGTCTTGTGGCCAGCTATGTAAGTAAACGGGGATGGCGAGGAGATCCTTTATCCTTTATTTAAGGTCCAGTTAATGCTGTATAGTATGTTGTGTTATCGGTTTGATTGGAAAATTCTGACTCAAAAGGCTTGACAATCAAAAAGTTAATAAGGATATTTAATCACATCTGTCTAAGATCCATAAATATATAACTAGGTTACACTATGTTACCAAATGTATTGGGACACCTTCCTTTACATGCACACAAACTTTAATGGCATCCCAGTCTTAGTCCGTAAGGTTTAATATTGAGTTGGCCCACCCTTTGCAGCTATAACAGCTTCAACCCCTCTGGGAATGCTGTCCACAAGGTTTAGGAGTGTGTCTATGGGAATCTGGTTTTGTCTTGCCTGCGTTGCCCTTCAAAGTGCTCCTTGCTGTGAAGGCCAGTTATAGGTGGGGGCAGATGCAATTTTGTTTGTTACTGGTGTCTATGGGAATGTTTGACCATTCTTCCAGAAGCGCATTTGTGCCACGTGCATTTGTGCATTTGTGATTGGCGCTACTGCCACGACATTTCTCTGAGGCCCATCAGGGATCTACCACGGGTTTAACTGTATGGGTAATTGAACAAATATCCAGAGCCCTTACAGCTGCCGAGCGTTTCAAGCGATTATGTGCCAGGGAAACATACTGGATATATTCCCTGGACTCTATTTCGCCCTGCGGCCTTAATGAGGGTATAGAAATCTCTACTATATTGTAATATCATACCAGCACTTGCTTATGTGTGTATGTGTCCATGTGCATGGAGAGAAAAATGGATTTTTGTAAAATCTTACCGTAAAATCCTTTTCTCTTAGCTCATTGACAGACGTAGTCCTCGGTGATACAGCACCTTCGGGTTTATGTTGCCTCCACAGGAGTAGGACTAGACCGGAAATAAAATGCTCTGGCCACACCCTAGGGGCAGTCCCCGAGGGTATATCCTCTCTCTCTCTGCCACAGCAAATCAGTTATGTCACAAAAGCAGTGTTTAGAGAATTTAACCCAACCCAACTCAAAAACAGAGGGGCGGGTACTACGTCTGTCAA
The DNA here is from genome assembly GCF_965119305.1 of Pelophylax lessonae. Classification (NCBI taxonomy): domain Eukaryota; kingdom Metazoa; phylum Chordata; class Amphibia; order Anura; family Ranidae; genus Pelophylax; species Pelophylax lessonae. Next base: position 741,191,092 of record NC_138769.1, on the reverse strand, counting down.
TGAGCTAAGAGAAAAGGATTTTACGGTAAGATTTTACAAAAATCCATTTTTCTCTATCGCTCATTGACAGACGTAGTCCTCGGTGATACAGCACCTTCGGGACGTCCCAGAGCAGTATCACAAATGAGGGGTGGGAAAATGGAAATCAAATCCAAATCTAGAAGGCCCAACCGGTGCCAACTAGAAGTTTACAATGCTCATCCTTAATGATGAGAAACAACAAAAAAAATTTTCAAACAGAAAAAAACCCTCGAGGTAGACCACCGGTCTCCTCAAATTGCGGCCTGCAAAACCTTGCGGCCAAATGAGGCATCCGCCGATGCCATGACATCAATTTTATAAAATTTTGTAAAGGTATGTACAGACGACCAGGTGGCCGCCTTACATACCTGGACCACTGACGCCTGATGGCGAAAGGCCCAGGAAGTACTGAGCGCTCGAGTGGAGTGCGCCCTAACAGGGAACGGAGGACTCTGACCCTTAATAGAATAAGCCTGTACCACCGTCTGTCTAATCCATTTGGCAATAGTCGCGGCAGATGCAGGCAACCCCTTTCTGGGGCCATCCGTGATCACAAAAAGTGAATCCGTCTTACGGAACGATTCCGTAGCCTTCAGGTATACCCTGATTGCCCGAACCACATCCAAGGAATGCAACGCATGTTCCCGATGATGATTGGGCTGAGGACACAAGGAAGGTAGTACAATATCTTCATTCAGATGAAAATCTGAAACCACCTTAGGAAGAAAGGATGGCTTAGGATGGAGTACTACCTTATTCCTATGAATCACCAAGTATGGGGACTGGCATGATAAAGCAGCCAGTTCTGACACCCTGCGTGCAGAAGTGATAGCCACCAAGAAGGCCACCTTCTGGGATAAAGTAAGCAAGGGAATCTCCCTGATGTTTTCAAAAGGAGGTTTCTGTAGAACCGACAAAACCAAATTAAGATCCCAGGGCGGTAAGGGCGCGCGGACTGGTGGAGCCAGGTGCCGCACCCCCTGGATGAAATTCCGCACCAAGGACTTGGTAGCTAAAGGTTTCTGAAAGAAGATTGCTAATGCTGAAACTTGACCCTTGATGGTGCTCAAGGCTAGCTTCTGCTCAACCCCTTTTTGCAAAAAGGCCAATATTCGAGTCACCGAATAGGTACGTGGAGGAAATCCTAAAGATTCGCACCACGCGATATAAGTCTTCCATGTGTGATAATAGACTCTGCTGGAAGTCGCTTTCCTTGCTTTAATAAGGGTAGGAATGACTGAAGCTGACAACCCTCTGTCCTTCAGTACTTGGGTTTCAATGGCCAGGCCATTAAAACCAGCGACTGTAAAGCACAATGGTAGATTGGTCCTCGAGACCGCAGATACTCCCCGAGACGCAGTTCCCACGGAACGTCTGCGACTAGCAAGTCCAAGTCGGCCAGGCCGGCTTGACGAGGCCAGCCTAGAATTTCTAGGACCACTGGCACTGACGGGATTTGAACCAGGCGTCCCTAGAGCTATCTGGCCCCGACCATCCGACAAAGTCTGGTCGTTTTCTGTTCCCACACATTTATCAGACACCTGATTCCTATCAGGAACGGTGATCTCTCCTGGTTGAATCTCAGGGACCGAAGTCACCCGGCTAGAGGCTTCTTGGTCTGTCTGGTCAACCAGATCCGATTCCTGTGGGGAATTGAGACTAATCTTAGGAAAAGGTAAAGAAAAAGATCTGTTCAGGGAACGGTAACTACCGCTCCCTGTAGTACTTAAATGTTGGAAGGGAAGAATCGCACCGGTAGTAGTAGTCGATGCTCGATCTAATGAAAACGTCCCCCCACCCTCAACCCGGGTGGGGGCGCACCTTCAGGCTGTGTAATCCTTTGCTTCGGGTTTGGCTGAGTCCGTCCTCTGTTTGTCCGACCAGCCTTTCTTGAACCCTCCTGGAGGAGTCTTGCCTTTCCCGCTTGTTCCAGCCGGGCGTGCGAACCCTTTATGGGCGGTAAAGAAAGGTCCTCGCTTGTTGCGAGGTCCCTTAGCTTTAGCAGCCTGTGGCAAGAAAGTGCTCTTGCCCCCAGTGGCATCCTTAATGATCTCATCTAGGGTGGCCCCAAATAGGCGATTCCCCTGAAAGGGGAGATTCGTCAAGGTCTTTTTGGAACCTAGGTCAGCTGACCAGCATTTTAACCACAGCACACGTCTGAGGACTACCGCTGACATAGATGCATGCCCTAATAGGGGGGTAGCATCCAAGGCTGCGTCACAGACAAACTGTAGCCCTTGTATAATCTGTTCCATCAAATCAGATGTTCCCTGGGGGATATCTTTTCCCCTTAGGTCTTGGCGTACCAATCTCGCCCATTCCGTTAGTGTCTGGGAAACTAGACCAATAACAATTACTGGTCTAAATGCTGACCCTATCAGGGAGAAGATAGTGCGGGACTCCGCTTCCATCTTTCGATCCACCGGATCCTTAAAGGACGAAGTGTCCTCCACTGGGATAACCGTGGCTTTATTCAGCCTGGAAATAGGTGGATCCACCACTGGTGGTACCGTCCATTTCTTAATGAGGGATTCCTCAAACGGATAGCGTCTAGCAATACGCTTGGAAATAGTAAAGGTACGCTTAGAATGCTCCCATTCTCCTTTAATCTCATTACCAAAACACTTGGGTACAGGAAAAACCTTCACATTTTGATGGGCTTGTTGTACCAAAGGGAATCTCTGTTTCAGTTGCCTCTGCCGGTAAAACCTCAAGTCTTAAGGTTTCCCGCACCGCCACAACTAGTGCGTCCACCAATGCTTCTTCCTGAATTATGGCGGAAAAATGAACGTCCTCCTCACTGTCTGAGGGAGCTTTACCTGAGATAACAGCCCTTGCAGAGGGACCTGCAGCTGCAGTGACCGTCTCTGAATCTGAGTCAGAGGTGTCAGATAATATAGGGGTAGGCGGGGGTCGCTTTCTTGACCCCCGTCCCTGACAGGCCGCCTCCACCCGAGCCACCATAGACTCCAAAACTGCTGTAAATGCATCCATACTCTGTGCACCGGCGGGTCCCGTTGCCCCCTCGAGGGAAACAGGTGGGGGTACTTGTGTGGCAGGGTCCATGATTATTCCAGTAACTACCCGGAAAATACAATCCAAACTTAAATAAAAAACTTTTTTTTTTTTTTTTTTTTTTTTTCCAGACCCCCAGCGCCACAAAAGCCCCTCAGTGTTACCTGCTAGGGATCCCTATCGATCGAGAGAGAGAGAGATAGACCCCCAGGCTCACCACTTGATGCTCAGAGTTCACTGCAACAGGTTACAGCGCTGTCTTCAAAAACAGGAAGTCTTTTGGCTGGCTGCCCGGGAAGAAAGGAGGCGGCTCCGCCCCTCTGCACGCCTTCCGGCGCCTCCCCTAGCTCCACGAGGTGTTTGGGTCACCTCAAACATGGCCGCCCCCATGCTGGAGACACGAGGCTACGCCAAAATGGCGGCCTAGTGCGATCTAGCAAACAATGGCGGCGGTTGTACCGAATAGCGGCGTGACTGCAGAGCATCACAACACCTTCTCTACATGGGGATTTAGCCTGGTCGGCGGTACCGGACCCTGGTGGACCGCATGGCCGTCGGAAGGCCTGCTATTGCTGGAGACTTGACTTGGAAAGCAGTCTACATGTCCGTGGCTTCTGACTGGTAGGATACTTATATTATCACAGTAAGATTCCCATACTGCCACTGATTACAATCTTTTAACATATTTACAATTAGATTGTCAGCTCCCAAACCAAGCCTCCTGGCTTTTTGCACATAAAAATCACACTCAAAGTAGGGGGATCTGTGCCATGTTATAGGATAGAGGGGAACTCATCCTTACCATACAGAGAGGGGCCCGCGTTCACCACAAGACCGTCAGGGGAAAGGGGGAACATACTACTCACCATACCGGAACCAGGCGGGCACCAACTCCTGACAGTACCCCTCTCCACCGGGGCGGGAGGGCTGTCGACCAATACGGACGCCGTGACTCATGGTCCTTGGCGTTTCAGCGAGACGTTTAACTCGCAGGGTCAGTCCCTCCAGTGGGACTATGTCGCGGCCGACCCAGCGCGGAGCTATGGCCTGCACGCGCTCGTAGGCTGAACTGGGGTGACCACCGGATCTCAACATCCAGCCCGTCGCCCAGTTCAGCTTTCTTGCTTGAAGATCTCACAGGAACACTGGAGAAAAAAAGCTGTCTAAAAAATCTTAAGAAAAAAATCCTGCCAGGACCGAAGATCCCAGCAAGGTATCTAGGTCCTTACTCCTGACTAGACAGAAAAAAACTGATTTGCTGTGGCAGAGAGAGAGAGGATATACCCTCGGGGACTGCCCCTAGGGTGTGGCCAGAGCATTTTATTTCCGGTCTAGTCCTACTCCTGTGGAGGCAACATAAACCCGAAGGTGCTGTATCACCGAGGACTACGTCTGTCAATGAGCGATAGAGAAATATGTGTGTATGTACGTGGATACAGGTACACATGGGCATATGTATTGCACCTGTCTCTTTCATGTGTTTGGATCTTGCAACATGATGTGCGCACACATACTGGTACCGTGCGCGCATTCCAGCGCGTATGGTGGCGAATATGTGTATGATGATTCTTTATTTTTAATATGTGATATTTTAAATTTTTAGCATATGTAATTTAATAGAAGTATGTGTGTGTTCTAAAGATCCCCATGGATCTGTATATGTATGTTTATGTGGGTATGTATGCGTATATATATCCATATATCTTTTAATGCTTTTTAGTATACATATTTATAGATATGGAATTCTTTTATTTTAATCTTATATGATTTTTAGTGATAATTGTTATATCAATAATTTTATAACATGAATTTTGTGTATATACATATATATAAAAATTTATCATCTCTCCTTCCTATGTTCTTCCCCCCCTTCCCCTGTCACACATTATTTTTATTTTCATTTTTATTTTTATATTTATTTTTATTTTATTTTCATTTTGTAATTTTATTTATTATTAATTAATTTTTTATGTTATTATTTATTGCTCCGATTGATATAATGGATAGATAATATAAATGGATTTTTGTAAAATCTTACCGTAAAATCCTTTTCTCTTAGCTCATCGACAGACGTAGTCCTCGGTGATACACCACCTTCGGGTTATGTTACCTCCGCAGGAGCAGGACTAGACAGGAAATTAAAAAGCTCTGGCCACACCCTAGGGGCAGTCCCAGAGGGTATATCCTCTCTCTCTCTGCCTCAGCAAATCAGTTATGTGAAAAAGCAGTGCTTAGAGAATTTAACCCAACCCAACTCCAAAACAGAGGGGCGGGGACTACGTCTGTCGATGAGCTAAGAGAAAAGGATTTTACGGTAAGATTTTACAAAAATCCATTTTTCTCTAGCGCTCATCGACAGACGTAGTCCTCGGTGATACACCACCTTCGGGACGTCCCAGAGCAGTATCACAACTGAGGGGTGGGAAAATGGAAATCAAATCCCAATCTAGAAGGCCCAACCGGTGCCAACTAGAAGTTTACAATGCTCATCCTTAATGATGAGACTCAACAAAAAAATTTTTCAAACAGAAAAAAACCCTCGAGGTAGACCACCGGTCTCCTCAAATTGCGGCCTGCAAAACCTTGCGGCCAAATGAGGCATCCGCCGATGCCGTCACATCAATTTTATAGAATTTAGTAAAGGTATGTACCGACGACCAAGTGGCCGCCTTACATACCTGGACCACTGACGCCTGATGGCGAAAGGCCCAGGAAGTACTGAGCGCTCGAGTGGAGTGCGCCCTAACAGGGAACGGAGGACTCTGACCCTTAATAGAATAAGCCTGTACCACCGTTTGTCTAATCCATTTGGCAATGGTCGCGGCAGATGCAGGCAAACCCTTTCTGGGGCCATCCGTGATCACAAAAAGTGAATCCGTCTTACGGAATGATTCCGTAGCTTTCAGGTATACCCTGATTGCCCGAACCACATCCAAGGAATGCAACGCATGTTCCCGATGATGCTTGGGCTGAGGACACAAGGAAGGTAGTACAATATCTTCATTCAGATGAAAATCTGAAACCACCTTAGGAAGAAAAGATGGCTTAGGATGAAGTACTACCTTATCCCTATGAATCACTAGGTATGGGGACTGGCATGATAATGCAGCCAGTTCTGACACCCTGCGAGCAGAAGTAATAGCCACCAAGAAGACCACCTTCTGGGATAAAGTAAGCAAGGGAATCTCCCTGATGTTTTCAAAGGGAGGTTTCTGTAGAACCGACAAAACCAAATTAAGATCCCAGGGCGGTAAGGGCGCGCGGACTGGAGGAGCCAGGTGCCGCACCCCCTGGATGAAATTCCGCACCAAGGATTTGGTAGCTAAAGGTTTCTGAAAGAAGATTGCTAATGCTGAAACTTGACCCTTGATGGTGCTCAAGGCTAGCTTCTGCTCAACCCCTTGTTGCAAAAAGGCCAATATTCGAGACACCGAATAGGTACGTGGAGGAAATCCTAAAGATTCGCACCACGCAATATAAGTCTTCCATGTGTGATAATAGACTTTGCTGGAAGTCGCTTTCCTTGCTTTAATAAGGGTAGGAATGACAGAAGTAGACAAACCTCTGTCCTTCAGTACTTGGGTCTCAATGGCCAGGCCATTAAAACCAGCGACTGTAAAGCACGAAGGTAAATAGGTCCTTGAGACTACAGACACTCCCTGAGACGAAGTTCCCACGGAACGTCTGCGACTAACCTGTCCAAGTCGGCCAGGCCGGCTTGAAGAGGCCAGCCTAGAATTTCTAGGACCACTGGCGCTGATTGGATCTGAACCAGGCGTCCCTAGAGGTATCTGGCCCCGACCATCCGAGAAAGTCTGGTCGTTTTCTGTTCCCACACATTTATCAGATACCTGATAGTTATCAGGCAAGGTGATCTTTTCTGGTTGAACCTCAGGGACCGAAGTCACCCGACTAGAGGCTACTTGGCCTATCTGGTCAATCAGATCCGATTCCTGTGAGGTATCGGGACTAATCTTAGGAAAAGGTAAAGGAAAAGATCTATACAGGGAACGGTAACTACCGCTTCCTGTACTTAAATGTTGGAAGGGAAGAATCGCACCGGTAGTAGTGGTTGATGCTCGATCTAATGTCCTGAATACCGGTGAAAACGTCCCCCCACTCTGAAATTGGGTGGGGGCGCACCTTCAGGCTGTGTACTCCTTTACTTCGGGTTTGGCTGGGTTGGTCCTCTGCTTGTCCGACCAGCCCTTCTTGAACCCTCCTGGAGGAGTCTTGCCTTTCCCGGAAGTACCAGCCGGGCGTCCTTTATGGGCGGTAAAGAAAGGTCCTCGCTTGTTGCGAGGTTCCTTAGCTTTTGCAGCCTGTGGCAAAAAAGTACTCTTGCCCCCGGTGGCATCCTTAATGATTTCATCTAGGTTGGCTCCAAATAGACGATTCCCCTGGAAAGGGAGATTGGTCAAAGTCTTTTTGGAACCTAGGTCAGCTGACCAGCATTTTAACCACAGCACACGTCTGAGGATCACTGCTAACTTAGATGCATGCCCTAACAAGGGAGTAGTGTCCAAGGCTGCGTCACAGATAAACCGTAGCCCTTGTATGATCTGTTCCATCAAATCAGATGTCTCCTGGGGAATATCTTTTCCCCTAAGATCTTGGCGTACCATCTTCGCCCATTCTGTAAGTGTCTGGGAAACTAGACCAATAACAATTACTGGTCTAAATGCTGACCCTATCAGAGAAAAGATAGTGCGGGACTCCGCTTCTATCTTTCGATCCACCGGATCCTTAAAGGACGAAGTGTCCTCCACTGGAATAACCGTGGCTTTATTCAGCCTGGAAATAGGCGGATCCACGACTGGTGGTACCGTCCATTTCTTAATGATGGATTCCTCAAACGGATAGCGTCTAGCAATACGCTTGGAAATAGTAAAGGTACGTTTAGAATGTTCCCATTCTCCTTTAATCTGATTTCCAAAACATTTAGGTACAGGAAAAGCCTTCGCCGTCTTGATGGGCTTATTAGTCCCAAAAGGCCTCTCTGTTTCAGTTGCCTCTGCCGGTAAAGCCTCAAGTTTTAAGGTTTCTTGCACTGCCACAACTAGTGCGTCCACCAATGCTTCTTCCTGAATTATAGCAGGAGAAGAAGCGTCCTCCTCACTGTCTGAGGGGGCTTTACCTGGGATAGCAGCCCTTGCAGAGGAACCTGCAACTGCAGTGACCATCTCTGAATCAGAGTCAGAGGTGTCAGATAGTATAGGGGTAGGCGGGGGTCGCTTCCTTGACCCCCGTCCCTGACAGGCCGCCTCCACCCGAGCCACCATAGACTCCAAAATTGCTGTAAATGACTCTATACTCTGTACACCGGCGGGTCCCGAGGCCCCCTCGAGGGAAACAGGTGGGGGAATCTGTGTGGCAGGGTCCATAATAACTCCAGTTACTTCCTGGATGATATAATTCAAAGTAAAGAAAAACTTTTTTTTTTTTTTTTTTTTTTTTTTTTTTTTTTTTGACCCTCAGCGCCACAAAAAACCCCTTAGTGTTCCCTGCTAGGGATCCCTATCGATCGAGAGAGAGAGAGAGATAGACCCCCAGGCTCACCACTAGATGTTCAGAGTTGAACTGCAACAGCTTACAGCGCTGTCTTAGACAAACAGGAAGTCTTTTGGCTGGCTGCCCAGGAAGAAAGGAGGCGGCTCCGCCCCTCTGTACGCCTTCCGGCGCCTCCCCCAAGCTCCACGAGGTGTAGAATCACCTAAAACATGGCCGCCCCCATGCTGGAGACACGAGGCTACGCCAAAATGGCGGCTCGTGCGATCCAGCAAAAAAAATGGCGGCGGCCTGTGCTGACTAGCGGTGTGCTGCAGGCACACAACACTCTCTCTGCATGGGGATATGGCGTGTTTGGCGGTACCGGCCCTGGCGGACCGCATGGCCGTTCGGGAGGCCTGCTATTAGCTGGAGATCTGACTTGGAAGGCAGTCTACATGTCCATGGCTTCTGACTGGTAGGTAGCTTATACTTAACCCAGAATGCCACAGATTACATCTTTAAAACATGTATACAATAGATTGTTAGCTCCCAAACCAAGCCTCCTGGCTTTTGCACACATAAAATCACACTCAAAGTAGGAGGATTTGTGACATGTTATAGGATAGAAAGAAACTCTTTCTTACCATACAGAGAGGGGCCCGCGTTCACCACAAAACCCGTCAGGGAAAACAGGGGGAACATACTACTCACCATACCGGAACCAGGCGGGCACCAACTCCTGACAGTACCCCTCTCCACCGGGGCGGGAGGGCTGTCGACCGATACAGACGCCGTGACTCATGGTCTTTGGCGTTTCAGCGAGACGTTTAACTCGCGGGTTCAGTCCTTTAATGGGACTTTGTCGCGGCCGACTCAGCGCGGAGCTATGGCCTGCACGCGCTCGTAGGCTGAACTGGGGTGACCACCGGATCTCAACATCCAGCCCGTCACCCAGTTCAGCTTTCTTGCTTGAAGATCTCACAGGAACACTGGAGAAAAAAAGCTGTCCAAAAATCCTTTTAGAAAAAAATTTCTTGCCAGGACCTAAGATCCCAGCAAGGTATCTAGGTCCTTACTCCTAACTAGACAGAAAATAACTGATTTGCTGAGGCAGAGAGAGAGAGGATATACCCTCTGGGACTGCCCCTAGGGTGTGGCCAGAGCTTTTTAATTTCCTGTCTAGTCCTGCTCCTGCGGAGGTAACATAACCCGAAGGTGGTGTATCACCGAGGACTACGTCTGTCGATGAGCGCTAGAGAAATTTCTTTTAAATTTCCTAATACATAGCCATAGCTTGCTACTATATGTATCTTCTATATCTACATTTGATTATTTCATTATTATTCATTATGGCTATGGACTATCATTGATTAGTAAGTATAATTAGTTATGTTTAAATGGTTCCTTATTATCACCATTATGTTTTGAAGCAAACGTATTGATGTAATGCAATTTATTATTCTCATGCTGTTTGCCATGTCATCTGGATGTTCACTCCCCCGTACATCGGCCTTTAAAATGGACTTCCTTGTTGTGTCAGTCCTTTTCCCTTGCTTTGAAGAAGGAGCGCGACTGCCGCCTCCCCCCGGCAGTACGCACGCTCGGAAACGCGTCGCATCTCTATGACGTCATCAACATCCGACGCTGTACCGAGCCTCGTTTTCACTGACGCACAGCTAACCTCTTCCTTTCCAGTGTCAGCATACCTAGGCTCTGCTACACTGTTGATCTACATCTAAGAGGTCTTCACGCCAGCGGAACAGCTCTACAGATCGGGGATAACGTCCATCACCCCACTCATCTCGAACATCGGAATGGGTTCTTATTGTGTGAATATGCTTACAGATGTGAGTGCATTCCTTTTGATCTAATAAAATTTATTTACAGTCTACATTTAGAGGCGCCTCTATTTTTGTCTTTTTGTTGCACAACAGCAAGCCATTAAACAGCGGCTCATTGAAGAGCGAGCCATTACACAGCGGGCCATTAAACAGCATTGGCCCATTAAAAAACAGCGGGCCCTTGAACAACAGCGGCCCTTGAACAACAGCGGGCCCTTGAACAACAGCGGGCCCTTGAACAACAGCGGGCCCTTGAACAACAGCGGGCCCTTGAACAACAGCGGGCCCTTGAACAACAGCGGGCCCTTGAACAACAGCGGGCCCTTGAACAACAGCGGGCCCTTGAACAACAGCGAGCCATTGAACAACAGCGAGCCATTGACCAACAGGAAGTAATTGAACAACAGCGAGCTGTTGCACAACAGCAAGCCATTAAACAGCGGCTCATTTAAGAGCGGACCATTGAACAGCGGGACATTTGAACCCTCTCCCCGCTCCATCCAAATCTAAAGAAAACCATTTTGAGCGGAGTTCCAATTTAAAATTTGTACTTAATCTTACCATATTTTTTCTTATTTTAGATTAAAATGGAAAGAAGATCAGTAAATGATCAAAGTGAAATGGAGCAGAAGAAGGAGAGAGAACACGTCAGAAAGATAGACTATGACAAGCTAAGAGACACTATCCTGGCAGCTAGAGAACTAGAATATGCCAGGCATGATTACAAAACACCAGCAGAGCTACAAAGAGAGAAGGAGCAGAGGGCCATTGAAGAACAGCAGGCCATTAGAAAGCAAGCCATTGAACAGCGGCGCATTTATGTGCAAGCCATTGAACAGTGGCACAATAAATGTAAAGCCGTTGAAAAGCGAGTTATGGAACAGCGAGCCATTGCTCAGCGGGCCTTTAAACAGCAGGCCATTGAAGAGCTAGCCATTACACAGCGGGCCATTAACCACTTTACCACCGGAGGATTTTCCTGCTAAAAGACCAGGGGTTATTTTGCGATTTTTTACTGCGTGACTTTAACGGACAATCGCGCGGTCGTGCGACGCTGTACCTAAACGAATTTCACGTCCTTTTTTTCCCACAAACAGAGCTTTCTTTTGGTGGTATTTGATCACCTGTGCGATTTTTTGATCACGCGCTATAAACAAAAAAAGAGCGTAATTTTTGCAAAAACAACAATATTTTTCACTTTTTTTTATATGAAATTCCCCCAAAAAAAAATGTAAAAATCAAAATTTTTTAAAATTTTCGGCCAATTTGTTTTACGCTACCTATGTTTGGTAAAAAAAATCGCAAAAAGCGTATTTTGATTGGTTTGCGCAAAAGTTATCGCGTTTACTAACAAAGGGAAAGATTTTTGTCATTTTTGGTGTTTTTTTTTTTAACGAGTAATGGCGGCGATCTGCGATTTTTTTTGCGGTACTGCGACATTGCGGCGGACAGATCGGACCCTTGACTGACATTTTTGACACTTTTGGGGGTACCAGTGACATTACTGCAGTAATCAGTGCTATATATATGCACTGTTACTGCAAAAATGACACTGGCAGGGAAGGGGTTAACAGTATTGGACAGGGAGGGGTTAAGTGTGTCCTAGGGGCGTGATTCTAACTGTGTAGGGACATGGCTACTAGTGTAAAAACAAAGATCAACAGTTCTACATAGTAGAACTGTTTGATCTTCACTTTTACACAGGGAGAACTGACAGGTGGCTTGTTTACACAAGCCGCTCTGTCTTTCTCCCGCTGTAGCGGCGATCGTAGTGTGACCGGCGGACATCGGGTCCGCCAGTCACACTCCCGCACTCCTCCGTGAACGAGCCGAGGCGGGCGCGCGCCTCGGCGGGCGCGCGCCCGCCCGCTATTGGCTCTGGAAGGAGTGACAGGCGAGCGACGTAGACCTACGTCACTCTGCCTGGCCGGGGCCGACTGCCGCAGTAAATATACTGTGCGCAGTCGGCAAGCGGTTAAACAGCATTGGCCCATTAAACAGCATTGGCCCATTAAAAAACAGCGAGCCATTGAAGAACAGCGGGCCATTAAACAGCGGGCCCTCGAACAGCATACCATTGAACAACAGCGAGCCATTGAACAACAGGAAGTAATTGAACAACAGCAAGCCATTAAAAAGCGGCTCATTTTAGAGCGGACCATTGGAAAGGGGGCGTGGCGACCGGAGCTGCTGATGGCCGCTTAGCTCAGGAGCTCCGACAGCCATAAGGGACCGATCAGCACACAGGACCTCCACAGCCAATACCTTCGGCTCATCAGGAAGGCAACACCCCAGGGAACCGCCAGAGATGACCCGGCGCCGCAGGGAAAACACACAACTCCCGAAAATGGAGTTAACAGCCAGGCAGCATGAGCCCTGCATTCTGCAAGATGGCGGCGGCGGCCGCCTCCTACAGGCACAACCTCCCGCCCAGCACCCAGCGGCAAGATCCATCCAGCAGACGATCAGCAAGGTAGGAAACCCTGACAGTGGGGGATCCTCAGGATCATCCTCACCCGGATCACCTGCATCCAGAAGCCCTGTCAGAACCAAAGCCAGATTTGTATCCCCAGCCAAACAGGGTCAGACACAGACCTCTGACATGACATACTCATTGTCACAGTTCCCCAGCATGGAACATAACCTGCATAATACTGATCCCTTTGCTTCTTATCCTACCACTGGCAATCCAATGTCAGATGTCATGCTTAAGGACATGCTGCACTCATTCATGCACACATTCAGAACCTCTCTACATGCTGATGTGATGGGATACATGCATCAATTTAAAAACAAAATGCAAAACATGGGAAACAGACTCAACATGGTGGAAAACTCTGTCAGCAAACACGCTCTATCCCACAATGCCATGGTTGATGCTCATAACCGACAATCCAAAGACATAGATTGGCTCAAAGATAAAGTAGCTGACTTAGAAGATAGATCCAGAAGAAATGATCTTAAACTAAGAGGGGTCCCAGAGTCAATCCTACAACAGCTAGAACAGCATGCAACCAAACTATTCTCATCACTAGCACCAACCCTGTCAGTGATGGACTTAGCAATCGATAGAATCCACAGGATACCTAAACCTGCGTTTTTATCTCCTGACATACCGAGAGATGTACTCCTGCGGGTCCATTTCTTCCAAACCAAGGAGAAAGTAATGACGGCATTCCGCAAGAACCCCGAACTTCCCCCTGAATTTGCTAAACTACAAATCCTTCCTGATCTGTCCCGGCACACACTACAAAAAAGGAAAAACTTGTCGACCATCACGAAGGCACTGCGGAATCACAACATTCTGCATAAATGGAAACACCCTGCGTTACTTTCAATCACGCACAACGGAACCACAACCACTATATGAACCCTGAATGACGGCATAGCCTTGCTCCAGAAATGGGGCATATTGCCCCCTCCTAACATCCCACAGCATCGCCAACCACAACACCTACCTCTGGAGGAGGAATGGCAACTGGCGACAAGGAAAAAAAAGGAAAAACAGAAATACAACCATGGAGGTCCTGGATCCGCTTCATCCTCATCGTATCAGCAACAAGGTCCCAGGCCTAAGGAATGATGATTCTCCTCATGGCCCTCTTTAAAAACCCTACATCAACCTCTCGAGTTGATCTCGGACCAAAACCCTGGTCCCCTTTTTACAACGAATGTTCTATTGTTTTAACAAATTCCCCAGTTATATTTTATCCAATCTCAAGAGCTCTAAAATCCACCTGCATGAACGACAAGGACACTACTCTAAGCACCTCACCTCAACACCAGCACCTATCCAACTCGACAAAATTATTGACTCACCATGCCCTTTAAATGCATTTCAATAAATGCCAACGGCCTTAATCACCCCGCAAAAAGATTTGCACTTTGGAATTAAGTCAAAACTTCTATGGCGGACATAGTAGCGGTCCAACAGACCCACTTCCAAGATCAGAACCACCCTAAATGTACTCATAAGGACTTCCCTCATATCTTCCTTGCGAACTCATCCACTAAGAAGAAAGGAGTCCTACTAGCAATAAAACATACAGTGTCAACACAAATTAAAGACCTCATCACGGACCCAGATGGAAGAAACATCATTCTGACTGGAACATTTAACAACCTTCCTTTAACCTTGGTGGCACTATATGCACCCAATACCCATCAATTGCGATTCCTGCGACGACTGATAAAGAAGGTCAACAAGGTCAAGTATGGCAACCTACTATTGTGCGGAGACTTGAACTCGACGACAGACCCAACTATAGACTCTTCAACCCCAACGAAAGGAAGGAAAATCTCTCTCCAAGGACTACTCCACAAGGAAGGTCTGTATGATACGTGGAGATGCCTTCACGCTACAGAGAGAGACTATACATTCTATTCGGCTAGACACCAAACATACTCAAGAATAGATGTGTTCATTACAGATTGGCACCTACTGGGAAGGACCTCCTCGGCTGTTGTCAAGGACATCACGTGGTCTGACCACGCGGTGGTTGAAATAACTGTTGACGAGGGATTCCCTAGAGGTATGGGACAGGTGTGGAGATGCAACATCAGGAACCTACAATCCAAATTAAGCAACACACACCTATCACAACACCTACAAGAATTTATGCAAATCAACTCTTCATCAGTGTCAGATTCCTGGACACTATGGGGAGCACACAAATCGTATATGAGGGGTATATGTATACAACAAAATTCCATATTAAGGAAAAAATATAACCAAAAATTAACAGAAATCCTCAAACAAATTCACAATCAAGAAGTGGAGAATAAGAAACACTCACAACCAAAATTGACCAACGAACTAAGTACTCCGAGATACCAACTCCGCTTATTACTATTAGAAAAACACGATATTCAACTAAGAAAGCTAAACTTAAATTACTATGCACATACCAACAAAGCTGGGAAACTACTAGCAAATCGACTAAAAACCAAACAAACCAAATCCAGAATAACCCACCTAAACAAACTACACTCCCCGCATAAACTTACACACCCTGATGAACGAATTCGCAGATTACTATCATTCTCTTTACAACTTAGACACCAACCCTACCCACCATTAAACCCTCCAAAGAATCTATTTTACAATTTCTGGACAAACTTAATCTCCCCCACCTCTCTGACTCCCAATTAACACAGCTCAATGAACCTATCACCACAGATGAAATCCGTAAGACAATCTTGACACTCCCACACCGGAAATCACCCGGACCTGACGGATTCCCGAGCGAATACTACCAAATTTTTCACCATATCCTTACACCAAACCTAGCCGATGTATTCAACAAAGCAATTTCCTTGGCTTAATTTCCTAAAGACATGCTTGAAGCGTATATAGTGACCATACCTAAACCAGGTAAGGACGCATCACTACCTAGCAACTACCGACCGATCTCCCTACTAAACACGGACTTGAAAATCTTTGCAAAAATACTGGCTAAAAGACTACAGAAAGTGATGCACACTCTGGTCCAAAAAGACCAGATGGGCTTCATTCCCGGTAGGCAAACTTCGGATGCCACAAGATGCATAATCAATATAACACATATGGCCAGGTCGAAGCAAACGCCTTCTCTGCTCCTAACCTTGGATGCAGAGAAGGTGTTTGATAGAATCAATTGGGACTATATGACCTCAACTTTACTCAAATTCGGTCTAACGGGTAATATCCGATCGGCTATCCTTGCCCTTTACTCCCAACCATCTGCCAAAGTATTCACATCCGGGGCCCTCTCCAGACCATTCCCCATCACAAATGGCACAAGACAGGGATGCCCCCTTTCACCTTCCATCTTTAATCTCTCCATTGAACCCCTAGCAGAAGCAATACGATCAGAAGCAGGAATCACAGGGTTTAAAACAGGAAACTTAGAACACAAGATTAACCTATTCGCTGATGATATAATTCTAATGCTGACTAACAAAAAAACATCACTACCGACAGCCCACAAAATCCTAACAGAATTTGGTAAAATATCATATTACAAAATTAACCCCACCAAATCAAGTGTACTTGAGCTAGAAATAGCACAAGACGTCAAAGAATACCTTCAACTAACATGCCCCTTCCCCTGGACCTCAGAAAAAATAACCTACCTAGGAATTTCCATTTCCCCACGTCCCTCCGAACTACTCCTAACTAACATTAAACAACTTAAACAGAAAATCACCGACGACCTTAAAAGATTTGAAAAAGTGGATATATCTTGGGGTGCCAGAATGGCAACAATTAAAATGTGCATTCTCCCACAAATACTTTATGTATTCAGAACACTACCGATCCCAATCCCCAAAACAAGGCTTAATGCCCTCTCGACCATCCTACAGAAGTATATTTGGGCCGGAAATAAAGCAAGAATAGCGTAGAACACCCTCACGACACATAAATATATGGGAGGTGCAGGCCTACCGAACCTCTCAGCCTACCATTGGGCAACACGTATAGACCAACTGAAACACTGGGACATCAAACCCGATTCCCCATTATGGGCCTCCATTGAAGAAAATTTAGCTCCGACCAAAAATATTAAATGGCTACTGTTAAGCGATCTATGGATTCCCTGGATCTGGAACAAATTACCACTAACAATTAAATCGTCCCTGCAGGCCTGGAGAACTGTCTCTAAATCCCAACCCACCCTAAATTTAGAACACCTTAACCCTCTCCCAATAGAAATATTACCATCCAAAATTCACAAACTAAACATAAATCATTATGAAAAATTAGGCATCAGATACCTAAAACAATTCTATAACAATCATACTCTCAAGACTAAAGAAACGATTACAAAAGAATTCAATATGACTCCAGATACATCGGTATCCCTTTCCAAAATACTACTGTTATTGACCAAACATCCACTATTGGAAACCCACACCAACTCCCAAACGTGGCACTTCATTACGGCAAACAAACCAGAACGCAAGGGAATCTCCCTAGCATACTCTATTTTGACAGCAGACTTACTAACCCAGAAATCGCATCACATGACTAAATGGGAAAAATCCCTAAACCAAACATTCACGCTGACCCAATGGCAAAAAGCAATCAAATCCACGTATAGTTTCTCCCATTGCACCAACCATTGGGAAATGATGTCCAAAATCATAAACAGATGGTACTACACTCCGTACAGACTGTCCAAGATGATACCAAACTTCTCACCCCTTTGCTGGCGTGATTGTGGCATGACTGGTACCTTATCACACGTGCTATGGGACTGTCCATCCTTAAAAAGCTATTGGAACTCCGTATTCCAGTGCATTGCTACCTGCACAGGCTTACTGAGGAAACCATCCATTGAAATACCCTCCTAAACTTCAACATTGACACATATCCCCTCATGTATAGACAAATAATAATCCACGTCCTGTTAGCTGCCAGGAATCTAATACTTAGAAACTGGAAATCCAAAGTCATTCCAAACCTCTCGGAAGTTATACATTTGGTAAATGAAAACTATGTACTTGAGAAAGCACTGTCAATTAATAACTTATCCTACAATAAATTTCAGCTAGCCTGGGCCGCATGGCCCTTTCTTACACCTGATAACAGAATGACCTAAAATGTTCTCTTAGGATAGAGTCAGGAGACTGATCCTCCCCTGCCTGCTCCCTATGGGTTCTGGGCTCGGGAGGATGGTCCTACCCTCTATCCTTTACCTTCAATGTTATGGAAAGGATTTTACATCTGTACTAACTGTACCTTATTGCTTAAAGAGACTTGAACTGGATACACCTTTGTACTTTTTCCTCTTTTCTCCCCTTTGTTAACTGTAACATTCCCTATGTTATCCTCCATGTTGGAGGTTTGTTCTTATGTTACCTTCTTACCTTGTAAATCACTAAAAATTTATTGAAGCAAAAAATAAATAAATAAATAAAGAGCGGACCATTGAACAGCACGCCATTGAACAGCAAGCAATTGAACAGCGAGACACTGAACAACAGCGAGGCATTGAACAACAGCGAGACATTGAACAGCGAGGCATTGAACAACAGAGAGGCATTGAACAACAGCGAGGCATTGAACAACAGCGAGGCATTGAACAGCAGCCTTTTGAAGAGGAAGCTATTGAAAAGCAAGCCCTTAAACAGCAAGCCACTGAAGAAAAGTGAACCATTGATCAGCAGGCCATTGAACAGTGGACCATGGAACAGCGAGCTAATAAACAGCGAGCCATTGAACAACAGCAAGCCATTAAGCAGTGGGTCATTGGACAGCAAGCCATTGAACGACAGCAAGATAATGAACAACAGCGAGTCATTAAACAACAGCGAGCCATTGAACAGCAGGCTATTGAACAGCGGGCCATTATACAACAAGCCAATGAACAGGAAGCCATTGAACAACAGCGAGCCGTTGAACAACAGCGAACCATTGAAAAACAAGCCATGGAACAGCTGGCCATTGAACAGCGGACCATTGAACAGCGGACCATTGAACAGCGGACCATTGAACAGCAGACCATTGAACAGCGCAGTGGTTCTCAATTCCGGTCCTCGGGACCCACTAACAGGCCAGATTTTAAGTATTACCTTGGGGATGCAGACTAGAATACTGCAATCACTGAGCAGCAAATGAGATCACCTGTGATGTAATTTAGTTATCTTGCAAACCTGGCCTGTTGGTGGGTCCCGAGGACCGGAATTGAGAACCACTGCAACAGCGGACCATTCAACAACAGCGGGCCATTCAACAACAGCGGGCCATTCAACAACAGCGGGCCATTCAACAACAGCGAGCCATTCACCTAAAGCGAGCCATTCACCTAAAGTGAGCCATTCACCTAAAGCGAGCCACGAAACAGCTGGCCGTTGAACAGCTAGCCTTTGAACAATTGGCCTTTGAACAGCAAACCATTGAACAGCGAGCCATTATACAGCAAGCTATTCAAGAAATACAAGCTATTCAAGAAATACAAGCTATTCAACAACAGAAAGCCATTCAACAACAGCGAGCTATTGAACTGCAAGCCATTGAGCAACTTCGAACCATTGAACAGCAAGCTATTGAACAACAGTGGGCCATTGAAACACAGCAAACCATTGAACAGGTAGCCACTGAACAGTGGGCCATGGAACAGCAAGCCAGTAAACAACATGCCATTGAACAGCAATCCATTAAACAACAGCAAGCCATTGAACAACAGCAAGCCATTGAACAGCGGGCCTTTGAACAGTGGGCTATTGAAGAGCGAGCCATTGAACAGCAAGCCATTAAACAACAGCGAGCCATTGACCAGTGGGCCATTGAACAGTGGGTCATTGAAAGGCGAGCTGTTAATCAGCATGCCATTGAACAACAGCGAGGCATTGAACAACAGCGAGGCATTGAACAACAGCGAGGCATTGAACAACAGCGAGGCATTGAACAGCAGCCTTTTGAACAGGAAGCAATTGAACAGCGACCCCCTAAAACAGCAAGCCATTGAAGAAAAGCGAACCATTGATCAGCAGGCAATTGAACAGTGGACCATGGAACAGCGAGCTAATAAACAGCGAGCCATTCAACAACAGCAAGTCATTGAGCAACAGCAAGCCATTCATCAGCGAGCCTTTGAACAGTGGACCGTTGAACAGCAGACCATGAAACAGCTTTTGAAGAGCAAACCATTGAACATCAAGTCAATCAACAAGAGCGAGCCATTCAACAACAGCGAGTCATTAAACAGCAGGCCATTGAACAGCGGGCCATTGAACAGCGGGCCATTGAACAGCGGGCCATTGAACAGCGGGCCATTATACAGCAAGCCAATGAAAAGGAAGCTATTGAACAACAGCGAGCCATTGAACAACAGCGAACCATTGAACAACAGCGAACCATTGAAAAACAAGCTATGGAACAGCTGGCCATTGAACAGTGGATCATTGAACAGGGAGCCATTGAACAGCTGGCCATTGAACAGTGGATCATTGAACAGGGAGCCATTGAACAGCGGGCCATTATACAGCAAGCCATTGAACAGCGAGCCATTCAACAACAGCAAGCCATTCAACTAAAGCGAGCCACGAAACAGCTGGCCGTTGAACAGCTAGCCTTTGAACAATTGGCCATTGAACAGCAAACCATTGAACAGCGAGCCATTAAACAGCAAGCTATTCAAGAAATACAAGCTATTCAACAACAGAAAGCCATTCAACAACAGCGAGCCATTGAACAGCGAGCCATTGAACAGGGAGCTATTGAACTGCGAGCCATTGAACAGCGAGCTATTGAACAACAGTGGGCCATTGAAACACAGCAAACAATTGAACAGGAAGCCATGGAACAGCAAGCCATTGAACAGCAAGCCATTGAACAGCAAGCCATTGAACAGCAAGCCATTGAGCAGGAACCCATTGAGCAGGAACCCATTGAACAGCAAACCATTGAACAGCAAACCATTGAACAGCAAACCATTGAACAGCAAGCCATTGAACAGCAAGCCATTGAACAGCAAGCCACAGGGTTCATACACCAATGAAATTCCATGACTTTTCCATGACTTCACGTAAATATTCATGACCTAATGTTTCATGAAATGTCTATGTATACGTGTTAAATAAGAAGAAAATCTATGTCACACCCAGCATGTGTCACACCCAGCACACCCAAAATGCAGCACAGTAATCTTTTAAGGCCCAAGCGACAGTCATGAGGTGCAGGCAGACTGGTATGGATGGCACAGATCTGATGGTGCACAAATGCGGCACTTACTTTTGGGAGAAAGAACAGTGGTGCTCCTGCTTGCCCAAATAAAGCTGTTCAGGTGGCAGTGAGTCATGAGCGCAAACCTTTAGACTGAGCGGGGGGGACGTCAATGCAGAGTGACCAGCGTGCCCCCAATCAATTGCAGAGTGCCACAGCAATGCCCCAATCAATTGCAGAGTGCCACAGCAATGCCCCCAATAAATTGCAGAGTGCCACAGCAATGCCCCCAATAAATTGCAGAGTGGCACAGCAATGCCCCCAATAAATTGCAGAGTGCCCACAGCAATGCCCCCAATAAATTGCAGAGTGGCACAGCAATGCCCCCAATCAATTGCAGAGTGCCACAGCAATGCCCCCAATAAATTGCAGAGTGGCACAGCAATGCCCCCAATAAATTGCAGAGTGCCCACAGCATTGCACCCAAAAAATGCAGAGTGCCCACAGCAATGCCCCCAATAAATTGCAGAGTGGCACAGCAATGCCCCCAATAAATTGCAGAGTGCCCACAGCAATGCCCCCAATAAATTGCAGAGTGCCACAGCAATGCCCCCAATAAATGCAGAGTGCCACAGCAATGCCCCCAATAAACTGCAGAGTGCCACAGCATTGCCCCCAATAAATTGCAGAGTGCCCACAGCAATGCCCCCAATCAATGCAGAGATGCCAGCTTCTCTCCTGCGTTAACATGCTGGTGGAGCAGGAAGTCGGCATTGCGGCCCGGGTAAGGGATGTGCTGCATTCCGAGCAAATGAACAGCTTCTGACCTCCTGAGTGGATCTTCTGGTGTTTGACCAGCCGTGACATGCCCCCCCCCCCCCCCCGCGACCCCGTGCACTTACCTCACGGACAGTCACAGTCACTCTTCAGTCCCCGGCTTCCCGCGTCTCCGTCCTCCCGAGTCCCGGCGCCTCCTCCTCGGCCAATGGCATGAAGTTGGCCTTTCGGCCAATCAGGAATCGGGAGGACCCGCTCCCTGATTGGCCAGGAGGAGGATCCGCATGACAATAGCGAATTTTCATTCGCTATTGTCACACAATGGGCGTGCTCTCGGGGTGCACGCTCTGCTCCCTTGCCGCCCCGTCTGCGGCTGCGCCGTCTAACTAGGTGCTTGCGCGGGACGTAATTTACACTGCGCGTCTGCGCACGCGCGCACCTTAAAGGGAACACTACCAATGACAGGCAGCAGGGAGGGCCGGGCCGCGGTTTGCCTGTATGTGACTGGCCAGCAGCAGCAAACCAATCACAGGCAACAGCCCGCCCTCCAGTGACGCTTCCGCCGCCTGTGATTGGTTTGCTGCTGCTGGCCAGTCACATACAGGCAAACCGCGGCCCGGCCCTCCCCGCTGCCAGCGATTGGTGCTTGGTGTATGATCTACTCCTCGGCTGCTGCGGACCCGGAAATGTGCACAAGCATAAAATAAAATAATTATACATTAATATGACTTTTCCAAAACATTTGTAAAATCGTACTTTTCCATGACCTTTCCAGGCCTGGAAAGTGTCATCTCAGAATTCCATAACTTTTCCAGGTTTTTAATGACCGTACGAACCCTGAAGCCATTGAACAGCAAGCCATTGAACAGCAAGCCATTGAGCAGGAAGCCATTGAACAGCAAGCCATTAAACAGCAAGCCATTGAGCAGGAACCCATTGAACAGCAAGCTATTAAGCAGCTAGTCATTGAGCAGGAAGCCACTGAAGAGCAAGCCATGGAACAGTGGGCCATTGAACAGCAAGCTATTAAAACAGCAAATCATTGGGCAGCGAGCCATTGATCAGCGAGCCATTAAACAACTGTGGGCCATTAACCAACAGCAAGCCACTGAACAAAAGCAAGCCTTTGAGCAGGAAGCCATTCAACAGCAAGCCATGGAACAGCGAGCCTTCGAACAGGGGGCTACTGAACAGCGAGCCTTTGAACAGCAGTGGGGCATTAAACAACAGCAAGCCATTGAACAAAAGAAAGCTATTGAGCAGGGAGCCATGGAACAGCAGACCTTAGAACAGCTGGCTATTGAACAGCGAACCAAAGAACAGGAAGCCATTAAACAGTGACTCATTGAAGAGTGAGCTTTTGAAGCTAGAAGGAGGCAGGAAGAGAGAGGGGGAGCAGGGTATGATAAAGTGTGGAACACAAAATCATAAATTATAATATAATAAATAAAAATAATTATAAATAAGTTAAAGTCTATCTATATACAGTATATGTATATATATATATATATATACACTGTACGTATATTATATATATATATATATATATATATATATATATATATATAAACAGTAAAACCGGGGGGCAAACTAATATCAATTTATTTTATTTAGTAATGTAATCCAATAGGATTACAATGTATCAGTGTGTTTGTGTGTTTTACTTTTTGAATTTGCCGCCGGTTCCACCACCCTGTAACGCGACGCGATGCTCGCAGGGAACGGAAGCCGGGGCACACAGCATAAGGCGGAAGATTCGGCTGCCGTACACTGCCGGAATACATCACGGGATCCCAGGGACAAGGTAAGTAACCTCTTCCAGGATCCAGCGATTCTCCCTGGCGGTACCCCGAGTGTGGCTCAGGGTTACCGCTAATGGTACTGAAATTCCACCCCGAGCCACACTCGGGAATACCGCCAGGGAGGTTAAGGTTTGCTTGGCTTGGCTGTCACTTGGCAACCTAAAGTTTCAGCTTCCTCCATAAATTTTCTATAGGGTTAAGGTCTCTGTGACCCTAATGTGCTTCTTCTTGAGCCAATACTTTGTTGCCTTTGCGGTATGTTTTGGGTCATTGTTATGCTGGAAGATCCATCTTCAGTGTTCTGGCTGAGGGAAGAAGGTTCTCATCCAAAATTTTACAGTACATGGCCCCATCCATTAGCCCTTCAATGCAGCAAAGTCGGACTGTACCTTTTTTTTTTTTAATTCTTTTTATTTCAATATGTGCATAAAAACGAACATTCCACACGTCCTTTCAACAAAAGGACAAAACAATATTAAATAATAAAAAATTATACAATATATAAATAATTATCTGTTTACTTAGTATTCATAATCTCTTTATGCCAATGTATATCCATTTAGCTTAATTGATCGCGGTTGTCCCAGTGTGCCCCAACCCCTTGCTCCATTGCAATCATAGATTTATTACCTCATCATCAGTGGCGGCTGGTGAAGTTTTAAAATGGTGGGGCGCAAGACCCCGCCCTTCCATGTTGATCCCTCCCATTTCTTAGAAGCCCCACCCCGTATAGACTCCACCCATTTTGTCCCCTGTATTTTGCTTGTGTGAACAAATTCTGCCAATATATCACATATTAAGGGGTCCATCAGTACTAGTATATCCCATAATAGGGAGCAGGGGCCCTATTATGGGATATACTGTGAGAGACACCCTATTATGGGATACACTGACTGAGAGTGGCACAAACCCCACAGTACAGACCCCCCCAGCACAAACCCCAAAGTACAGACCCCCTAGCACAAACCCCACAGCACAGACCCCCTAGCACAAACCCCACAGTACAGGCCCCCTAGCACTAATCCCACAGTACAAACCCCCTAGCACAAACCCCACAGTACAGGCCCCCTAGCACTAATCCCGCAGTACAGACCCCCTAACACTAATCCCACAGTACAGGCCCCCTAGCACTAATCCCACAGTACAGGCACCCTAGCACTAATCCCACAGTACAGGCCCCCTAGCACTAATCCCACAGTACAGGCCCCCCTAGCACAAACCCCACAGTACAGGCCCCCTAGCACAAACTCCACAGTACAGGCCCCCTAGCACAAACCCCACAGTACAGACCCCCTAGCACAAACCCCACAGTACAGACCCCCTAGCACTAATTCCACAGTACAGGCCCCCTTTCAATGCAGTGACCAGCGTACAGGCCTCCTTTCAATGCAGTGACCAGCGTACATGGTGCCCCAAATGCAGAGATCAGCGTGTGTGCCCCCAATGTAGTGACCAGCATACATGATGTCCCCAATGCAGAGATAAGCGTGCGTGCCCCCTTCATAGCACCAGAACAACTGACTGACAGGACAGTGATGCCCCCCCCCCCCCCCCCCGAGGCATCATTCACTTACCGTTACCAGGCAGCCTTCAGGTAGAGGTAGGGATGGTCACTCACTCACACTCGACTTCTTCTGCGGACTTCCGATCCGACTTCGACTTCTTCTTCCGATCCGACTCGACTTCTTCTGCGGACTTTGGATCCGACTCCGTGGCCTCGCTTCAGTCAGCTCAGTCCCGACCTCAAGTCACAAGGGCGCGGCTCTCGCTCTCCTGTCCTCTCGCTCTCTGCAGCGGGCGGGAACAGAAGGTGATCGTGATCTTGGTGGTCATGGTACATGCATGTCACAGGTGAGGGTATAGCCATGTCACAGGTCATGTCACAGGTCATGGTAAGGGCATGTCACAGGTCATGGTAATGGCATGTCACAGGTCATGGTAAGGGCATGTCTCAGGTCATGTCACAGGTCATGGTATAGGCATGTCACAGGTCATGGTACGGGCATGTCACAGGTCATGGTAAGGGCATGTCACAGGTCATGGTAAGGGCATGTCACAGGTCATGGTATAGGCATGTCACAGGTGATGGTAAGGGCATGTCACAGGTCATGGTACGGCATGTCACAGGTCATGGTACAGGCATGTCACAGGTCATGGTACAGGCATGTCACAGGTCATGGTACGGGCATGTCACAGGTCATGGTATGGGCATGTCACAGGTCATGGTTTGGGCATGTCACAGGTCATGGTAAGGGCATGTCACAGATCATGGTAAGGGCATGGCACAGGCATGTCACAGGTCATGGTATGGGCATGTCACAGGTCAGGTAACAGGTCAGGTCACAGCATCGCTGCAGCGGCTTCAATCACTTACCTGCTCTCCTGGGCTGGGTCACTGACTCCACACTCACGCTGCCTGCGACGTCCACGGCGGCTGCTCCTCTCCTCCTCGGCGGCGGGAAGGTGAGCGGCTTCTCCTCTCTGTCCTCTTCGTTCTGCGATGGGCGACGGGAAGGTGAGCGGCTTCTCCCTCTCGGCCTCTCCTCTTCTTCGTTCTGCGGCGGGCGGCAGGAAGGTGAGCGGCTTCTCCCTCTCGGCCTCTCCTCTTCTTCGTTCTGCGGCGGGCGGCGGGAAACATCGGGAAGGTGAGCGGCGCCGGCTTCTCTTCTCCTCGAGACTCCTCTTCTGCGGCGGCGGGAAGGTGACTGACCGGGCGGTGATGGTGAGTGACTGATGCACGCACCGGCACCGCCCCCAAAGAGGTCAGCAGGGATGTCCTGAATCATGATTGGTCCAGGCTGGAGTCTGGACCAATCATGATCCAGGACATCACAAAAGGGGGGGTGTTGTAGCGCAGTGCTCTGCGCCCTGGTGACCCCCCAGAAGGCCGCCAATCGGCACCTCTGCCAGGTGGAAAACCCCCTACCCCCCCATAGCCACCAATGAGTCCGGCGCCCCTAGTGGGCTAAAAATGTATTTATTTTTTTAATTTTTTTTTTTTTTAAATCTTTTTTTTCTTTTTTTGGGAGGGGGGGGGTGACGCCCCTGTGCCCCCTATCGGCCGGCCGCCACTGCTCATCATACTATGTGCATCCCTCTATATCCTCTTGGTTATCTCCTTATATTCAACCATTGGTTAATGTTGATTGACACCAATTATCCCAAATTTTATTATATTTCGTTGAGCATCCTCTATGCATATACGGTACAATACTTTTTCAAATGGTAAAATCTGATTTAACGCTCTTATCCAGTTCTTAACAGCAGGGGGCTTCACTTGAATCCACTTAACTGTGATTGTTTTCCCTGCCATAAACAGCGTTTCTCTAAGCATTATCTTGTGATATCTAGACCATGTTATTTCATCTAGTATACCCAGCAAACAGGTTTCTGGGGTCAAAGGTACGGGCATATTCAGGACAGCGGATAATATTTGAATTATTCCGTGCCAGAATCTTAATATCACTGGACAAAACCACATAATACGTATAAAGTCTGCCCGCTTAGCACTGCATCTCAAGCATTTAGGAGATGCAATGCTGTGCATTGCATAAAGTCTACTTGGAGAGAGATATGATTGATGTAGCATATATAATTGTATTAACCAATTGTTTGCTGCTGGCGATGCATATAAATGGGAAGAGCAAGCTTCTTCCCAATCTTCGTCAGTTAAATTGGGAATTATTTCCTGCCATTTTGTTCTTATTGCCAAGGGATTCATTCCTGAATTGACCCTGGTTAAATGTGCATATATTTTAGAGATTAATCCTTTAGGGCCCTGGACCTAAGAATACCAATCATTGGATATCTAGAGATCCCAGGTCCTAAGACTCCAAATTGCGCTTGTAATGCATGACGCAACTGTAAGTATCTATATAATGAGGTTATGTGGTATATCATATTTCATTTGTATATCTGAAAAAGAGTACATATGTGTTATGTCATATACATCCGCAAGGACTGATATCCCTTTTTGTTCCCAGAACTGATACTCTAACAATTGTTTCAGGTGATTAAACATTGGGTTTTGCCATAGTGGGAGATCCATGTTTATTTGTGTGTTTCCCTCTATATGTTTTGCCTCTCTCCATATTGTACGAGCTAATGTTAACATTGGTATTTGCTTATACAGTAAAACCTTGGTTTGAGAGTAACTTGGTTTAAGAGCGCTTTGCAAGACAAGCAAAATTTTCCAATAAATTTTGACTTGATATACAAGCGATGTCTTGATATACAAGTAGCCTCAAGTCACAGCTGAGTATAAAAAAGAAGAGAGGCCCCTCTAAGTGTAGCAATATGGTTACATTTAATGAAGGTACAACATTTAGCAACTCACATGGTTGATGATTGGAACAGGCACATCTAAGGATGCAGGCATCAGGGATAAAGCTGTCTACATAGACCATCCTCCACACCGCCATCTACGTCATCCCTTCCATGCTGACCCTCGCTATCAGATCGCTTTACTCCAGGGTGGTCTTCCCGGTCAGGATTACAGACTAGTCTATGTGGACAGCTTTACCCCGGATGCCTGCATACTTAGATGTGCTTGTTTTATTCATCAACCATGTGAGTTGCTAAATGTTGTACCTTCATTAAATGGAACCATATTGCTACACTTAGAGGCGCCTCTCTTCTCTTTGATACTCTGTAGCTCCTGCTGGATTTTACTCCTAATCCTCTTGTGGAAGCGGCTATTTGTGGATGGACATTTTATGGTTACACAACCTATCGCAATGCTATAATCTTTTTATATGGACTAAAAAACTGAAGGACTTATGAATAAATGGTTGTGGAACGATTCGTCTGAGTTTCCATTATTTCTTATGGAGAAATTTGCTTTGATATAAGAGTGCTTTGGATTACAAGCATGTTTCCGGAACCAATTATGCTCGCAATCCAAGATTTTACTGTATTTTTATTTATTCAAAGGTGCTTCTAGGGCTGTAAGTAAATTGTCGATTTGTAAAACATGAGCCAAGTGTGATTCTACCATCTGTGGTGTTACTGGTACTATCCATCCTGTAAGATGTTTAAGTTGTCCAGCGAGATAGTATCTATATATATATTAGGAAGTGCCATACCTGCTTCTGATTTAGCTCTCTGAAGTGTGATTAACTTTATTCTATGTCTACTCTTTCCCCAAATAAATGTGGTGAATAGGGCATCTATTTTTTTAAAAATACTTTTAGGGACTATAACCGACATATGTGAAAAAATGTATAAACATTTCAGTAATAGGACCATCTTGATTAAATTTATTCTCCCTGCAACTGAAAGTGGTAATTTAGCCCAAGTAGCTAATTTAGTTTTAATTGTTGTCATGAGTGGATTAAGGTTAGCCTGTAAAGCTGCTTGTGGTAATCTTGTAATATTTCTTCCCAGGTATTTGAAAGAGGACACTACCTTTAATAAACTTGAATCCTTGCTTAGTGTGAGTAGTTGTGGTTGCAATGGCATAAGGGAGGATCTTTGCCAATTAATTTTAAGGCCTGAATAAGAACCAAATAGTTCTATTATATGCATAGCTGCTTGCAATGATCCATGCGCATCATTTAAATATAAAACAAGATCATCAGCATATAATCCCACTATAGTTATCCTTACTGCCAATGTAATGCCCCATACAGAAGGGGTTTGCCGAAATCGAAGTGCCAAAGATTCAATAGCTACTGAAAATAAGAGTGGTGATAGAGGGCATCCCTGCCGGGTGCCTCTATATAATTGTATGGCCTTGATTAAAAAGACATTTACCAACAGCTGAGAAGTTGGATTTAGATACATTATTTCCACCCAAGTACAGAATTTCTCCCCAAATCCAAATGCCCTAAGCACTGCCTGCAAAAAGGGCCATTCAATAGAATCAAAAGCCTTTGCTGTATCAAGAGAAGCCAAGACACTTGAGTCTGGTAATTGATCTCTAAACTGAGCTATAAGTTGTAGATGTGGATTTTCCTGGCATAAATCCAGTTTGATCTGGATATATAATATTAAGTATTACATTGTTTAATCTATGGGCCAAAATTTTTGCAAGAATTTTGTAGTCTGTATTTAAAAATGATATGGGTCGGTATGAAGCACGATCTGTTAAGTTTTTATCTGGTTTTGGAATTAGTACTAATGTGGCTAAATACATGGATTCAGGAAGTCTTTTTACCCTGAAAGCTGCATCAAATACTTCAACTAGCACTGGGGCAAGAATATCCACGTATAGTATAACAAAAAAGCAATAAGATATGTATCATCGCATACTAGGAAACATAAATCCCCCAATGCATAAAAACCTATACTAGTCCTGGGTCAGAAGTCACCCTTTTTACAATTGAAGAAGATAGTTTAGTAAACAAATGAAAAAGCGTCTAGTGCATACTGTGCAAAATGAGAAATATTAAAGTGCAAAGCCATCCAGGAACTGAATATCATTGTTCCATCTAATGTGGGGGTCACTATACCACTCAATGAGTATTGACCACCTCCACAACTTAGAGACAGCTCACACAATAGTATAAATGTGGTGTTTTTCACCAAACCAAATGGAGAACTTATATTAAAGCGCACTTATAAAGTCCACTTAGTGAAGAAAAAGTGCCCAAGGAGTGAGAATATTGACCTCCTAGTGTGTGTCCACCATATTTCCAAGTGCAAGAGCAGGTAAATCTCCACCACTGTAGCTGCCACCACAATAAACTCAGGAGCCCTTACCGGAACGTGTGGACTCTTCATCTCTTTGGCACAGAGTCATACAGGCAGCAGATTAAAAATCTCGTGGGAAACGACCGTCACCAATAACCTTCTCCTCCGATAAGCAACATTCACTCTGATATGCGTCCTTTCCCCAGAACGCAGGTACTCAGAAAACAAAAGAAAGCCTCCACATGGTGTAATAACGCATGGATAAGTACCGTATATACTCGAGTATAAGCCGAGTTTTTCAGCACATTTTTTTGTGCTGAAAACGTCCCCCTCGGCTAATACTCGAGTCAAGGAAAAAAAAAAAAATTTCCTGTCTGCTCCGACGGGCTTAAGCTTTAAAAATGGCGCCGCCCGTCGCATACGTGTCACCGCGCACGCGCCGCTCGTGTACTTTCGGCGCCGCCGCTCGGGAGAGGCAGGGAATAGCCGAAAGTACACGAGCGGCGGCGGCGCGTGCGCAATGACGTGTCGGCGCCGGGCGGCGCCATTTTTAAAATGAAGGCGCCTCTGGAACAGGTAAGTGAAACAGCTTCACTACCTGCCATTATGCAGGGCTGCGGGCACACTACAAGGGATGCAGTGCTGCGGGCATGGTCCACCTGTACCATGCCCACAGCACTGCATCTCCTGTAGTATGCCCACAACCCCGGATCCTCTTGTACCATGCCAGTACCCTGCATTCTCCTGCACCATGCCAGTGCCCTGCATTCTCCTGTACCATGCCAGTACCCTGCATTCTCCTGCACCATGCCAGTACCCTGCATTCTCCTGCACCATGCCAGTCACCCTGCATTCTTCTGTACCATGCCCGCCGCCCTGCATTCTCCTGCACCATGCCAGTACCCTGCATTCTCCTGCACCATGCCAGTACCCTGCATTCTCCTGCACCATGCCAGTCACCCTGCATTCTCCTGTACCATGCCCGCCGCCCTGCATTCTCACCCTAGGCTTATACTCGAGTCAATGATTTTTCCCATCTTTTTGTGGTAAAAGTAGGGGCCTCGGCTTATACTCGGGTCGGCTTATACTCGAGTATATACGGTATATTTATTTAAAAGTAGAAAAATTACAATGCAGAAGAAGAAAAACGGCAATGCATAGTGATCACAATCCGTTGGTACATGCGCAATAGGGTGGTAGGTATTGTAACCCTTAACTCAAGGGGGTCAAATACTTATTTTACTCACTGAACTGCAACTCAAATTATAGCATTTGTATCATGTGTGTTTTTTTCTAGATTTTTGGTTGATATTCTGTTTTTAATCATTTAAAATACACCTATGAAAAAAAAAATTATAGACCCTTAATTTCTTTGTAAGTGGGCAAACTTACACAATCTGCAGGGGATCAAATAACGGAATTTTTGTAAAATCTTACCTGTAAAATTCCTTTCTCTGAGTCCTCCGACAGTCGCCGCCTCTTCATATTCGTCACATATGGGGTATTAGACTTTGCTCCGAAGGAGTAGCTAGGCAACAGAATATGTTAACAATAAAGCTTTAACATATCCCACCCTCAAGGGGTGGTCCCCTCAGTCAATACCCTCCTACTTCCTGCAACCATATCTCAGTTTTAGTGGAATAGCAGTAGAGTATACATTCAAACCCCAAAAGAGGGGCGGGGGCGGCGACTGTCGGAGGACTCAGAGAAAGGAATTTTACAGGTAAGATTTTACAAAAATTCCGTTTTCTCTTACGTCCTCCGACAGTCGCCGCCTCTTCATATTCGTCACATATGGGGACGTCCCAAAGCAGTGCAAACATGAGGGGTGGGAAACGCATCCGCGCCGAAAGGCAACGCAGTCTCCACATCAAAGAAAGGAACCTTACCAAAGGAAGGAAACCAGCTGGGCAACAGCAAAAATAAGTGCTCAACAGGAGCAACAACCCAGGAAAAGACAAAAAACCAGGGGATACAAAACTTATCCCAACAGCCAGGAGTCCCCAACAAGGGACCCTAGGGAACAGCCGCACTAAGAACCTTGCGGCCAAAGGAAGCATCCGCCGATGCCTGAACATCTACTTTGTAGAATTTTGTGAAAGTGTGTACGGTCGACCAAGTCGCCGCCTTACACACCTGGGCTACAGAAGCCCCATGACGACAGGCCCAAGACGTACTCAGAGATCTAGTAGAGTGCGCCTTCACAGGCACAGGGGGAACCTTCCCCTGCAAGGCATAGGCCTGTTCAATGGTCTGCCTGATCCATTTGGCAATGGTAGAGGCGGAAGCCGCCACGCCCTTCCGAGGACCCTCTGGAAGAACAAACAAGGAGTCCGTCTTTCGAAAAGACTCAGTCGATTTAAGGTAAACCCTAATCGCCCGAACAACATCCAGAGAATGCAATCTCACCTCCTTTGGATGTTTAGGCTTCGTGCACAACGAAGGCAAAACAATATCCTCGTTAAGATGGAATTCCGAAACTCGTTTCGGCAGAAAAGAAGGATTAGGTCGCAAGACCACCTTATCCAAATGAACAACCAGGTACGGAGACTTGCAGGACAAAGCCGCCAGTTCCGACACTCTGCGAGCCGAAGTGATCGCCACCAAAAAGGCGACCTTTTTGGACAACATAGACAACGAGATCTCCCTGATCTGTTCAAAAGGAGCACGTTGTAACACAGATAGGACTAGATTCAAGTCCCAAGGGGGCAAAGGATCCCTCCTAGGAGGAACCAGATGCCGCACACCCTGAATAAAAGTGCCAACCAAGGAGTTGGAAGCCACGGGACGTTGAAACAGAACGGGCAGCGCAGACACCTGACCTTTTAAACGCTGATCGACACCCGTCTGAAGGAAAGACAGCACACGGGAAACCGAGTACGTGCGGGGTGAAAGCCCCCTGGACTCACACCAGGCAAAATAGGCCTTCCAAGTACGGTAATAAACCTTTCCCGAGGAAGACTTCCTCGCGTTGATCAAGGTATGAACAACCTCTGGAGAGAGACCCTTCTCTTTCAGGACCTCGGTCTCAACAGCCAGGCCGTCAAAGCCAGCGACTGTAAAGCAGGATGGTAAATCGGTCCTTGAGACAGTAGATCGTCCCGAAGAGGCAGACGCCAGGTGGCGTCGACCGCCAGATTCACGAGGTCTGCGTACCAGGACCGGCGAGGCCAGTCCGGTGCCACAAGAATCACCGTGCTGCGTTCCGAGTGTAACCTGCGAAGGAACCGGGACAGCAACTGAATCGGTGGAAACGCGTACATCAGCCTGTACTGATGCCACGGGGCCACTAACGCGTCCGACGCGTCTGCCCGAGGGTCGCGCGTCCTTCCCACGAACCTCTTCACCTTGTAGTTGAGGCGAGACGCGAACAGGTCCACATCTGGAAGACCCCACTTCGCGCACAACATCTGGAAGACAGCTGGATGGAGAGACCATTCCCCCTGATCCAGGGTCTGGCGACTCAGATAGTCCGCCTGCCAGTTCTCCACTCCCGGAATGTGAACCGCCGTTATCGCCGGGACATGAGTCTCGGCCCAAGACAGAATGTCGGCCACTTCTCGAGCCGCTCGGGCACTCCTGGTGCCCCCTTGGTGGTTGATGTAGGCCACCGCCGTGGCATTGTCCGTCTGCACCCGAACCGGGCAGCCCTGCAGCCGGTCCGTCCAGCGATGAAGACAGAGCCTTATCGCACGCAATTCCAGAATGTTGATCGGGAGGGAAGACTCCCCCTCCGACCAGGTCCCCTGGGCGGACAGAACGCCCAGAACACCACCCCAGCCCGACAGGCTGGCATCCGTGGTGATTATCGGCCACGAGATCGGACGAAACGACTTGCCCCCGGACACCAACGGGGACTGGAGCCACCACAGAAGGTTTTCCCTTGTGCAATGACTCAACGAGATCTGAAGATCCAGAGATTGAGGTCGCCCGTCCCACTTGGACAAGATCTCCGCCTGGAGACCCCGCGTGTGAAACTGCGCGAAAGGAATCGCCTCGAAAGCCGAGACCATCAATCCCAGACATCTCATACACGTCCGCAGAGACGAGTTCGGAACGTCCCTGAGGGACCTGACTTCCTCCTGAAGAGTCCTGAGTTTGTCTTCCGGCAGGAAGACCTTCGCCTGCACCGAGTCCAGTATCATTCCCAGATAGGGAAGACGAACCGACGGACTCAGTGTCGACTTTGGAACATTTATCGTCCAACCGAACTCCTGCAGAGTTTGCATCGTGACAGACAGGTCCTTCTCCAGACCCTGACTGGTCGCAGACCGAATCAGAATGTCGTCCAGATACCCCAGGACAGAAATGCCCTGGGCCCTCAATAATGCCAGAACCGGTGCAAGCACCTTGGTGAAGACCCGCGGAGCCGAGGCGAGCCCAAAGGGCAACGCCACGAACTGGTAGTGATCCTCCGCAATGGCAAATCGAAGGTATCTCTGATGACCCTCGAATATGGGGATGTGAAGATACGCATCCTTCAAATCGATGGAGGCCATGAATTCCCCCGGAACCAGGGCAGCCACCACCGAGCGCAGGGATTCCATGCAGAACTTGCGAACCCGCACAGAGCGGTTCAGAGCTTTCAAGTCCAGAATTGGACGAACCTTGCCCTCCTTTCTGGGCACGGTGAACAGATTGGAATAAAACCCCCGAAATCTGTCCCGATGAGGCACCGGAACCACCACTCCCTGAGCCCTCAGGTCCCGCACCGCCAGGTGCAGATCCCGCAGGCGCTCTGGAGACAGTTGTAGATTTGAGGGGAAAAATCTGCTCTCTGGCCGAGAGAGAAACTCGATCTTGTAACCAGATCGAACGATTTCCAGAACCCATCTGTCCCGCACACGGGCCAACCAGGGCTGAAGAAAACCGAGCAAGCGTCCCCCCACCCCAAAACTGGGTGAGGGCGCCCCTTCAGGCCGAACTGTTATGGGCCGCAGGTCCGGATTGGCCGGACTTCTGTTTCCCAGACCAGGGTTTCTTCTGAGAGCCCTGGCCTTTGAACGGTTTGCCCTTGTAGTGCGGCCGAAAGGCACGAAAGGACCCCTGAGGGGGCCGAAAATTCGCATGCTTCTTCCCAGAAGCCCCCTTAGCCTTGGGGAAATGGGGCAAGAGAGTGCTCTTACCCCCGGTGATCCCCTTAATCAACACATCCAGGGACTCCCCAAAAAGGCGAGACCCATCATAAGGCAGATTGGCTAAGGTTTTACGTGAAGATTGGTCCACCGACCAACATTTCAACCAAACCAGGCGGCGAGACAACACCGCCACGCTGTGCACACGTGCAGCCAACGGAATCAGGTCCAGGTCCGCATCACACAGATACATGACACCCTGGTGGATCTGATCCACCATGTCCAGGGTCGCCCCCGAGGCCGAATCGGCCACTAGGACGCGCCTAAGCATCTGCGTCCAACTTGCGATCGCCTGGGCCGCCATGAGAGAAGCAAATAGAGCCTTAAGCATAGAACCCGTAACAGAATAAGTATGACGGGCAAGAGACTCCAGTCTCCTATCCGTGGCATCACGGAAAACAGGGGATCCCTCTGCAGGAATCGCAGTGGCTTTGTTCAAAACCGCAATTGCATGATCCACTGGTGGAGGCACACACCACCGTTCATCAGTGGCAGGGGAGAAAGGATAACGCAGCTTGAATTTACTTGGTAGCGCAAAAGGTTTGCGCAGATCGCGCCATTGATCCTTTACAGCGCGCTGAAAATCAGCATTGCAGGGAAAAACCTGCGGCGTCCTGCGTTTTCTCTGCGTCCCATAAGCCGCCAAGGCAGCGGGGGGACACACTTCGTCCTGCAAACGTAGCGTCTGCTTAATGGAAGCAATCAACTCATCCATGATTGCAAGCTCTTCAGGCGAGCCAGGGGGAGAATTATCAACCCCCTCAACCTCAGCCTCTACCTCAGACCCCACTAGATCAAGAGAGGAACGGGACCCCGACAGGGGGGTCCCTGCCAGAACAGCCCCATCACCTTCACCCTCAGAATCGGAGGACAGAGTAACTCTGGGCCGTTTTGTAGATTGAGCAGCCACCAGCATTTGCACCTGGGCAGCAAGGCCAGCCACAATAGTGGCTAAATCCCCCCCTGGGGGGGAAACAGCAGTCCCCTGGCTTTCCACCAATACTGTGGGAAACTTGCCCTCCTGAGAATCCATTGCCCCTGTACGCCAGACAACCAAGGGTTAACTGCCCCCTTTCAGCAAGCGCGGTAAGCGCAGCCCACCGCACACACTCAGGCACAATGAGACCCCCACAGGGAATATACAGACTGAATACAGGCAATGGACAACAGGAATAGAAGGATAAAACCTGAGGAGACCCCGCTGCTGCTGCTGTCTCGACCGGTGTTCCAGGAAAAAGGAAGTGATGCTGCCAGGGCGCTCTATGTAAGCCTATGGAGGCTACAAGAAAATGGCCGCCGTGCATGTAAACCATGCGGCCGGAGCGGGCGCCGGTAAAATGGCGTCGTTTGGCGCCGAAACCGCCGCTCCACAGTGCATAAAAACGCACACAATTTCATCCCATTATATGGATACATGTTAGATCGCCGCAGCGATCGCTGTATATGCCCCAACATGCCATTAAATACATGCCCCACAGCACACAGCTTCCCACACTGCCCAGCCTGACACACACAGTGTCATACAGCTCCCCCCCCCCCCCCTTGCAGCCCACAGCATGCAGCCGAGAGATAGGGAGACAAGCAGTGTGATTTAAAGGCAGGTTACACAGTCCCAGACTGAGACCCCCCCCAGACAGACAGGTCCCCACATAGACACACTTACCTCATATGGCGTGGGGAACCCGCACAGGCGAACAAGCCGCTGCACATGAGGCAGGGAGAGTCGCAATTCAAGACGCACACAATGGCGGTTAAGAAACCGCACAGCGTCCGGTGAGGTAGCCACCTCACCAAACATCCCTGCACCGAACAGGGATGGGTCGTTCACCGTGCCAGGAGCGTTACCTGGCTGAACGCTCGATGGCAGACTGGGAAGCCACTGACCCACGACCTGCGATCAGGGGGATCAGCCCGAGACCCAGTCCGCATGATCCTCTTCGTCCGAAGAACTAACTAATGCTGACAAAAACAACAGCTAAGTAAAGGTATAGAAAAAACTCAAATAAAATATTAAAAAGAAGAAAGAGTCTGGGACAAAAAGTCCCAGCACAGAGAGAGCCAGCCACTCCTGACAAGCTAGACATTAAAACTGAGATATGGTTGCAGGAAGTAGGAGGGTATTGACTGAGGGGACCACCCCTTGAGGGTGGGATATGTTAAAGCTTTATTGTTAACATATTCTGTTGCCTAGCTACTCCTTCGGAGCAAAGTCTAATACCCCATATGTGACGAATATGAAGAGGCGGCGACTGTCGGAGGACGTAAGAGAAAATTATTTTTGCCACTATATCTACCTAATACTAGCACCCATCTACCTAATCCTAGCACTGGTCTACCTAATCCTAGCACCTATCTACCTAATCCTAGCATTGGTCTACCTAATCCTAGCACCGATCTACCTAATCCTAGCACTGAACTACCTAATCCTAGCACCCATCTACCTAATCCTAGCACGGGTCTACCTAATCCTAGCACCCATCTACCTAATCCTAGCGCCTATCTACCTAATCCTAGCACCAATCTACCTAATCCTAGCACCCATCTACCTAATCCTAGCACCCATCTACCTAATCCTAGCACCCATCTACCTAATCCTAGCACTGGTCTACCTAATCCTAGCGCCTATCTACCTAATCCTAGCACTGGTCTACCTAATCCTAGCACTGGTCTACCTAATCCTAGCACTGGTCTTCCTAATCCTAGCACTGGTCTACCTAATCCTAGCACTGGTCTACCTAATCCTAGCGCCTAAGAGGATGCTAGAGGTAAGTGAGAATCTGGAGGGGCGAAAAGGCATAGATCAGGCTGACAGATCAATATCTTTACCTCAACGCTTTCTGAAAAGAAAGCCTTGCACACTCTAACAGTTTTCTGATCAGCTCTCTCTGCCATTGGCTGAGAGCGCTGATTGGGAGTTGGTCAGCTTCTGGTTTTCCAGCATGCTTGTCCAACACAAGCCGGCATACATTTTTTTTTTTTTTTGCACCGGCAAATGTCTCCCAACAGTACAGTACAGGTAATAAAGTTAGGATTTTTTACCTAACAGTAAAATCTGTTTCCTGGAGTACAGCACCAGACACAGGCTCTTCAATCAATAAGAGTCGGCTCTATGCAGATATCTTCAGGGAAATGGACAAGTGCAAAAAAATAAAAGTACAAGAACGTTCCCCCGTATAACTCCCCACCCATAGCTAGCCATGGTTGTGTAGTAAGTAATATGGAGATTATAGTAACAACGGAGAGGGACCTTTTTCCTATACTGTACTCGAGCAATCACAATTTTTATGTAAGTCAATCATCTTGGGCAGGCCAGAGATGATGCAATTTTCTTTCCTGCAACCACGGGTTGCATTGAGAAAATCGCTTGATTCCACCATTAACACTGTGTAGATGCGGTAATCTCTCTCACAGATCTTGTGCAGTGTACCTTAGCAGGGAAGGCTATAGGAATAGGAATGATAAATTGTGGATAACATTGGGGTTTATAGGGTATCTGATTGCTCAAACAAGGCAGTAGCTGAGAGGTGACCTTTCACAGATTGCATAACATCGTGGAAGTGGAGAGAAATTTCCTTAGGATAGTTTGGAGCAGGCAATTAGAAAAGAAAGAACAATGTCCAGGTTAAGGGATATAGATCACCTTAGGGAAGAAGGATATTGGTTGAAGACAACCTCTTGGCATCTCTGGGCCACATTGAGTGTACAGAAAATTTCTCGGCCGCATATAAAATATATACTATAGTTAAGGTATATAAGTAATAAAACACCGCTGTGCCCTTCCCATCCCCCCCCCCCCCGCACTAATTTAACACAACTAGAGGATGATGAAATGAAATGTAATCAGTATACAGATGTTTACTTCTACTTCTCCTGAGAGATATTAAAGGAGCACTCAGTGATTTGAAGTGGTGATGGTGGGAGGAGTCAGAAACACTGCACATGCTGGGATATTTACAGTTATGTGCTGGGGGATAGTTGCATCCCTAGCACATGTGACTTAGGCAGCCAGAAAATGTCATGTCCTTATTTATACATGTATGAACAAGGACATGACATATTATGACAAAACACAAAAAAACATATTGCAACAATTTACACATGCTAATGCACAAACCTTTTCTACTTCTTTTGCAGACTGCTGGTGGTTACTGCTGGCGGGTAATGCTGACAATTACTGCTGGTGGGTAGTGCTGGCGGGTACTGCTGGTGGTTACTGCTGGCAGTTACTGCTGGCGGGTAGTGCTGGTGGGTAGTGCTGGTGGGTACTGCTGGTGGGTACTGCTGGCAGGTAGTGCTGGCGGGTACTGCTGGAGGGTAATGCTGGCAGTTATTGCTGGTGGGTAATGCTGGCGGTTACTACTGGTGGGTAGTGTTGGTGGGTAATGCTGGCGGTTACTGCTGGCGGGTAATGCTGGCAATTACTGCTGGTGGGTAGTGCTGGCGGGTACTGCTGGCGGTTACTGCTGGCAGTTACTGCTGGTGGGTAATGCTGGTGGGTAGTGCTGGTGGGTACTGCTGGTGGGTACTGCTGGCAGGTAGTGCTGGCGGGTACTGCTGGAGGTTACTGCTGGCGGGTAATGCTGGCAGTTATTGCTGGTGGGTAATGCTGGCGGTTACTACTGGTGGGTAATGCTGGCGGGTAGTGTTGGTGGGTAATGCTGGCGGTTACTGCTGGCGGGTACTTCTGGTGGTTACTACTGGTGGGTAATACTGGTGGTTACTGCTGGCGGACACTGCTGGTGGGTAATGTTGGCGGGTAGAGTTGGTGGGTAATACTGGCAGTTACTGCTGGCAGGTACTTCTGGCGGCTACTGCTGGTGGTTACTGCTGGCGGGTAATGCTGGTGGGCACTGCTGGTGGGTAGTGTTGGTGGGTACTGCTGGTGGTTACTGCTGGCGGGTAATGCTGGTGATTACTGCTGGCGGATAATGCTGGTGGGTAATGTTGGAACTGCTGGCAGGTAATGCTGGTCATGCGGGTACTGCTGGTCATGATTTCGGGTAGTGCTGGAGGAAGCAGTGGCTGCAGTAGAGAGCAGAGCCGCTGCTTCCTGTATGGCTCCTGTCACAGGTGGAGGAGGGGTGCATTTCATATCACTCCGCCTGACACAGAGCCGGAACTATACAGGGAGCAGCAGCTCTTTCACTGACTGCAGACATCCTAAATCTCCTGCGGCAGCTGGGAGATCGCACGGCACTTGCGGGTGTTAGTGAGCCGCCGGCGGTGGACCGCATTGCCTGAGGTTACGGGCCACATGCGGCCCGCGGGTTGGACATGCCTGCTGTAAAGGATAGGGACACAGAATCATAGACTCTCTGTGCAGAGATCAAAGCCAGAAGAAAGGCCACCTTATGGGTAAAGACACTTAGATGTCCCCTGCGCTCAAAGGATGCATGTAGGCCAAAGAGGCATTGGCTATATCGTTAGCATCCAATGTATTGCTGCCCTCTCAGGACGATGGGTAGCAACACAAACTGAAAGCAAAAAACAAAAGAAGGGCGCACCGACCTAGTGCAATACCATAAAATATTTATTGGCAAATTTTAAAAACACAACATGCAGTCTACTCACAAGAGTACGCTATGTACAGGCGAGAAAGAGAGTTAATTCCAGAGACCACGGGACCGTGATGCTTGATAATGACAGGCAGACTTGAAGGTGTCCATAGGGCTAACACGTTTCGAGGGAGAACCCCTCTTCCTCAGGGCTATGATTGCAAATGGCTAGTTAGATCTATATATACTACCCAGCAGCATGGACCGGACCTCCCACTAAGGCAGGGCTTGACAAATTTGCCTGAAATCTAGGAGCCAGCTAAAAAAGTTAGGAGCCAGTTTTTTTTTTTTTTTAAACAACCAAGTTTTAGTTAATAAAACGGATACTAAATTTACACATAAATACGACGACTAGAACCCCACTCTCCTCTATAGCGCATTTGGATGGAAACACTGTCTCTTTCCATCCGCTGCCATCTGATCCGATCCACGGTCGGGATGGATAGAAAATAGAACCACCATCCGTCTGTTTTTGGCGGACAGGATCAGATGGCGGCAGATTACTGCTCCATAGAGGAGGATGAAGGGTCCGATCAGGTCTGCCTGAAAAACTGACAGGCGGACCTGATCAGACAGCCCGTGTGAAAGGGGCCTTCGGCTGTGGCACGGCGATGAGGAAAAAAAAAAAAAAAAGATTATATATATATATATATATATATATATATATATATATATAAATGTATTTTTTAATAACAATAATAATTTAAAAAAAAAAAAGAAAAAAAACATTATTTTTTTTTTTTATTTAAAAAATAAATTAATAATAATAACCACACTCCCTGTCCACTTACCTTTAAGCAAAGGTAACTGGATAGGGAGATGAAGCCTGCAAAAACTTCCCTCTCATTGCATTGAGAACAGGCAGTGGAAAGTCATTACTCCCGGCCACCACAAGAGGGCGCCAGTTCCCCATTGGAAGCCTCTCTCACTCACAGAAGAAGGCTGAAAAGCCGGGGCCTCAATTTTTGGACGGCGCAGAAGTCCGTGCACTCGGGGAGGAGGTGGGGGTGCAAAAGGGACAGGACACCTCATGCAGGGCACCCCAGGCGCCAGGTCGCTAATTCTAGCCGCAAATGCGACCTGGCGCCCGGGGGTTTGTCGAGCCCTGCACTAAGGAAGTTAATTAGTTAGTTATTTCAATTGCGCTCATGTTTAAAATTAATTCGTAAAAAGCTCTCATATAAAGAAGGGAGAGAGGCAGGAGGAAGAAGGGGGGGGGGCACTTAAGATATTAGGCATTGAAACTACCTTCAACTCTGAATCATGTCTTATATAGATATACAATAAAAGGATATATGTCTCACTAAAAAAAAAAAAAAAAAAAAAAAAAACCTGTCCAAGGACCAGCAGAGGGGGGGGGTGGGCTTTATGTCAACCTGGAGACATAACAGGACCAGATAGGGGCAAGCTCAACCCCCCCATCAAACTCAAACTCTGGGAGGGGGGGACCCCACCAAGAATAGACCCCAAAATGCCATCTCCAACAATCCCAGTCAATCCTGTACCTCCATGTATGGCGATCTTCCACTGATAGACATTGCTAGCGGGCTGGAACCGTGTTGGAACGCACACCTTCATGACAACCAGAAAGCGCCGGTGGACGTGAGTTCCACTGGCGAGTGCGTCACTTCCGGCAGCCAATTACATCACATCCTTCCGGACTGCCGGAAACCGCACTCACTCATCACGCCCACGGTCCAGAGGGGACAGGAAGGAGGGGGGCGGGATACTACAGCAGCAGACAAGCTAGCAGACATGATAATAAAGAATATATTTAAGTGATTGAAGCACAGCTGGGGCATTTGGATCTACTCATTAATATTACCTCTCATATAAAAAAAAAAAAACAATCATAACAACTGCAACCAGCAATCCTGGACTATATAGTCCAGTACTATGCCTGCAACAGTGCTATGCCCATCGCAAAAGACCAGACTGCCTCTAATCTCAGTTGAACAATGATAAATGGACAGGTGAAAAAGCAATAATTCAAATGAACCTGGTAATAAAAATCGAATTTATAAAATCCAATTGGAAAAAAGGTGGATAAATGAAGATAAATAAATAAAAAAAAAAAAAAAAAAAAATATATATATATATATATATATATATATATATATATATATATATATATATATATATATATATATATATATAATTATAATAATAAAAATAACAGTAATAAAAATAAAGATAATAAGAGCCGGTTCACACTGGGGCGACCTGTCAGGCGACCTGGTCGCCTGACAGGTCGCCTGCCATAGAGAAGCTGTGGACCCGTTCTAATAGGAGCGACACAAGTCGCTCTGAATTAGAAAAAGGGTCCGGAGCTTCTTTGGGGCAACCCGGAGCGACCTGCATTGACTTCAATGTTATGAAGTCCGTGCCGGCCGCTCCGAAGTCGCGGTGGGAGCTGCGCACCGCGACTTGTGAGGTCGCCCCGGCAAGTCGGATTGCTCTAATGTGAACAGGCTCTAACAATAATAAAAAAATGAAATAATAAATATGAAAAAATAAATAAATGAAATAGGACCAGAAAAACAAAGGGAAAAAAAAACGGAAAATATATTAGCATTACCCTGAAAAAACCCCCAAAGACCAGAAACCACTAACTCCAACTGCATGTAGCAAAGAAGTCGACCTGGTAACTCACAACACCGACTGGAGCTCAATCTCTTCATTTAACCCTTTGGGGGCAAGAGAGTCCAGTGTAAAAATCCAAAATGCCTCTCTATTGCACAATCTTTAGTACTTTCTACTATTATCCAGATCACGACTAATGGCTTCAATACCAAAGACCCTCAGGCCCTCAGCACTGCCATTATGCACATCTGCAGAGTGCTGAGGAACTGAGTAATTGTCCTTCAATGTATTGATATTGCTCCTATGCTCACTCACTCTAATTCGTAGAGGGCGTGATGTGCAACCCACATGTGATAGCCCACATGGGCAAAGTAGGCCGTACACTACATACGGGTTGCCACAATTGATGAATTGTTTGATTTCAAAAGACTTTCCTATTTGTTGCAGTCACATCTTTTTTGCAATGACACATGACAGCACAGGTGGCACAATATGCCACCCCACACTTATAACTACCTTTTTGGTCAAAGATGGTAGTCCATGGGCTATTGAGGCTCTCCTTCCCCCCCCCCCTTTTTTTTACTCTACTCAGTGCTACCATACATCTAAGATCCTTCGGCTTCCTATAGATTGAGGGTAAGTCGTCTTTTAGAAAGGGATCATGCTTAAGTATGTTCCAGTGTTTCTTCATTATTTTATTAATTACGGGTGCTTTATTAGTATACCTAGTACAGAATCTCACTCATCTCTTCTCCTTTATGACCATATTTGGCTGTATTCATAGGAGGTGATTCTTCATATAGAGCCCAATATTTGAGATAGGCCTCCTGCAGATGGCTTTCCTCATACCATTTTTCACTGAATTTACTCATGAGAATATCTATATATATATATTCAGTATTAATTACAGTTATAGGAAGCAGAGGGGTAATATAAGGACGCTGAATTTCAAAAGAGCCAATTTCCCAAAACTGAGCTCGCTGCTAGAAAATATCAATTGGGATAGAACCCTGGGAACAAATAACACGGAGGAAAAACGGGAGTGCTTCAAGAGCATACTTAACAAGGGGATTGACCAGTGCATTCCAAAGGGAAATAAA
The DNA here is from genome assembly GCF_965119305.1 of Pelophylax lessonae. Classification (NCBI taxonomy): domain Eukaryota; kingdom Metazoa; phylum Chordata; class Amphibia; order Anura; family Ranidae; genus Pelophylax; species Pelophylax lessonae. Next base: position 741,146,492 of record NC_138769.1, on the reverse strand, counting down.
TTTAAAAGAGCAAAATTAAACCCTGGGTGGTTAAACTCCAACATAAAAATGCATATTAGTGCTAAAGAAAAGGCCTTCAAACAATACAAGACTGAGGGGTCATTGGCAGCATTTAAGCATTACAAAGAGTGTAATAAGAAATGTAAAAACGAAATCAGGGCGGCTAAAATAGAACACGAGAGAAAGAGAGTAAAAAGAACCCCAAGAAGTTCTTTAAGTATATAAACAGTAAGAAAGAGAGGCCAGAACACATTGGCCCCATAAAAGATGACAAAGGAAATATGGCCACTGAGGACAGAGAGAAGGCGGTAGTGTTAAATAATTTCTTCTCTTCAGTCTTCACAAAAGAATCGGGGGGGCTATACGAACCTTGCTTGTAAAGCCGAACTAAACAACACACCTCAGGAAGTGCCGCCATGGCTAACAGAAGACAGACTTAGAGCTAAACTAGAGAAACTTAACATAAATAAATCACCGGGACCGGATGGCTTGCACCCGAGGGTTCTTAAAGAGCTCAGCCAGGTGATTGCCAGACCATTATTCTTGATCTTTAACGATAGTTTACAGACAGGTATGGTGCCAGCTGATTGGAAAAAAGCCAACGTGGTACCAATATTTAAAAAGGGGCCGAGGTATATCCCGGGTAACTATAGGCCGGTCAGCCTAACATCTGTAGTCTGCAAGATTTTGGAGGGGATGTTAAGGGACCACATACAAGACTTTAGTAATGAAAACTGTATTATTAGTAGAAATCAGCATGGATTTATGAAAAATCGTTCTTGCCAAACCAATCTATTAACCTTCTACGATGAAGTGAGCTGCCACCTAGATAAAGGAAGGCCTGTGGATGTGGTGTACCTGGACTTCGCAAAGGCTTTTGACACCGTTCCCCACAAACGCTTACTGTACAAACTAAGGAATGTAGGTATGGACCCTAAGGTGAGTACCTGGATAGAGAACTGGCTCCAAGGGAGAGTCCAGAGGGTGATGATTAATGGGGAGTACTCGGATTGGGCGGGTGTGGAAAGTGGGGTCCCCCAGGGTTCTGTCCTGGGACCAATCCTGTTTAATTTATTCATAAATGATCTAGAAGAGGGGATATCTAGTACAATCTCAGTATTTGCGGATGATACTAAACTAAGCATGCCAATATCTTCTATGCGGGATGTGGAAACCTTACAAGCGGACCTGAACAAAATAATGGGGTGGGCAACTACATGGTAGATGAGGTTTAATGTTGAAAAATGTAAAGTAATGCACTTGGGGGCCAGAAACCAGAAACCAAGCTACTCACTAGGGGGGGGGAACCTCTGGGTGAGTCTAGGATGGAAAAAGACTTGGGGGTACTGGTAGACAACAGGCTTGGCAGTGGCATGCAATGCCAAGCCGCTGCAAGCAAAGCCAACAGAATACTGGGATGTATAAAAAAGGGGATTCACTCCAGAAATAGTGAGATTATTCTCCCACTCTACAAGACTCTGCTCCGGCCACATCTGGAGTATGCTGTCCAGTTCTGGGCACCGGTCCTCAGGAAGGATGTGCTGGAACTGGAGAGAGTCCAGAGAAGGGCAACAAAAATAATTAGGGGAATGGAGGACATCAGCTATGAGGAAAGACTACAAGCACTGAACTTATTCTCTCTGGAGAAAAGACGATTGAGGGGGGATATGATATCAATGTACAAATACTGTACTGGCGACCCTAGCATAAGGAACAAACTATTCAGAGTAAGGGAATACAATAAGACACGTGGCCACTCACTAAAACTAGAGGAAAGGCGGTTTAACCTTAAAATGCGTAAGGGGTTCTTCACTGTAAGAGCGGTAAGGATGTGGAATTCTCTTCCACAAGCAGTCGTATCAGCAGGGAGCATTGATAGTTTCAAAAAACTATTAGATGGGCACCTTAGAGACCACAACATACAGGGGTATACAATGTACGGTTAAAAGCAAACACACACACATCATAGGTTGAACTGGATGGACTGATGTCTTTTTTCAACCTCACTATGTAACTATATATATATATATATACATACATACACACATATATATATATATATATATATATATATATATATATATATATATATACACACACATATATACACACACACACATACATATATATTTTTTTAAGGAAATCACAAATCACACATGCTTTGAATACATTTTATTAACCCCAGGTAGCCAAGTGGTTAGCACAGCTGCCGTGCAACAGTGTATTTGGGTGTTCAAATCCCTGAACTACCTACAACTGTCTGTTGTTATATATGACAAGCAACACTAATATGGCATCTCCCCAAAAATGAAACATTGTATATGTGTGAAATTAATATATTTGTTGGTTGAGTGGGGAGCCATATTAGTGTTGCTTCCTATATAGAGCCACATTACACTCTGAAAAATAGCAGCGTTCAAGCTTGAGAATTTGCAAATTGATTGAGCATATGCAGTGGAACCCCAGAACTCAGAATTAAACAACCCCCCCCCAAAAAAAATATATATATATGTATGTATATATATCCCCAAAATATAATTTATTTATGTTTTTGTTTTTTTGTTTCTGAAAGATTTCTGGGTTCAGCTGCTCATGCTCCAAACATTTGCTATATTGCCCTTTTTTAAAAAAAAAATACTATATCAAGTCAGCACACATAAGAAATGCTTTCAATAATCTCAGCATGAGCACAAAGTGGCTTTTTTATTTAGACTAATGGGCCATACACACTATAAGATTTTCTGAAGACTTTTTCCTTTAGACTTACCAAAACCATATAATATGAGGTCAAACCTAAACACTTTCAATTTGTATGCAATCTGGCAGGTCCTTGTACTACATAGAAAAGGTAAATCTGAAGGAAAAAGTCTTCATAAAATCTTATAGTGTGTATGGCCCTTTAGGCTGGCCATACATGATCTAATTTTCTTACAATTTTCTGTCCAATTTTCTTGAAATTTACATTCAAGTATGTAGTACAAAGGCCTGCCTAATTGGATACAATTTAAAGTGTTGTTTAGCTTTGACCTCACATTATGTGGTTTGTGGTAAATCTATCAGAAAATTGTACAACAAAAATTGAACATGTATGGCCAGCCTAAAGGGCCATACACACTATAAGATTTTCTGAAGACTTTTTCCTTCAGATTTACCTTTTCTATGTAGTGCAAGGGCATACATGTTCAACTTTTGATGTACAATTTTCTGGTAGATCTACCACAAACCACATAATGTGAGGTCAAAGCTGAACAACACATTCACTTGTATCTAACTAGGCAGGCCTTCGTACTACATACTTGAAGGTAAATTTCAAGAAAATTGGACAGAAAATTGGATCATGGATGGTCAGCCAAACACTCATTCATTAGTGAACTGGTGATTTTGGTTTAGGAACCAACAGACCCAATTAATTACTTTGCTGGGCGTTTCCTATACTGGGTGGGTGTAGTTTAACCAAGGTTATATAAAGGGATGATTAAGAGCAGCTCATTTGGCTTCTGGCAGCAGGGCCACATGTCTTTATGTCCGAATTTGCTTTTGGGGGTGGGGCGGTTTGCTGGAATGCCTAAGGACTCATATTGCAGTAAGTGTATTTTGTTGGATGAATACTTTTCATGCTCTGTTTGGTATAGTTTTTGCAAAGTGTGTCTTTATGCACTATAGCTATACATGTGTTTTTTTATTTTCCTGCCTCTGTGAAGCTGTATGTTCTACTGATTTGATTGTATCTAAATGGAAAGGCAGGCTCATGCAAACAATAAAACATAAAAGTATGTTGGGTATGTTTTATGCTTAATACTAAGGGGTCTACAACTTATTTTGCTTGACTTTTGGATATTGTAAGCGCTATCTATTCATCATATGTTGTATCTTTGCACTGTAATTTGAAGATTACTTGATTTGGGGTTTTTTTTTTTTTTTGGGGGGGGGGACATTTCACATGCCTGCTTGAGTGATTACTGATGTTTTATACATGTTCAATAAAGCTTATTCATTTGTACACAGCTCCTGGTTTTTTGTTTTCTTTTCTTCATATTTGTCTGGATATAATTCAGATATCTTTTGTGTCTATTGAATGTAATCCATTTCTTGTGTTTTTTGTGTGTGTGCAATGGCAGTACAGTATGAGCATGGGTAGGGTTTCTTCCTTTACTCCAGCGAAGTGTGTATGGGTGTGAATGGCGGGGGGATGGGGTGTGTGTGTGGGGGGGAGGAGTATGTGTGTGGGGGGGAGGAGTATGTGTGTGTGTGTGGGGGGGGGAGGAGTGTGTGTGTGTGGGGAGGGGGAGGAGGAGTGTGTGTGTGTGTGTGTGGGGAGTGTGTGTGTGTGTGTGTGTGTGTGTGTGGGGGGAGTGTGTGTGTGTGTGTGTGGGGGGGGGAGTGTGTGTGTGGGTGGGGGAGTGTGTGTGTGTGGGGGAGTGTGTGTGTGTGGGTGGGGGAGTGTGTGTGTGTGGGTGGGGGAGTGTGTGTGTGTGTGTGTGTGTGGGTGGGGGAGTGTGTGTGTGTGTGTGTGTGTGTGTGGGTGGGGGAGTGTGTGTGTGTGTGTGTGTGTGGGTGGGGGAGTGTGTGTGTGCGTGTGTGGGGGAGTGTGTGTGTGTGTGTGTGTGTGTGTGTGTGTGTGTGTGTGTGTGTGGTGTGTGTGTGTGTGTGTGTGTGTGTGTGGGGGGGGGGGGGTGTGTGTGGGGGGGGGGGGGGGTGTGTGTGGGGGGGGTGTGTGTGTGGGGGGGGTGTGTGTGGGGGGGGGTGTGTGTGGGGGGGGGGGTGTGTGGGGGGTGTGTGTGTGTGGGGGGTGTGTGTGTGTGTGGGGGGGGTGTGTGTGGGGGGTGTGTGTGTGTGTGTGTGTGGGGGGGGTGTGTGTGTGTGTGTGTGGGGGGGGGGGGTGTGTGTGTGGGGGGGGGGGGGTGTGTGTGGGGGGGGGGGTGTGTGTGTGTGGGGGGGTGTGTGTGTGTGGGGGGGGTGTGTGTGGGGGGGGGGGGGGTGTGTGGGAGTGTGTGTGTGTGTGTGTGGGGGGGGGGGGAGTGTGTGTGTGGGGGGGGGGGGAGTGTGTGTGTGTGTGTGTGTGGGGGGGGGGGAGTGTGTGTGTGTGTGGGGGGGGGGAGTGTGTGTGGGGGGGGGGGTGTGTGTGTGTGTGTGGGGGGGCAGTGTGTGTGTGTGTGTGTGTGTGGGGGGGGGATGTGTGTGTGTGTGGGGGGGGGGGGAAGTGTGTGTGTGTGTGTGTGGGGGGGGGGGGGTGGAGGAGAGTGTGTGGGGGGAGGAGTGTGTGTGTGGGGGGGAGGAGGAGGGGAAGTGTGTGGGGGGGGCTAAATTGTAAGAAATAATTAAAGTGTGTATGTATATATTTAGCTAAAAATATATATAAATTAAGGAATAATACAAAATTTCCATTTTGTATTATTATCTAGGGGGGGGGGGGGTTAAGGGTTACCATCACTGGCCTAGGTAAGACATTTCCAATACATTTTAGTTGTCTGTGTGCGCCATTTTTAAAATAAAGCAAAATCTCTTTACAAAAAATTGCAAATGGCACATTGGCGTTTGCCCTGGACCAGAAATGAAACCAAATTGGCTTGCACACATTCCAGCAAGTGGTCACAATCAACTGGCTAATCATGGTGAGGGCCACTTTCAGCTTTGAAGAAATGGCATTCATATGCAAAGTAAGTGTGTGTGTGTGTGTGTGTGTGTGTGTGTGTGGGGGGGGGGGGGTCTGTGCTTGTAATCAGAGCATTGATTACCAGTGCAGACCCTTGGGGGATGCCACTAGAGCCACCAGGGATTGCTGACCCATGGCCACCAGGGATGCCCACCCATGCCACCATTGATGCCAATCAGTGCTCAGGGAACCTGTTAGTGCCCTCCTCATCAGTGCTGCAAATCATTACCATCTATCAGTGCTGCCCACCAGTGCCAATCATTGCCCATCAGTGCCACCTATCAATGCCCATAAATGCTGCATATCAGTGCCGCCTATTAGTGTCCATCAGTGCTGCATATTAGGGCTGCCACGACGCGTCGACTACAAAAAATCGTCGACGTGCGTAAAAAGTGTCGACGCGTCAGCACGTGACGTGACGTCACATGCATTAAAATAGCGGAACAGCAGCGGTAATGGCGACATCTGATCCTGGGGGAGAAAAAGCCAGCAGCAGCAGCGGTTCCACGTCCAGCAGCAGAGTACAAAAGGCTTCCAGCAGCAGTTCCAGCGGCACACCCACAGTACAAAAGACAGCGAGAGCCCGATCACGGTCATCAAGGGTATGGGAATACGTTCAGCAGAGGCCAAATAAAATGGTCCTCTGTTCCCTTTGCAAAAGTGAAATGGCATACCACGGCAGCACAACTGCTATGCATGAGCACCTCAGAAGAAAGCATCCTGGCGCACTGACCACAAAGGACGAGCCATCTTTGTAAGTACTAGTACTACTAATTTCAACAATATTAATTAATGCATTGCTAGCTGATGATTGCTTAGGCCGGGCCAGCTCACTTTTCTTAAATGGACTACAAGGCATTTTGCATTTGCAGCCCTCAGTGTCTGTCTTGTGGATCCCTCAGGTCATGATTGACAACAATTGCAATGATCTGACCATGACCACCAGCACACCTGAGAGCTATTTTGACTGTCACTGCACTCTGCAGCATTATTAATTACAACATTGGCCATGGATATCTCAAAATTCTACTAGAAAAAATACAATTAATATTGTTAGCGTTGAGGCTGAGCATTCATAGAGGTGTAAATTGGTAATGTTATTAATTATTATTATTATTATTGTTGTTTTTCCTCAGGAAGAGGCAAAGCTGTGTACAAGATTTCTACTTTCATAAAAAGGATGTCACTGCTTGCACACCCCAAGTGGCCATTACACTTACCAATAGCATACTCAACATGATTGTAAAAGATATGAGACCTCTTTCTATTGTAGACGGTCAAGGATTTCGTGAGATGATCAGCACATTTTACCCAGGATACACACTTCCCTCCAGGTCCCATTTCACGAAGCTGATGGAGAGGAAATAGGAGAATTTTGAAAGATTGAAAGCGTCAATCAAAGATGTCAAATCCAAAATAGCTCTCACCACAGACGCGTGGACCAGTATTGCCACAGAGGCATACTTGGGTGTCACATGCCACTTCATTAATGAAGACTGGAAGCTTACATCCTACAATCTGACCACTATGCCACTTGAAGATCGCCACACAGCTGAAAACATTGCTAACTGGGTGGAAAAAGCAGAGAAGTTTGAGATATCCATGGCCAATGTAATTGCAGTTGTTCATGATAATGCTTCAAATGTTGTCGCTGCTCTGCGTATTTTGGAAGAAAAGCATCCTGGCATCTCTTCTCTCAGGTGTCCTGGTCATACATTGCAGCTAGTTGTCAACCATGCCCTGAGGGATCCCCAGATCAGCAAGACACTGAGGGCTGCGAAGTGCCTTGTGGAACATTTTAAAAAAAGTGAGCTTGCCACTACAAAGCTTAAAGCAAAGCAACAACAAATGGGTACCCCTGATCATGCACTAATAAATGATGTATCTGTAAGATGGAACAGTACTTTACACATGATCAGTCGCCTGCTTGAACAGAGGTGGCCTGTGACTGCCACACTTTCCGATCCTGATGTCACACCACGAGGGAAGCGCTTCCTGGATTTAAAACATGATCAGTGGAGCTTACTTGAGGAAGTGGAACAAGTCTTGAAGCCTTTTGAGTGTGCTACTGTTTTTTTGAGTGGAGAGTCCTATGTGACTGGTTCCGCTCTACCTCCTTTGGTAAAAGACCTCCAGAAATCCATACAGAGCACAATTTGCGAGATAGCGGCAGTCAAGGCTTTCCAAAATGTTGCTGCACAGGAGATGACCACAAGATGGGAGAGGGAAACTAAATACAGAGATGACGGAGGAGAAAATATATGTCTTATTGCAGCAGCCCTGGACCCCAGATTCCGCAAGCTAAAATTCCTGGCAGCAGAGGATAGTTTAAAAGTTCACCTCAAGGTCCAAGCTCTTGCTCTTGAAGAGAAAAGAAGATATGAGGAAGAGCAAACACATCAACATCAATGTGAGGAACAGGTTCAATCAGCCAGTGCAATGAGTCCAGACATGAAACTTTCAGAAAAGAGGCAAGTGTCTATGTTGGACTCTTTGCTCGGTTCAGATTCAGATGAACACCACAGTAATGGTGAGGATGACACTGGTCACATCCAAGATCCAGAAATTCACAGTGAAGTTGTGAGGAATGAGATACACATGTACTTTAGTGAGCAGGCCATTCCAAAGGAAGACAATCCACTGAAATGGTGGAAGGAAAATGAAGGGAGGTTTCCCATCTTGGCCATGCTGGCAAAGAGTTACTTGTGTGTGCCTGCAACATCAACCCCATCTGAAAGGCTTTTCTCAGTTGCTGGCAACATTGTGACTAAAAAAAGAGCAAGCCTAACTGCAGAGCATGTCGATATGCTAACCTTCCTCCATTGCAAATGCTATATTATAGGTAGGTACAGGCCCCCAACCTGTACCTGTTGCACTCTCTTGGGTTGTATTGTTGGACTTCTTTAAACTACAAGATGGCTGTTGGCTGCCTTCAGGTAATCATTCCTCAGTATTGGCCATCATAATTTGCACAGTGTTGAGCAGTGCTTGCTTTTTGTTGGACTTGGCTCCTTTAACCACTTAAGCCCCGGAAGATTTTACCCCCATTCAGACCAGGGGGTATTTTACGACTCGGCACTGCGTGACTTTAACTGACAATTGTGCGGTCATGCAATGTGGTACCCAAACGAAATTTACGTCCTTTTTTCCCACAAATGGAGCTTTCTTTTGGTGGTATTTGATCACCTCTGCGCTTTTTATTTTTTGCGATATTAAAGCGGAGTTCCACCCGAAATTTATACTTACCTCCATCTTCTCGCTCCCGGTCACCTGAAAAACAAATGGATAATCGCAATTTTTTTTTTTTTTTCACTTACCTTTTAGAGAAAATATACTCACCTTACTTCCTTCTTCCTCCCCTCGGCGGCCACGGCGATTCGTCACTTCCTGGCTTTTGCAATGATTCCTGGGAGCTGAACGTCATAGCTCCCAGGAATCATTGCGCCTGCACCGGCCCCGACGTCAGTTCCGGGGCGCGCGCGTCATCCCCTTCTAAACAGCTTCTGGGCATGCCCAGAAGCTGTGGAGGGATGACGCGCGCGACCCGGAAGTGACGTCGGGGCCGGTGCAGTGCATCGTGGGACCGAAGAAGGAGGAAGAGGACCGAAGAGGACGCGGAAGAGGATCGTGCTGGCTTCAAGCTGCCCACACCTGAGATGGCAGCGCTGGAGAAGACAATTTCAAGGTAAGTATATCTCCTGAAAGGTAAGTGCAACCCGGGACAGATCAGAGGCTAGCCATTGTGGAATGTGCTAGCCCTGACTGTCCCGGGGGTATTTTTGTAAAGAAATGTATAACCAGGGTGGAACTCCGCTTTAATAAAAAAAGAGCGAAAATTTTGCAAAAAAATGACATTTTCAACTTTGTCTTTTAAAAAATATCCAATATACTCAATTTATGTATTTTTTTTTTGGCCAAAATATATTTAGCTACATGTCTTTGACAAAAAAAAAATTCAATGAGCGTATTTTTATTGGTTTGCGCAAAAGTTATAGCGTCTACAAACTATGGTGTAAATACTGAAATTTACGCAGCTTTAATTTTTGACTGCCTATCTCATTTCATGAAGTGCTAAAATGGCGGGGCAGTACAACCCCCCCAAGCTACCACTTTTTGGAAAGTAGACATCCTAAGGAATGTTCTGAGAGGCATGTTGAGCTCATTGAATATTTCATTTTTTTGTCACAGGTGTTTGAAAAATGACTAACAAATTTTTTTTTTTTTTTACACAAAGTTGTCATTGAAATGATATATTGCTCACACATGCCATGGGGATATGTGTAATTACACCCCAAAATATATTCTGCTGCTTCTCCTGAGTACAGGGATACCACATATGTGGGACTTTTTGGGAGCCTAGCTGTGTACGGGACCACAAAAACAAATCCCCACCATCAGAATTTCAAAGGGCGTACATTTTTCATTGCATTTTCTCAATACCTCTAACGGTTTAGGAGGCCCTGAAATGTCAAGATACCACAAACCCCCCCCCCCCCCACAGCTATGACCCCATTTTGTAAAGTAGACACCCCAAGCTGTTTGCTGAGAGGCATGGTGAGTCCATGGAATATTTTATATTTTACCACAAGTTTTGGGAAAATTACTATTTTTTTTATTTATTTATTTTTTTTTACACAACGTTGTCACTAAAAGATAAAATTCTCACACATGACATGGGTATATGTGGAATGACACCCCAAAATACATTCTGCCACTCCTCCTGAGTATGGGGATGCCCCATGTGTGAGACTTTTTGGGAGCCTAGCTGTGTACAGGACCGCGAAAACCAATCAACACTCCCAGGTTTTCTAATGGCGTAAATTGTGCATGTCACCTCTGCACTACCTGTCACAGTTTCGGAGGCCCTAAAATTCCAAGATAGCACAAACCCCCCCCCCAAATGACCCCATTTTGTAAACTAGACACCCCAAGCTATTTGCTGAGAGGCATGGTGAGTCCATGGAATATTTTATATTCTGCCACAAGTTCCAGGAAATACATATATATATATATATATTTTTTTTTTTCACAAAGTTGTCAGTAAATGAAATATTGCTCACACATGCCATGGGTATATGTGAAATGACACCCCAAAATACATTCTGCTGCTTCTCCTGAGTACAAGGATACCCCATGTGTGAGATTTTTTTGCAGTCTAGCCGAGTACAGGAACCGGAAAACCAGTCCCCACTTTGTGCGTCTGACCAGGCTGTGCGACTCAGTGTTGTGCGACTGACCGGGCTGTGCGACTGAGTGTTGTGCGTCTGACCGGGCTGTGCGACTCAGTGTTGTGCGTCTGACCGGGCTGTGCGACTCAGTGTTGTGCGTCTGACCGGGCTGTGCGACTCAGTGTTGTGCGTCTGACCGGGCTGTGCGACTGAGCGTTGTGCGTCTGACCGGGCTGTGCGACTGAGCGTTGTGCGTCTGACCGGGCTGTGCGACTGAGCGTTTTGCGTCTGACCGGGCTGTGCGACTGAGCGTTTTGCGTCTGACCGGGCTGTGCGACTGAGCGTTGTGCGTCTAACCGGGCTGTGCGACTGAGCGTTGTGCGACTGAGCGTTGTGCGTCTGACCGGGCTGTGCGACTGAGCGTTGTGCGTCTGACCGGGCGGTGCGACTGAGCGTTGTGCGTCTGACCGGGCGGTGCGACTGAGCGTTGTGCGTCTGACCGGGCGGTGCGACTGAGCGTTGTGCGTCTGACCGGGCGGTGCGACTGAGCGTTGTGCGTCTGACCGGGCGGTGCGACTGAGCGTTGTGCGTCTGACCGGGCTGTGCGACTCGGTGTTGTGCGTCTGACCGGGCTGTGCGACTCAGTGTTGTGCGTCTGACCGGGCTGTGCGACTCAGTGTTGTGCGTCTGACCGGGCTGTGCGACTCAGTGTTGTGCGTCTGACCGGGCTGTGCGACTCAGTGTTGGGCGTCTGACCGGGCTGTGCGACTCAGTGTTGTGCGTCTGACCGGGCTGTGCGACTCAGTGTTGTGCGTCTGACCGGGCTGTGCGACTGAATATTGTGCGTCTGACCGGGCTGTGCGACTTAGTGTTGTGCGTCTGACCGGGCTGTGCGACTCAGCGTTGTGCGTCTGACCGGGCTGTGAGATTGTGAGTGTTGGGTGACTGACCGGTGTCAAGTGAGTGGAGCGGAATACCAGAGGGTGAGAAGGTAGCGTTAGGAAGCCAGGAAATAGCCACATAGGATAGACTTAAATCGCTGAATCCCCATTAGATTAGATAGTAGGTACAATGCCCGGCGGGTGTGGAGATGCGACTCGGTGTACATCTTGTGATATGTATACGTTCCTCGGTCATGCGATCGAGGGCGAATACAAATGCGCAAGATGTAAGCACGTTGCTTCCCTGGAAGCTCAGGTCCTGAATCTAGGGAAGCAGCTGGCAACACTGAGACGAATGTCCATACCGGAGGAGAGCCAGGATTGTACCAATCAGGTGCAGACAGGGGCCTGCACAGAGGTGGGCGGAGTATCGGAGGTGCAGGCATCAGAGCAGAGCAGAGGGGTGACAGTTAGGAGGGGTAGAAGGGGACAAGGCAAGGAGGCTGATCCTGGGCTGGAGCACCCCAATAGATACGCCCCGTTGTGTGATGTTGGGGAAACCAGTCAGGGACCAGCATTGCTGGAGCAGAGTGACGCCCCTAGCTGCCAGGGGAAAAACTCCTCCAGTGAGGCCGGGAGAAAGGGAAAGGAAAGACAGGTGCTGGTGGTAGGGGACTCAATTATTAGAAGGACAGATAGTGTAATCTGTGACAAAGACCGTGTGCGCCGAACAGTCTGTTGTTTGCCGGGCGCTAGGGTTCGGCACATCACGGATCGGGTGAACAGATTATTGGGTGGGGCTGGGGAAGACCCAGCTGTCATGGTTACACGTGGGTACCAATGACATAGGCAGAGGAAGACGGAGAGTCCTAAACGATTTCAGGGACTTAGGCGCTAAGTTGAGGACTAGGACCTCCAAGGTAGTATTTTCCGAAATACTACCTGTACCTCGAGCCACACCAGAGAGGCAGCGGGAGATTAGGGAAGTTAACGAGTGGCTGAGGAGCTGGTGTAGTAAGGAGGGTTTCGGGTTCCTGGAGAACTGGGCCGACTTCTCAGTCGGTCACCAGCTCTTTGGTAGGGACGGATTGCACCTAAATGGGGTGGGTGCAGCCGTACTGGGTGCGAGGATGGCCAAAAAGTTAGAGGGGCTTTTAAACTAGGGAATGGGGGGGGAGGGTACAGATGTAGAATTAGCCAGTGGAAAGCAAGTTTCAGAGGGCAGAAATGGGGGCATTAGCGGTAGGGTGTTCGGAGCTCCTATACCCAGGGTGGGTACGGGGAAAAATCAAGAGAGCAGCCTAAAAACATCAAATGAGGATAAATGTAACCAATCAAAATTACGAGGCTTGTATACCAATGCCAGAAGCCTGGCCAACAAGATGGGAGAGCTGGAGCTGCTGATGTTTGAGGAGGACTTAGATTTTGTGGGGATAACTGAGACTTGGTTTGACAGCTCTCATGACTGGATGGCGACCATTCAGGGGTATTCCCTTTATCGCAGAGATAGAGAGGGTAAAAAAGGGGGAGGGGTATGTTTGTATATTAAGAACAGTATACAGGTAAATATGAGGGATGATATTAATAATGGAGCTATGGACGAGGCAGAATCCCTATGGGTAGAGCTTTAAAGGAAAGGCACGGTGGGGAAGGTAATATTGGGCGTATGCTATAGGCCCCCAAACCAGAGGGAGGAGGGTGAGGCGGACCTCATGTTACAGATAGGATTGGCAGCAAGGATGGGAAATGTCATTATAATGGGGGACTTTAATTATCCTGATATAGACTGGGCAGAAGGAACCGCGCATTCAGCCAAGGCTCGGCAGTTCCTAAATGTTTTGCAGGACAATTTCATGGGTCAGATGGTGAATGCACCGACAAGAAACAATGCGGTACTTGACCTACTGATTACCAACAATACAGACCTGCTCACGGATATAGAAATACGGGACAACTTAGGGAACAGTGACCATAGGTCAATTGGTTTCAGTATTAATTACAGTAATAGGAAACACAAGGGTAATATAAGGACACTGAATTTCAAAAGAGCCAATTTCCCTAAACTGCGCTCGCTGCTAGAAAATATCAAATGGGATAGAACCCTGGGAACAAAGAACACGGAGGAAAAATGGGAGTGCTTCAAGAGCATACTTAACAAGGGGGTGGGCCAGTGCATTCCACAGGGAAATAAATTTAAAAGAGCAAAACTAAACCCTGGGTGGCTAAACTCCAACATAAAAATGTATATTAGAGCTAAAGAAAAGGCCTTCAAAAAATACAAGACTGAGGGGTCATTGGCAGCATTTAAGCACTACAAAGAGTGTAATAAGAAATGTAAAGACAAAATCAGGGCGGCTAAAATAGAACACGAGAGACATATAGCGGAGGAGAGTAAAAAGAACCCCAAGAAGTTCTTTAAGTATATAAACAGTAGGAAAGCGATGCCAGAACACATTGGCCCCATAAAAGATGATAAAGGAAAAATGGCCACTGAGGACAGAGAAAAGGCGGAAGTGTTAAATAATTTCTTTTCTTCAGTCTTCACAAAGGAATCGGGGGGCTACACGAACCCCGCTTGTAAGGCCGAACTAAATAATACACCTCAGGAAGTGCCGCCATGGCTAACAGAGGATAGACTTAGAGCTAAACTAGAGAAACTTAACATAAATAAATCCCCGGGACCGGATGGCTTGCACCCAAGGGTTCTTAATGAGCTCAGCCAGGTGATTGCCAGACCATTATTCTTGATCTTTAAGGATAGTTTACAGACAGGTATGGTGCCAGCTGATTGGAAAAAAGCCAACATGGTACCAATATTTAAAAAGGGGCCGAGATATTTCCCGGGTAACTATAGGCCGGTCAGCCTAACATCAGTAGTCTGCAAAATTTTGGAGGGGATGATAAGGGACCACATACAAGACTTTAGTAATGAAAACGGTATTATAAGTAGTAATCTGCATGGATTCATGAAAAATCGTTCATGCCAAACCAATCTATTAACCTTCTACGATGAAGTGAGCTGCCACTTAGATAAAGGTAAGCCTGTGGATGTGGTGTATCTGGACTTTGCAAAGGCCTTTGACACCGTTCCCCACAAACGCTTACTGTACAAACTAAGGAAGATGGGTATGGACCATAAGGTGAGTACCTGGATAGAGAACTGGCTCCAGGGGAGAGTCCAGAGGGTGGTGATTAATGGGGAGTACTCTGATTGGGCGGGTGTGGAAAGTGGGATCCCCCAGGGTTCTGTCCTGGGACCAATCCTGTTTAATTTATTCATAAATGATCTAGAGGAGGGGATATCTAGTACAATCTCAGTATTTGCAGATGATACTAAATTAGGCATGCCAATATCTTCTATGCAGGATGTGGAAATCTTGCAAGCAGACCTGAACAAAATAACGGGGTGGGCAACTACATGGCAGATGAGATTTAATGTAGAAAAATGTAAAGTAATGCACTTGGGGGCCAGAAACCAGAAAGCAAGCTACTCACTAGGGGGGGAACCTCTGGGTGAGTCTAGGATGGAAAGGGACCTGGGGGTACTGGTAGACAACAGGCTTGGCAGTGGCATGCAATGCCAAGCCGCTGCAAGCAAAGCCAACAGAATACTGGGTTGTATAAAAAAGGGGATTCACTCCAGAAATAAAGAGATTATTCTTCCACTCTACAAGGCTCTGGTCCGGCCACATCTGGAGTATGCTGTCCAGTTCTGGGCACCGGTCCTCAGGAAGGATGTGCTGGAACTGGAGAAAGTCCAGAGAAGGGCAACAAAAATAATTAGGGGAATGGAGGACATCAGCTATGAGGAAAGACTACAAGCACTGAACCTATTCTCTCTGGAGAAGAGACGATTGAGGGGGGATATGATATCAATGTACAAACACTGTACTGGCGACCCTAGCATAAGGAACAAACTATTCAGAGAAAGGAGATACAATAAGACACGTGGCCACTCACTAAAACTTGAGGAAAGGCGGTTTAACCTTAAAGTGCGTAAGGGGTTCTTCACTGTAAGAGCGGTAAGGATGTGGAATTCTCTTCCACAAGCAGTCGTATCAGCGGAGAGCATTGCTGGTTTCAAAAAACTATTGGATGGACACCTTAAAGACCACAACATACAGGGGTATACAATGTACGGTTAAAAGCAAACACACACACATCATAGGTTGAACTGGATGGACTTGTGTCTTTTTTCAGCCTCACTAACTATGTAACTATGTAACTTTCAGGCTTTCCAAGGGCGTAAATTGTTGATTTCACTCCTGACTACCTATCACAGTTTCGGAGGCCCTAAAATTCCAAGATAGCACAAAACCCCCCCAAATGACCCCATTTTGGAAAGTAGACACCCCAAGCTATTTGCTGAGAGGCATGGTGAGTCCATGGAATATTTTATATTTTGCCACAAGTTCCGGGAAATATATATATATATATATATATATATATATTTTTTTTTTTTTACACAAAGTTGTCAGTAAATGATATATTGCTCACACATGCCATGGGTATTTGTGAACTGACACCCCAAAATACATTCTGCTGCTTCTCCTGAGTATAGGGATACCCCATGTGTGAGACTTTTTTGCAGTCTAGCCGAGTACAGGACCCCGAAAACCAATCATCGCCTTCAGGCTTTCCAAGGGCGTAAATTGTTGATTTCACTCCTGACTACCTATCACAGTTTTGGAGGCCATGAAATGCCAAGACAGCACAAACCCCCCCCCCCCCCCCCCGCTATTAGCTGTGACTATGTGAGAGCTTCACTTCACTGACAGGCATGTATCTCCGCTGACAAGGAAGAGAAGCTCTCACATAGTTACAGCTAATAGCGGCCGCTCCGCCCGCCCCCCCGCCCGGTGTCAGCTCAGTTCTGTTCTCATTCACACATAGACGTGCTGAGCTGACAGTGATGGATCACATTAGTTCACTCTATAGCGGCCGCTCGCCCCGCCCCCCCCCCCACCTGGTATGTCCATTCATAATGCACAGATCGTAGTAGGGACGTCATTGAGAGGCGGTGCCGCCGGCCAGAGGCGGGACTTTTGAATGCAGGACACCCAAGGAGGGGGACGCTGAGGCAGTGGGAGTAGGGGGAGATATGGGGGGGGGGGCTGAGGCAGCTTACCAATGATATTAGTATTATGCAGCATGAGGGGGTTAATGTATTGTCACTGCAGGTCACTCATCTATTAGTGACCGACCAGTGGCAGGTAATTAACCCCTTTGTGCTGCATTAGTGCAACCAGTATCAGTGTTAATTAACACTGGTTGCACTAATGCAGCACAAAGGGGTTAATTACCTGCCACTGGTCGGTCACTAATAGATGAGTGACCTGCAATGACAATACATTAACCCCCTCATGCTGCATAATACAAATACCATTGGTAATTAAATTAACCTCTTGCAAACCCGTCACAGTACATATACTGTGACAGGGTGGCAGCGACAGGTGTACGTCGCTGCCTGTTTTTGGTGTATGCCCCTGTTCTATCCATTTAAAAAAAAAATTTTTATTTTTTTTTGGGGAAAAAGTCATTTTCGGTTTTGGTTTTCGACCAAGGGCATCCTGCATTTTCGGTTTCGGCCCAAAATTTTAATTTCGGTGCATCCCTATTTAATTTTTTTTTTTTTTTAAATCATTTTTATTGTTATCATAGTGAATTTAAATATCCCCTATGATAGCAATCTGTGCTGACAGGTACTCTTTTTTAAAAAAATTGGGGTCTTTTAGACTCTAGATCTCTCCTCTGACCTTAACGCATCTGACCACACCAAAATTGGTGTGATAAAATACTTTCCCAATTTCCCAATGGCCCTGTTTATTTCTGGCGAAACAGAAGTCATAAAATGCTCGTAGCCTCCGGCATCTTAGGCCATAGAGATGATTGGAGCCATTCTCATCTCCAATTAGCTCTATGGTTAGATAATTGAACCACCGGCTGCACTCTCGGGTTAACCGGTGGGACAGGAGAGCCCGAGAAAAACCACGGATGGCTGCGGAAGGCGGCGGTGGGGGGGGGGGAGATCCCTCCCACTGCATGTAAAAGCAGTCTAGCGGCCAATTACCTGCTAGGATTGCTTTTACATGTAAGCCGACCGCTGGCTGCAAAAAACGATACCAAGATGATGCCTAAATCTGCAGGCATCATCCTGGTATAACCACTCAAAGTCCAGCAACGTACCAGTAAATTGCTGGTCCTTGTTTGGCATATAGTTTTTTTTTTTCATGCAGCCTGTGGGCTGAACAGAAAAAAAGAGAACCTATCAGAAATCAGCACAGGAATAATGCGTAGTATTACTCATCATTAACCGCCCAAACAACCACCCACTGAACTTAATGATGGGTATACACGACACTATCCACGTATACCAAAATAGGATTTTAACTGCAGTGCTGAAATCAGAAAATCACCACAGCTGCTATCAGCAAAGGTATCCATATATGCTGAGCGCAAACACTGTTTGTGTCAGAATATATAAAATCAATGCGTGGTAGCCGACGAGTACCTGCAAGAGAAACAGGTCACAAAAGAATGAAAAAACAAAAAGTACATTAAAAAAAGTACAGTAGGAAGAGTAGAAGGACATAAAAAATGACTGACAACAACAGTTTTTGGATCTTCATCATTAACCGCCCAAACAACCACCCACTGAATTTAATGATGGGTATACACGGCGCTATCCACGTATACCAAAATAGGATTTTAACTGCAGTGCTGAAATCAGAAAATCACCACAGCTGCTATCAGCAAATGTATCCATATATGCTGAGCGCAAACGCTGTTTGTGTCAGAATATATAAAATCAATGCGTGGTAGCCGATGAGTACCTGCAAGAGAAACAGGTCACAAAAGAATGAAAAAACAAACAAAGGACATTGAAAAAATTATAGTAGGAAGCAGTAGAAGGACATATAAAATTACTGACACCACAACAGTTTTTGGATCCTTTTATTTTTCTTTCTAACTGTTCCTTTATTTCTTGATTTGGGACTGCGATCTTCTCTTCCAGCTTGGGTCTCTCAAAATGTCGATGGACATCCAACATCCTTCGAGACCCTGTGTTTATGTGCCCTACACTGTGTCGTGCTGTACCCTACGCTAATAATCCACTAGTGTACGGTAGCGCTCGAAACATTCCCCGATGCAGAGACCAGGTTGGTCAGGACATTTGGGACAATAATAGCGGGTGTCACGCCTAAATCCGCGCTTGCTACAGACACGACATCTTCTTTGGGGCCATCTTTGGGTAGGGGTACTCGGGAGGACATGTGAAAAATGCCTCTCATGCAGCCGGCTCACTGAATCTGGAAGGGGAAGTTGGGCAGGCATGCCTCCTGGGTACAGGTAGGCAAGGATGATCTCTTCCTGGAATTCCCGGAAAGATCCAGTTCGTCCTGACGCCCTGTATAGGACAAAGGCGTTCAGCATAGCCAATTGGTATAGGTAAACAGACACTTTTTTGTACCAGTGTCTGGCTTTACGGGCAACTAAATACGGCGCCAAAAGCTGGTCGTTAAGGTCCACCCCTCCCATATTAAGGTTATATTCGTGGACACAGAGGGGTTTCTCCATAACGCCAGTTGCCGTAGGAATTTGGATCGTCGTGTCTGGGTGAAGGGAGGACAGAACAAACATCCCGTGTATCCTTCCACTTCACCGCAAGCAATTTGTCAGTTTTCAAGCAGGCTCTCGCCCCCCGACTAAGACGGGAATCTACAAGCCGTTGGGGGAAGCCCCGGCGATTAGGTCGCACGGTGCCACATGCGCCAATTTGTAAATCGAGAAGGTGACTAAATAGTGGCACGCTTATGTAAAAGTTGTCCACGTACAAATGGTACCCCTTTCAGGATAAGGGTGACACCAAGTCCCAACCGATCTTACCGCAGCTCCCTATGTAGTCTGGGCAGTTGGGGGGCTCCACACAGCTATCTTTTCCCTCATAGACCCGGAAACTAACTGTATAGCCTGTGGCCCTGTCACACAATTTATACAGTTTGACCCCGTACTTGGCACGCTTGCTGGGGAGGTACTGTTTCATAGCAAGGCGGCCAGTAAATTTAATCAGGGACTCGTCAACGCAGACAACTTGTTCGGGGGTAAACAAGGCTGCAAACCGCTGATTGAAGTGGTCTATGAGGGGCCGAATTTTGTGGAGCCGATCGTATGCAGGGTCTCCCCGAGGACGACCGATTTCATTGTCGCTGAAATGCATAAATCGCAGAATTTGCTCATATCTCGTCCTGGACATAGAGGCAGAGTACATGCGCATATGGTGAACTGGGCTAGTGGACCAATATAGCCGCAATTCACTCTGTTTAGTTATGCCCATGTGGAGGGAAAGGCCCAGAAAAATTTTAAATTCGGAAACCGTTATAGGTTTCCAGCCCAATCGTCTGGCAAGGTGCGAATTTGGGTTGGCGGCGATGAATTGTTGTGCATATAAATTTGATTGATCCACAATAGATCTGTAAAGATCTTCCGTGAAGAACAGCTCAAAAAAGTTCAGGGGCGTAAAACCAGCTGTCTCCACGTGGATTCCAGGTTGGGCGGTGAATGGGGGAAGTACTGGCGCTGTAGAATCAGTGGGTTGCCAATTGGGATATGTCAGCGCATCAGGGAGGGCACTATGGGCTCTACGGGCCTGTCTTCGAATACGCGGTGGCTGCGGGCCACTACTTGTGCTAGCCACCGCACCAGCTTCAACTGCACTTAGGGGACTCGCCACGTCACCAGGTCTTACTGCAGTGCTGGTTGTACTAGGTCCAGGTTGTACTAGGCCGCTGGCGCTTGCCAGGTCGTCAGAAGGATGAGCGGCACTAGTACCCACACTCTGCTCCATACGAGCACCCTGCGATTCCTGCATCTCAACAACTTCAGAATGGGGTCAGGTACGCCTGGGTCTAACAGGGACCCATCTGTCGTCGGAGCTATCTGTCAGGGAGCCGCTGCCGTCATCAGGTTCATATACTGACACTAATTCGGTCATTGTAGCTTCCCCTTCGCTATCAGATGACCCGGTCAGCATATAACTGAGAAGCTCTTCATCACTGTACGAACGTTTAGACATTTTGGTAACTAAATTTACCCGTACAGTGATGCGACTCACAGGTAATAAAAGCACCTGGTTGTCGAAGATTATTTCAAGCGCTACAAAAAAAACTGCTAATGCTAGCAGGGATCAGGCCTGACACTGCTAACACAGCGGTTTTGTGTCTTGTGTTTTTTTGCAAGTGACAGTAATCTATTGATTACTACACTTGCCTGGGTGAAAGGGTTAAACGCAGGTGCTGGCCGGAATCAGTACTGATCGTGCAAACACCGCGTTTTGGGAACCCTAAACTATGGGGGCGCTAGTATAGTTCTGATCAGATCAGATATTGATCTGTTCAAACACTATACTAGAAATGGAAGTGTATGTGCGTGCGTGCGTGCGTGCGTGCGTGTGTGGTAATCAAGGGGTTACTTCTAAACTATGCGCCGAGGATCTGGGGGGGTGACGGGGACCCTAAACCTCCTTTGGGAAAGAAACTAGCTCACTAGCGCAACCTCAAGTCACGTGTGTATTAGTGCTAATGTGACAGAGGGTGTAGGGGTTAACGGGATGTGATCAGGGGGGGATCAGGGGTTTAAATCTTTATTGGAAGGGACTGGCGGGTATCCTAAGGATAAAAGGAACGGTGGCAAGCGCTAAACCTGGTCACAAGTCACACTTATACGGGTATATAGAAAATGCTATATACTGTATACAGTGTGTGTTGTGACAGGGGGTGTAGGGGTGATCAGGGGGGGATTAGGGGATTAAATCTTTATTGGGCGGGTGGCGGGGACCCTAAACCTCCTTGGGACACAAACTTAGTCGAATGGGCTAATTCTGATCACAATGACACTAATACAAATATACAAAAACACTGTATATTGCGTTTGTATTAGTGCTGATGTGACAGAGGGTGTAGGGGTTAACTAGCGGTGATCAGGAGGGGATCAGGGGGGATCAGGGGCTTAAATCTTTATTAGGGGGGGGTGGCGGGTAATTCAAGTGGAAAAAAGGGGGTCGCAAGCACTAGACCTGACCACAAATCACACTTATACGGGTATATAGCAAAATGCTATATACTGTATACGGTGTGTGTTATGGCAGGGGGTGTAGGGGTGATCAGGGGGGGGTCAGGGGCTTAAATCTTTATTGGGCGGGTGGGGGGGACCCTAAACCTTCTTGGGACAGAAACTTAGTCGCCTGCGCTAATTCTGATCACAATGACACTAATACAAAAATACAATAACACCGTATATTGCGTTTGTATTAGTGCTGATGTGACAGAGGGTGTAGGGGTTAACGGCGGTGATCAAGGGGGGTCAGGGGAGATCAGTGGATAAAATCTTTATTAGGGGGGGTGGGGGGTAATTTGAGTGGAAAAGGGGGGGTCGCAAATGCTACACCTGTTCACAAAACACACTTATACAGGTATATAGGTAACTGCTATATGCTGTATATAGTGTGTGTTGTGTCAGGTGCTGTAGGGGTAAATTGGGGGGGGCGATCGGGGGTGAAATGTGCCTATCTAGCTGTGTGTGGTGTGCTTGGTGCAATTACTCACAGTAAGATGTGCTCTCCTCTCACGCTGGATCCAAAAAGACCGTTGTGGGGGGAGGGCACATCTCCTCTAAGCCTGTGTTCACATTTCACAGGCTTAGAGGGTGATCTGATTGGGCAGGACCGATCAACAGGTCCAAACCAAAAATGATTGGCCTGGACCTGATGACTGATCGGTTCTGAACCCAATTGAGCCATCGGTGGCGGCGGGAGCGCGCACAGGGCCGGCAAAAGGTGCTGACGTAGGCCTACGTCAGTTTGCCTGGCCGGGGCTGAGTGCCGATGTAGATCGTCATGCGCCGGTCATAAAGTGGTTAAAACTATGTTAGTTTTTATGTATGTTTTACATTTACAAGTAACACACACACCAAAAAAATACTGGTCAAACACTGTATATGGAAAACATACCTAAAAAGTAACCAAGTTTTAAAGGAGCCAACTAGTCCAACAAAAGCACTGCTCAACACTGTGCAAAAGTAATGGCCAATACAGCAAAAGATTACCTGAAGGCAGAGAGCTGACTTGTAGTTTAAAGAAGTTAAAGTGTTAGGCAGATATGGCATTTTTCATGCCTGATGCCCTAAAGTGTTTGGCACTTTATGTGTCTCTTGTATTTTTGCACAGTTGCACAAGTGTTGTTGAGCACTGCAGTGCTTTATAATTTATATGGCATTTTGAATGCTTTTGGTTTTGAATTAATGGTATTATTCCTGCCTGATGTTAAAGTGTTGTTTACATTTTATTTTTGCCACTGAAACTTCAACCACATTGAAGTATTTTTTGGAAAAACTTTAATAAAAGTTGGAATATTATATTAGAAGTTGTACGTATTATTTTTTGTAAAGTTATTCAAAGGATTATTTAACTAATCAAAGAAAGAACACTAGATTAAGCAAAAAAACAAAAAATTTAAATAATCGTTAGATTAGTCGACTAATCGTAGAAATAATCGATAGATTAGTCGACAGACAAATTAATCGTTAGTTGCAGCCCTACTGCATATTAGTGTCTCATCAGTGCCTGTCAGCGTGGCCTCATCAATGCTCGTCAGTGCAACAAAAAAACATTGATTTACCAAATTTTATTACATAAACAAAAACATTTTTTTAGGGGTCAAACATTTAGGTCTTTTTGCCAATAAAAAAAAACCTTGCAGTGATCAAATACCACCAAAAGAAAGCAATATTTGTGTGAAAATAATGTCATACATTTGTGTTAGGTACAGGGTTGCATGACCGCGCAATTGTCATTCAAAATGCAACAGTATAAAAAGCTGAAAATTTGCCTGGGCAGGAAGGGGTGTAACTGCCCTGTAAGGAAGTGTTCCTGTCTATAAACACTGAGAGCATGAGTTCAAATCCCAAGTGTGCCATCACCTCCTTAAATTTTAGACAGCTATAAATAAATACTGAAACTTGGCAAATGCATAATTGCAGCCTGCACATATGCATGTTTGTTTCTTGAATATACAGTGGGTACGGAAAGTATTCAGACCCCCTTAAATTTTTCACTCTTTGTTATATTGCAGCCATTTGCTAAAATCATTTAGGTTCATTCTTCTTCCTCATGAATGTACACATAGCACCCCATACTGACAGAAAAACACAGAATTGTTGACATTGTTGCAGATTTATTAAAAAAGAAAAACTGAAATATCACATGGTCCTAAGTATTCAGACCCTTTGCTGTGACACTCATATATTTAACTCAGGTGCTTTCCATTTCTTCTGATCATCCTTGAGATGGTTCTACACCTTCATTTGAGTCCAGCTGTGTTTTATTATACTGATTGGACATGATTAGGAAAGCCACACACCTGTCTATATAAGACCTTCCAGATCACAATGCATGTCAGAGCAAATGAGAATCATGAGGTCAAAGGAACTGCCTGAAGAGCTCAGAGACAGAATTGTGGCAAGGCACAGATCTGACCAAGGTTACAAAAAGATTTATGCTACACTTAAGGTTCCTAAGAGCACAGTGGCCTCCATTATCCTCAAATGGAAGACGATTGGGACGACCAGAACCCTTTCTAGAGCTGGCCAAACTGAGCTATCGGGGGAGAAGAGCCTTGGTGAGAGAGGAAAAAAAGAACCAAAAGATCACTGTGGCTGAGCTCCAGAGATGCAGTCAGCAGATGGGAGAAAGTTGTAGAAAGTCAACCATCACTGCAGCCCTCCACCAGTCGGAGCTTTATGGCAGAGTGGCCCGACGGAAGCCTCTCCTCAGTGTAAGACACATGAAAGCCCACATGGAGTTTGCTAAAAAAACACCTGAAGGACTCCAAGATGGTGAGAAATAAGATTCTCTGGTCTGATGAGATCAAAATAGAACTTTTTGGCCTTAATTCTAAGCGGTATGTGTGGAGAAAACCAGGCACTGCTCATCACCTGTCCAGTACAGTCCCAACAGTGAAGCATGGTGGTGGCAGCATCATGCTGTGGGGGTGTTTTTCAGCTGCAGGGACAGGACGACTGGTTGCAATCGAGGGAAAGATGAATGCGGCCAAGTACAGGGATATCCTGGACAAAAACCTTCTCCAGAGTGCTCTGGACCTCAGACTGGGCCGAAGGTTTACTTTCCAACAAGACAATGACCCTAAGCACACAGCTAAAATAATGAAGGAGTGGCTTCACAACAACTCCGTGACTGTTCTTGAATGGCCCAGCCAGAGCCCTGACTTAAACCCAATTGAGCATCTCTGGAGAGACCTAAAAATGGCTGTCCACCAACGTTTACCATCCAACCTGACGGAACTGGAGAGGATCTGCAAGGAGGAATGGCAGAGGATCCCCAAATCCAGGTGTGAAAGACTTGTTGCATCTTTCCCAAAAAGACTCCTGGCTGTATTAGATCAAAAGGGGGCTTCTACTAAATACTGAGCAAAGGGTCTAAATACTTAGGAACATGTGATATTTCAGTTTTTCAGACATGCCTGAAAGTTTCAGATGAATAAAGAATGAAGATTGCTAATTAGACAGCTGTGTAGTCTGCTATTAGTAAACCTAAAGGTTAAAACACATAAGATACATAACTATACCTTAAAATGAAAATAAACCATAATAGATGACATTGCTGTGTAATAGTGATTCAGAATAGACAAATTTTATTTTATGAAAAACACAAAGGGATTTTGGTTAACTAAAAAACCCGAATTCAGTCTTAGTTAACTCCAACTCCGAATTCACTAAAGCACCTAGTTGAAGGTTTAACTCTAGCCACTTACTTAATTAGGATGCTAATGAGTTTAGGCTGGAGTTATTTCTGGAGAAGTGATCAGCTCTACTCCAAACTTATAGTGAATTAGGTCCCCCGTAACTATAGTGTGTATCCAGCTTAAGACTTGGACAGAACTCCTGGCCCTTTTCAATGATTTTCAAGCCTCGTTTAGAAAATAAAAAAACTCCATAAGCAATGAAGCAAAGTGTGTCTCACCTGTGCGCTTCTTTTAGGGTTGGTTTTCAACTACTGCTAACATCAAACTTCCATCCTGCTTTCCACATAAACCCAACAAAATAGATAAAGCTAAAACTAAAAAAAACAAATGAAACTAAAAAAAAAAAAAAAGTACGTTACCGCAGGGTTCTATTTCATTGTCTTTTAATTGCTAATGGATAAAAAAAAAAAAGAAAATAGATCAAATGTACACAGATCAATGAGCAACATATGCTGTATATTTGCACTGCACACTCAGTGCGTATAGTGTCAGTGCATATAGTGTCAGTGCGTATAGTGTCAGTGCATATAGTGTCAACTGCTGGTGGGTACTGCTAGCTGGTACTTTTGGTAGGTATTGCTGGCTGGTTCCTGAGCCATCAGTGTGAAAGGAATGCATGGGGCTGCAGTAGAGAGCAGAGCTGATGCTTCCTGTATCGCTCCTCTCACAGGCAGAGGTGGAGTGCATTTGATATCACTCCGCCAGTGAAAGGAGCTGGCACTATACATGAAGCATTGGCTCTGCTTCCTCTACTGCTGGCCCGGCTCCACTCTTTATACACACTGATGCTCGGTGATGGCGAGTCAGGCCACGGCCCCCCTCTGCCCCCCCCCAGTGACGCCACTGTAGCTAAGGAAGATCGTTGAGCAGGTTTTTGTTCCTTCTTTGGTAGGCTGCTATGATGCCTAAAATGGCACAGTTACCTGCAATGTAAGTATTTAGCACTTCCAAAGGAGTGCATTGCCTTTTTTCCTATGACGTTTAAGCTAGAAAATCAGTTTTGAAGAGGGGGGCAAATTGAACAGAAGGACAGAGCAGCAGAATGTCTTAGTGGTCAGCACCTTGCAGTACTGGGTTGCTCAAGTTCAAACCCCAACCAGTACACTTTTACCTGTGTCAGGTTAAGGCACTTATAGGGAAGAGGTTTTTCAGCATAATGAGTTGATGTGGCCTTTATCAACTTAGCCATATACTGTACATGGAGTTGTCATTGTAGGATGCTGTGTCCTTCAGGGGTATACTCCATCAGGATGCTTGGGTGTGTCCTTGGGAGATGTAGCGTCTTTTGGTGGTAGACTTGTGTTGGACTTGTCACTAAGGGGTATATCTGTCTGCAGTTGCAGCCTTGGAGCCTGCCTTAACCCTTGCCTCTCTTCCAATGCAATGGAAGTTGGGATGAAGTATATTCTATCCTAAATAATAATTCTGGTCTACATTGCAAAAGTTTTTTCTGCCCCTTCAAGGGCTAGCTTTATCTTGATGACAAATAGCTGGAGATGATTCTACAAGTAGAATATTCTTGTCTGCATTGCGAGGGTCTAGCAGTCCACTTAAAGGGCTAGCTTCATTTGATGGCACATATCTAATAATAATTATAAAACTGAGACAATCTTGTCTGCATTGTGAGAGTCTAAACTGTCCCCTTTACGGGCTAGCTTCATTTAACAGCTAAGAGTTGTGTTTAGCCTTGTCTCCTTCCCTCAGAGTATATGTCTGCTAAATGAAACAGGACTGCAGTTCAAGAGTCCGTGCCTAACTCCAAAAAAGTTTGCTCCTGCAGTTCCGGCCTTGAGTCCAGAAAGAATTGAAGAGAGAGAGTCCTCAACCAAGTAGTCAGCAAAGAGCTCGTTTTCTGGCCAGCTCTTTCATGCTCCCTTCGCCTTTTGTCACCTGACAGTAGGCTTTTTAGTCTCCAGTGAGGCTGAACAACTTCACAGTGGTGTTCTACTTAGGAGGGCAGGTCAAAACCTGCAGGGTGAGTCCACTAAGAAGAGGTAGAGATGACTTTGATCTGGGTGGAGTAGAATCTTCCTTATCTTATTTAAATCTGCATAACATTTCTGAGAAGAATCCATATTCTGGGGCCCAATTGGGCAATAAGTGGTTCCTACGTACAGGTCCCTCCAAGTGGATTTAGTTAGCTTTGGTAGCATCACCTTACTGTTACAAGCTGGAAAGCTTTTCCCTAGGGGCTTGGGTGCGGATGCTGTGTCAGATCAGGAAAGGTCTCACAAACCATATGCTTTCTAATTCAATCCATATACAGTTTTTTTTTTTTTGGGGGGGGGGGGTCTGTTGCTAAGACCATGGCATTGTTTTCAGTAGTTTCCTATTGGCCAAGAAGGCCTTGCTTCCTGCCCTTGATATCGGTGTAATGGATTGGAACCTCAATCAGGCTCAGGTGGATATCAGCTGCTGTTCCTAATTATTAAGTATTTTTGGTGAATGCACAAGAACCATGCTGACACATGTTCAAATAAGTGATGCTTCTGCTTTATTGCTACTGCGTACGTGCGTTATATTTGCGAGTAGTTGTGTCGTGAGCTAGTACGCCATACGCATAATGTTATCTGCTTGCTTGCAGCTTTTTGATTGGTCATGTCCATATAATTGGTCATGTCCATATAAGACTTCCTCCAGACTCTGAATGTTATCTCCAGCAGTAGTGGTCTGTACGGAGGCGCCATCTTTGTCACAGAACTTCACTCGGTGAGAGGGGGTATCTGGAAATTAGACATTTTTCCTAATCCATGACAGTGTTCATTACATTCCTTCACAGTCCCCCCTAAAATGTCTATTTTTCTTCTGTCCCTCATACTAAAGGGCCTACTCACCTGGCCCATACTCCTCAGCAACTCTTTTAGGCTGTATATAGAGAAGAGCAGTAACTAGCTCACTACCCCCATCGATACAGCTTGGAGAGGGCAGTCAGGTGCTACCTATCCCTATAACCCTATAGAACCGTGAAGTTATGGACAGGGAGTGACTGTAGAGGAGTGAAGGGTTTGTCCTTTTCCATCATAAGGCGGTCCTCTTCTTCATGGTGGAGAAATGTAGGTGTGCTTTTGTTTACAGCCTTGCTCATTAACTTCTTTACAAATGGTAGAATACTATCTCACTGAGTAATTTCTTAGCCGTGGTCTTGGCTGTCATGTTTGTGACGACATAGGCTTCTGGCCAACCGGAGAACATGTCCACCACCACTAGGGCATATTCATATCGGCCGCTTTATGGCATCTGTATATGATCAATTTGTATTCTCTGGCACGGATATAGGGGTTTCTCCAAATGCTTCTGCAGAGTCTTTTCTGTCCTCCCCGGATTGCATTTTGCACATACTGCACACGAGGTGCAGTAATTTCTGGTTAAGGTGCATATTCCTGGGGCCCAGTAATATTTGCTGATCAATGAATTCATTAAGTTCTTAGAAAGATGTGCAGGTCCACGCGCCCATTGGACGACTGCTGGATACATATATTTTGGTAAACAGGTTTTCTCAGATACAGATCTCCATCATAGTCTGCTCCTTTTATCGATCCATTCCAGCCTTTCTTCTGTGTGAGCCACCCCTTGCATAGAGGCTAGGTATAGCCTGTCAGATGGCACATGCACTGCCAAAGGCATCTGCATTGGGGATTTACTCTCCTCTTCGGCCACTTCTCTTTGGTTTATTGCTGCTTGTTTGGCAGCTATATCCTCCAAGCGATTCCCTCTGGCTTCTTGAGAATTCAGTTTGCCATGTGCTTTAACCTTCAAGACAGCCACTTGTTCAGGCAGGAGTAGTACATCCATTAAATCCTTGATGGCTAGGCCATGTTTCACCAGTGTTCTGGCCGCTGTCAGAAACCCTCTAGCCCTCCAGATGGTACCGAAGTCATGAGCTACTCCAAGGGCGTACCTTGAGTCTGTGTAGATGTTGGTTCTTTTACCTTCTGCTATCTTGCAGGCTGCAGTGAGGGCTTGAAGCGCTGCTTCCTGAGCAAATACAGTTGGTGGTAATGCTCCTGCTTGTAGGATTTCAAATTCACAGGTCACAGCATAACCTGTGTGGTATTTGACTCCATCTGCATATCTGGAGCCGTCCACAAAAAGTGTGTAGTCAGGGTTTTCCAGAGGAATTTCACTCACTGTAGGGAGATATGTGGTTTCCATGTGCATCATTTCAAGGCAGTCATGTGGAGTATTACAGGGGTCTCCATCACCCTCTTCACCGTCTCCTTCATGTCCCCCCTTGAAAAAAGGTAGAAGGGTGAGACACCTTTGGAGGGTCACATTGTCAGGAAGGAAGAGGGAGATTTGCAATCTTAGATGTCTGGCCGTGGACAGGTGTCGTCATTGCACCTGATTCAGGATGGCAGCAATGTCATGTGGTGCTAGAAGAAGTAGGGGGTGTGCTAAAACGAGGTCTGAAGTTTTGTCCAGCAGTGCTTGGGCAGCAAAGACAGCTCTTAAACAGGAAGGGCCACCTCTAGCCATGGGGTCCAAGTGGCAAGAATAGTACCCAATGAGTCTACCCAATGAGTCTAGTCCGTCCTCCATGTTCCTGAGCCAGGACCCCTGTGACGTGGCCATTCTTCTCCGACACAAACAGTTTGAAGAGTTTCCCATAATCTGGAAGGCCCAAAGCAGGAGCGGTGGATATTGCTTGCTTCAGCAGAAGAAAATTGTCCAGGGCCTCATTTGACAGGGTAATTGGCACAGACTTGAGAGCATCATAGAGTGGTTGAATGAGGATTGATGCATCAGGGATCCACGCCCTGTATTTGGTCTTTGGAGGCTTTACAGCCTTGTTCCGTGAGGTAGCATAGTAGACTTTCTGAATTTTCTTCAGCAGCGGGGTGGTCATCTGCACAGAGAAGGTCGTCCACATATATAAGAGTCACTGTAGGGTGTTTTTGTTGCCATGTATCAAGGATGGAGGCTATGGCTTTCGCAAACTGGCTCTGAGAAATTTCCACCCCTTGAGGCAAACTGCCCAGGTGTACGGTTTTCTTTCATGGGAGAAAGCAAAGAGGTACCTGCAGGAAGGATGCAGGGGAACACTGTAGAATGCATTTGCCAGGTCCACTACAGTGAAGTACTCAGCCGTTGGAGGTATACCTGTGGATTTGGCACAATTGGGGTTTCCAACACTGTGGCTTCATTAACTGCTCGGAGGTCTTGGACCATTCTGTATTTCTCTGGTTCTCCTTTTGGGGTCCGTTTCTTCACTGGGAACAAAGGTATATTGCATTCCGAAGTACAGGGTATCAGAGTTCCATTAGACACAAGGGTCTCGACCTGTTTTGAGATAGCTGCGGATTGAGCTGGCTTCAAAGGGTATTTTGGTTTTCTGGGCAGGAGTTCCCAAGGTTTTTATTGCACCATGACTGGTGGTACTTAAGTGACCAATGTCTTTTAGCCCTGTGGACCATAGGCACGCAGGGATCCTGTCAAGTACTTCCTGTGGTATTGAACTTGGAGTTGTCCCTTCATAAAGTGTCCTCATGAGAGGCAGAGAACACATAGCAGATGGGTCTTCTAAGGATAGGGGAGTATGTAGCTGCACTCCTCCTTCAGGCGTGAAAATGATTGAGGCCTGTAGTCTGGACTGCACATCAGCTCCTAGCAGATTCAAGAGGCATGTAGAAGACACTAAAAATCTGGCAAGCAAATCAGGAAATGTCCCAACTTAAAGTGGCTCAGTAGGGGAATGGAGCGGGCACTCCATCCACACCCACGCAGGAAACACCAATAGTGGAAAGGAAAGTATTAGCAGGTAGGTCCTCAGCTCTCAATACGCTTCTGGCTGCACCCGTGTCAATGAGGAAGGTGGTGGGTTTTTTCCTGTATAGGTAACATAACCTTTGAGAGGGGCCCCCAGTCCCATTTGAGGACACTGTCATAAGGGGTGACACGGGTTTGCCCATTTCCTAGCGGGAGTTGGGGCGTGGCGGTGGTGGTTGTTGTTCACGTTGCTCTTCACGGGGATCCTTGTCTTGTCTGGGATGTCTTGGGGCTCTGCATTCTCTTCTAAAGTGTCCTCATTTCCCACAGCTATAGCAGGTGATCCTTTCCCTGATACTGGGCAGTGGTGGTGGATGAGTGTAGGTGGGATCTTCGTCATGGGCTACCATGAGGGGCATTGTTTTTTTTCCCTTATTGGTTTTCCATACCTCTGGCCACCAACAGTAGTTCGGACATCTTCATAGAGCGGTATTCAGGGCGGGCTACCATAAGCCATTTTCTGATATCCTCTCTGAGCCCTGAGACAAAAGCAGTTGATAACATATGTGTGTGTGCCTTTTCATAGTGTGAGAAGCCCAGATCATGAAAGGCCTGTGTGAGTCTGGCATGATACTTCTCCACAGACTCTCCTTTATCTTGGATTATATCTTGGATTGTGGTAGTCTGATCCGCAAATTTCTCTTTTGCCCAGTCGTGGAGTTGGTTGCAGAACTCCACACCGTGAGGAATAGGAAGTGGCACTTGTCGTCAGGCAGGCATCATTGAAGACCGCCTGCATGACCGGCCTAAAGAAATGTCCTGCTTTAATTTGGCAAAGGCTGATCAAGTCTTTCCAGGCAGCTGAGTAAGTTTGTTGTATCTGCACTATCCTGTGGTAGAAGGGTATTGGCTGTTTTTCTGGGTCAGGCAGACTTCTCACTAAGGTCGCTCCTTGTGATGGGGTAAAAGTGACATACATCACCGGTGCCCCTTCTGGTAACCAGGACTGGTGTAAGGGTGTGAACTGACGATACCCTCGGAACTATGAATCCGGGGCCGGATTGGGGGTTTAATGAGCGGGTGCCCTTTTCACATGCAGTTGATCTTCCTAGTCTGATTTTTCTCCATCACTAGTATATTCGGCCTGTACCCCGGGGAGGATGGGAGTGTAGTAGGAACGATCCTGGTAAAGAACAGGGAGAACTGGGTATAGATCTTTGTTGGGCCTTCCTAGTGTACCAAGATGGCCATCTGTAGGAAGTGTACTGGGCTGCGCAGGAAGTGGAGACATAGGTGCACTAAGAGAATGTAGCTGCACTCCTCCTTCAGGCGTGAAAATTATTGAGGCCTGTAGTCTGGACAGCACATCAGTCCCTAGCAGATTCAAGAGGCATGTAGAAGACAACACAAATCTGGAAATGTCCGCAAAGGTGAGTACACCCCTAAGTGACAATGTCCAAATTGGGCCCAAAGTGTCAAAATCTTGTGTACCTTGCACTCCTCCACTTTCCGTTTGAGGATTCCCCACAGATGCTCAATAAGGTTTAGGTCTGGAGACATGCTTGGCCAGTCCATCACCTTTACCCTCAGCTTCTTTAGCAAGGCAGTGGTCATCTTGGAGGTGTTTGGGGTCGTTATGTTGGAATACTGCCCTGCGGCCCAGTCTCTGAAGGGAGGGGATCATGCTCTGCTTCAGTATGTCACAGTACATGTTGGCATTCATGGTTCCCTCAATGAACTGTAGCTCCCCAGTGCTGGCAGCACTCATGCAGCCCCAGACCATGACACTCCCACCACCATGCTTGACTGTAGGCAAGACACACTTGTCTTTGTACTCCTCCCCTGGTTGCCGCCACTCACGCTTGAAACCATCTGAACCAAATAATGTTATCTTTGTCTCATCAGACCACAGGACATGGTTCCAGTAATGTGTCCTAAAGCCCCGTACACACGTACCGATTGTCGGCCGTAAATATTCGGCCGACGACCGATCGGCCGATTGTAGGCTTGTTAGTATGATGCTTCCGACAGCAGACAGCGCACTTTCGGCCGAAAAGAATCAGTCGTGTAGGCATTAAAATTTTTGTTGGCCAACACCAGAACGGCCGATTGTTCGCCAGTCAGTACAGAATTCGGCCGACAATCAGCAGATTTGCAAGACTGGGCATGCTCAGAAAAGAAAAAACACACGGAAAGTTAACCATCACATGACATCACTTCTGCAGTCGGCTGCTGTTGGCCGACAAAATTCATGTGCAGTCTTTTGCAGTTTTCAACAGACACGACAGCCCTGGACAAAAGACGACCGACCGTTCGGCCGACGATCGGTACGTGTGTACAGGGCTTTAGTCTGCTTGTCTTCAGCAAACTGTTTGCGGGCTTTCTTGTGCATCATCTTTAGAAGAGGCTTCCTTCTGGAAGGACAGCCATGCAGACCAATTTGATGCAGATTGCAGGAATATGGTCTGAGCACTGACAAGCTGACCCCCCATCCCTTCAACCTCTGCAGCAATGCTGGCAGCACTCATACGTCTATTTCCTAAAGACAACCTCTGGATATGACGCTGAGCACGTGCACTCAACCCCTTTGGTCTAGCATGGCGAGGCCTGTTCTGAGTGTAACCTGTCCTTTAAAACTGCTGTATGATCTTGGCCACCGTGCTGCAGCTCAGTTTTTGGGGCTTGTCAATGTTCTTATAGAGTAGGCCATCTTTATGTAGAGCAATTCTTTTTTTCAGATCCTCAGAGAGTTCTTTGACATGAGATGCCATGTTGAACTTCCAGTGACCAGTATGAGAGAGTGAGAGAGATAACACTAAATTTAACACACCTGCTCCCCATTCACACCTGACACCTTGTAACACTAACTAGTCACATGACACCGGGGAGGGAAAATGACTAATTGGGCCCAATTTGGACATTGTCACTTAGGGGTGTACTCACTTTTTTTGCCAGCGGTTTAGACATTAATGGCTGTGTGTTGAGTTATTTTGAGGGGACAGCAAATTTACACTGTTATACAAGCTGTACACTCACTACTTTACATTGTAGCAAAGTGTCATTTCTTCAGTGTTGTCACATGAAAAGTTAGAATAAAATATTTACAAAAATGGGCGGGGTGTATTTACCTTTGTCAGATACTGTATATATACACTATTTACTTCTATTATATACAGTATATACCCAATTATATACTTCTATTATGTACAGTATATACCATCTATATACTTCTATTATATACACTATATACCATCTATACCAGCCTTTCTCAACCTTTTAAACACAGAGGAACCCTTGAAATAAATTTCTGGTCTCGGGGAACCCCGACTAAAAATTTTAAATCTACAACTCATGACAAATTAGTGTGACAGTCAGTGGGAAGAATGCTCCTTACTCTTGTCATCATTGGGAAGAATTACCCCCCTTACTGATAGCTAAAAGGAACAATGGTGTCATTGGGAACTTATCTGAGAGGCAGAAATTGCCCATTGCTCAAGGAACCCCTGATCTATATACTTCTATTATATACACTATATACTCATCTATATACTTCAATTATATACACTATATATCCATCTATATACTTCTATTTTATACACTATATACCCATCTATATACTTCAATTATATACACTTTATACTTCAATTATATACACTATATATCCATCTATATACTTCTATTATATACACTATATATTTCTAATATATACACTATATACTTCAATTATATACACTATATACTTCAATTATATACACTATATACTTCTATTATATACACTATATATACTTCTATTATATACACTATATACTTCTATTATATACACTATATATACTTCTATTATATACACTATATATACCATCTATATACTTCTATTATATACACTATATCAGCCCTCAAATTTTCCACTCGCCTGCTCGCATTTTGCGAGTGGAAAATTATGTCGGGCGAGCTCTGGGAGCGAGAGGAGAGGAAAGCCAGCGGACTGAATAATGTCAGAGCGCGGATCATTCAATTATAACAGCTTGTAATTGCCGGGCGCTCGCTGACACACACAGTCCCGCCTCCTAGCCCGGCTTCTTTGATGGACAGAACACCTGGCCAACCAGGACGTGTGACGTCTATCAAAGAAGCCGGGCTAGGAGGCGGGACTGTGTGTGTCAGCGAGCGCCCGGCAATTACAAGCTGTTACAGTTGGATGATCCACGCTCTGACACTGGCATTTGGGTTATCTCACGCCGATCATCTCTTCCACTTAGGCAGCTTGCTCCCTCCATCTGCGCTGCTCTGCTCCTGGGGGCAGGAAGAAGGAGCGTGCCCGAAGATTGAGCAGCCGCTGCCTCCCTGTGTGACTGCATAGAAGGAGCGGTGGGGCGGCTGCATATAGAGGAATTGATATGCAAAGATCAATTCCTCTATATGCAGCCGCCCCATCCCCCTCCTAGCCAACTACTTTTTTTTTTTTGCTGGCCCCCCTAGTGCTGTACAGCCCCCCTCTCCAGCCCCATAGTGCTCTTCAGCCCCCCCCCCTCCAGCCCTCCCCAGTGCTCTTCAGCCCCCCCTCAAGCCCATCAGTGCTCTTCAGCCCCCCCCCCTCCAGCCCTCCCCAGTGCTCTTCAGCCCCCCCTCAAGCGCCTCAGTGCTCATCAGCCCCCCCTCCAGCCGTCCCCAGTGCTCTTCAGCCCCCCCCCCTCCAGCCCTCCCCAGTGCTCTTCAGCCCCCCTCCAGCCCCTCAGTGCTCTTCAGCCCCCCCTCCAGCCCCTCAGTGCTCTTCAGCCCCCCTCCATCCCTCGCCAGTGATCTTCAGCCCCCACCCCTCCAGCCCTCCCAAGTGCTCTTCAGCCCCCACCCTCCAGACCCTTGATGGGCACTGATGAGGCAGGACTGATGGGCACTAAAAACATTGTTATTAATATTTATTTTTGTAACTTCTGCAGTAATGCAAAAACATTTAACAGTGTAATTTTATGAGGGCGTGTTTAGGGGGGAATTAAGAGGTGGGGCAGGGTAGGAGTTGGGTGGGGCAACTGGTGGCGAGTAACTCTGAAGGCCTGGCTAGTAGCTCAGGACTTTCAATTTTGAGCCCTGCAGTATATATACCATCTATATACACTATATACCCATCTATATACTTCAATTATATACACTATATACCCATCTATATACTTCAATTATATACACTATATACCTCAATTATATACACTATATACTTCGATTATATACACTATATACTCATCTATATACTTCTATTATATACACTATATACTCATCTATACACTTCAATTATATACACTATTTATCCATCTATATACTTCAATTATATACACTATATATCCATCTATATACTTCTATTTTATACACTATATACCTCAATTATATACACTATATACAGTATATACCCATCTATATACTTCTATTATACACACTATATACCATCTATATACTTCTATTATACACACTATATACCATCTATATACTTCTATTATATACACTATATACTCATCTATATACTTCTATTATATACACTATATACTCATCTATATACTTCTATTATATACATTATATACTTCTATTATATACACTATATACTCATCTATATACTTTTAATTATATACACTATATCCTCATCTATATACTTCTATTATATACACTATATATACCATCTATATACGTCTATTATATACACTATATATACCATCTATATACTTCTATTATATACACTATATATACTTCTATTATATACACTATATACCCATCTATATACTTCTATTATATACACTATATACTTCTAAGAATACACTATATGCCATCTATATACTTCTATTATTTAAACTATATACTTCTAATATATCTCTGCACTCATTATATACTGATATACACACTTCTATCATATACAGTATATACCGGTATAGTACTAATATATATAAATGCTGTCATATATATACTTCTATGCTGAGGCAGCAGATAAAGGTATACACATGTCATAGCAGGAGTTACACCCCCTTTTGCTTTTGGTGGGTGCCACCGCCCCTCAACTGCATCCCATTCAAGTAAATGGGGCCACTCTGCAAGCACCCCGCAACTGCATACTTCTGCGGGGTCCAAGGGGTTAAAGTAGGTGGTGATAAAACACAACACTGCCTGCTTTAACCCCTTGGTTGCTGTACTTCACAAGGTTGCAGGGCCGCCTCATTCACTTGAACGGGTCATGCTTGGCGGGTGTTACAACCATCAACCATGACAGGGCGTAAAACTCCTGCTGTGCCAGCGACATTTGTGTACACACACACACACACACACACACCCCCCCCCCCCCCCCCGGTCACAGCAGTTAACCACTTCAATACAGGGCACTTTCACCCCCTTCCTGCCCAGGCCAATTTTCCCCTTTTAGCGCTGTTGCATTTTGAATGACAATTGCGCGGTCATGCAACACTGTACCGACACCAAATTTATGTCATTTTCCCCCCACAATTAGAGCTTTCTTTTGGTGGTATTTGATCACCTCTGGGTTTTTTCCTTTTTGCTAAACAAATAAAAAAAAGACCGAAAAGTTTGAAAAAAAAAAAACCGGAATTTTTGTAAAATCTTACCTGTAAAATTCCTTTCTCTGAGTCCTCCGACAGTCGCCGCCCCTTCATATTCGTCACAATAGGGTTACTGACCTTTGCTCCGTAGGAGTGGCTAGACAACAGAATATGTTAATATCAAAGCTTTTAGCATACCCCACCCCCAGGGGGTGGTCCCCTCAGTCAATACCCTCCTGCTTCCTACATTCCTGCCTCAGTTTCAGTAGCATAGCAGTAGAGTACATAAACAAAACCCCAAAAGAGGGGCGGGGGCGGCGACTGTCGGAGGACTCAGAGAAAGGAATTTTACAGGTAAGATTTTACAAAAATTCAGTTTTCTCTTACGTCCTCAGACAGTCGCCGCCCCTTCATATTCATCAAAATAGGGACGTCCCAAAGCAGTGTAGACATGAGGGGTGGGAAAAAAAGCAGCCACGCCTAAGGCAACGCAATACCCACATCAGAGAAAGGAACCTTACCAAAGGAAGGAAACCAACTGGGCAACATGAAAAAAACTTGCTCAACAGGAGCAACAACCCAGGAAAGAACAAGTAACCCAGGGGTAAAAATACCCAAACAGCCAAGGACCCAAACCAGGGACCCTAAGGCACTGCCGCACTAAGAACTTTGCGGCCAAAGGAAGCATCTGCCGATGCCTGAACATCCACCTTGTAGAATTTCGAGAAGGTGTGAACGGACGACCAAGTCGCCGCCTTACACACCTGGGCCACAGAAGCCAGATGATGACAGGCCCAAGACGTACTCAGAGATCTTGTAGAGGTACTGGTAGACAACAGGCTTGGCAGTGGCATGCAATGCCAAGCCGCTGCAAGCAAAGCCAACAGAATACTGGTATGTATAAAAAAGGGGATTCACTCCAGAAATAAAGAGATTATTCTCCCACTCTACAAGACTCTGGTCCGGCCACAGCTGGAGTATGCTGTCCAGTTCTGGGCACCGGTCCTCAGGAAGGATGTGCTGGAACTGGAGAAAGTCCAGAGAAGGGCAACAAAAATAATTAGGGGAATGGATGACATCAGCTATGAGGATACACTACAAGCACTGAATTTATTCTCTCTGGAGAAGAGACGATTGAGGGGGGATATGATATCAATGTACAAATATTGTACTGGAAACCCTAGCATATGGAAAAACCTATTCAGAGAAAGGAAATACAATAAGACGTGTGGCCACTCACTAAAACTAGAGGAAAGGCGATTTAACCTTAAAATACGCAGGGGGTTCTTCACTGTAAGAGCGGTAAGGATGTGGAATTCTCTTCCGCAAACAGTTGTATCAGCAGGGAGCATTGATAGTTTCAAAAAACTATTAGATGAGCACCTTAGAGAACAACAACATACAGGGGTATACAATGTGTGGTTAACAGTAGACACACACACACACACACACACACACACACACACACACACACACACACACACACACACATCATAGGTTGAACTGGATGGACTGATGTCTTTTTTCAACCTCACTAACTATGTAACTTGGTTACTTCTGACTGTCTGGTTCTTCAGATTGGAGGTCCTCCGCTGCTCCCCCTGAGTCATCTCTCTCTTTCTCTTGAATAGGAGAGTGAACACAAAGTTTACGGGGGAATCTGGTGAAAGTCTCTGCAATACATGTCTGCTGCTGACAGATCATGTACTGATCTAGAAGTTCTAAATATTCTGGGCTTCCTCCAGTCGGATTTAGATCTGGCTCTATCTATCAGCTCCTTCAGAGTACAAGTGTCAGCTTTATCAGCCTTCACAGGTGTTTCCAGGTCTAGGCATCTTTCCTGTCCAATAATTCTTCAAGGGAGCAACTAGGTTCAGACCTCAGAGTAAGCGGAGGTTTCCCAAATTGAATCTCCCTCTTGTTCTCAACTCCCTCTCAGGAATTGGAGTGGAGTGTTCTAGAACTGTCTCAGTTAAAGGCCTCTCTGTCATGTTTGCCTTTCTCCTGGTTATCACGTCAGCATAAAAAAAAAAACAACTCAGATGGATTCACTGGTCATGGAGAACTTTTTTTAACGTTCTTCCAGTTTGAGCGGTGCTTTTACCTATGTTTGACTACATTCCCATGGGTACATCAGTTTTTCATGGGAACCAAGAAATTGTTCTGCCACCCTTTGGGGTACTAATTTGCGTCCTTTAGACATGGGAGAGGTCGCCCTGTGGCTTAGTTGGTTAAGTGCATGTCTAATAAACAGGAATATTGAGTTTGACTCTCAGCAGTGCCTTCCTTTTGGTTCTAGGAATCTCCCAGATATTGTGAAGTTACATCTAAAAGCTACAGCTTCCTTCAGGCTTCAGAAGGCCTGTTCATCCTTTTTTCTGGAAAAGACAAAGGGAAACGTGCCTCATCTAGGGCGATTGTGGCATGGATTGTCTGGGCCATCCGATAGGCTCATAGAGCCGAGGGCTTGGCTTCTTTAGGGATGATGACCGCTCACTCGACCAGGAGTGTGCCCACATCCTGGGCAGCTTTGCAGCATGTGGTTCTCAAAGTAATCAGTAGGGCAACCTTGTGGTCCTTGATCAATACATTTATGGCTCATTATTGTGTAGAACCGGGATCTTTATCTTCTGTTAATTTTTGGTTTACAGATCCTGTCGTTGGACAGTGTCAATTAAACCCTTATCTTTTGGTTCTGCAATTGCCCACTTGGGTGTGTATGGCTAGTTATTTCCCATACGTATGCTGCCATGGAGTCGGTCAGGAAAATGGAAAATTTCCTATCAAATACTTACCATAATTTTCCTTTCCTGATGGACTCCATGGCAGCAGGAGTTCCCACCCAAAGTCATGAGTAGGCTAGTTACGTAACGTGGCCTCTGGCTCACAGCAAAGATTTATGGGAGTGGGGTCCTATAGGGGGTCCTATAGAGTGGAGGCGGGGTTAACCCATACATATGCTGCCATGGAGTCCATCAAGAAAGGAAAATTGTGGTAAGTATTTGATAAGAAATTTGCCATTTTCTCCATAGAAGGTGCAACTCCCCCATGTGTAATTCTCATACATTTAGAATCCCTGCTAGGGAAGCCGCAAGTAGGCCAAGTTTGAAGCAAGTGATGTTTGAATTGAGCACTTTGCTTAAGAAGCGATGTCTTACAGTAGAAAGGATAAAGTGTATGTATGGCTAAAACGTTTTTTTTGCAGTATGTGTACTAAATCGGAAATCCTTCCCTTTCCTCTTTCAGAGACCCAACAGGAAGTTAGGGAAAATCTCCTGGTTGTCTCCCAATTCCCCTGAGTTGTAGTTATATAAGACAACTCAATTTTGGCTATCCTCTCACTTTCTTTCTCAGTGGCAATGATCACTAGTAAAAATCGAGTATAAAAATTTAAAAAAAAAAAAAATAGAGGGGTAAACCTCACCACGGAATCTGACCCTTCCCCACTTAACTACCGCCCTATAGCAGATTTACAATATATATATATATATATATATATATATATATACTGTATATATGTGTGTGTGTGTGTGTGATTCTACACTTCCGTCTAGGGGTGCACAGCGTTTCTGTTGTGATAAGTCACAGCAGAAGTCAATCAGCGGGTGCCGGTTTATGGATGTCTGCCGGCACCGGCTGATTGTTGGGAAGAGAGGCTGGATAGGAGCTCTGCCTATGTAAACAAGGCAGAGCTCCATTCTGACAGCAGGTGTGTAAATGGTTTTCCAATCCATCACATCCCCTAGTAAAAGCACCACACAAAGTACACAAAAACACTGGTTAGGCACACATTCAACCCTTTGATCACTCTAGATATTTAACCCCTTCCCAGTCAGTATCATTAGTACAGTGACAGTGCATTATTTCAACTCTGATTACTGTATTAGTGTCAATGATTCCCAGTTAAAAATCAAAAGTGTCAGTTAGTGTCTGATTGGCCGTCGCAATATCACAGTCCCGCTAGAAGTCGCTGATCGCTGCCATTCCTAGTATATAAAAAAATTTCCAGTATATATACCAAAGTTTGTAGACACTATATCTTTTGCGCAAACCAAACAATGTACGCTTATTGGGATTTTTTTTTTTTTTTTTTTTTACTAAAAATATGTAGCAGAATATATACAGTGTTGGCTTAAAATTCTGAAGAAATTTTTTTTTTTATTAGATATGTGTTATAACAGAAAGTAAAAAATATTGTTTTTTTTTTTTTTTCAGTCGGTGGTTATTTGTTTACAGTATAGTGGAAAAAAAACCAAAAAACACGAAAGCTGTATTTGTGGGAAAAAAGTGCCATAAATTGTATTTGGGTACAGCGTTGCAATTGTCAGTTAAAATAATGCAGTGCTGTATTACTAAAAATGGCCTGTCGTGAAGGGGGGTAAATCTTTTGGCGGTCAAGTGGTTATACAAAATAAAAGGGTTTGCCCATAGATACACAATAAATCAATTCTTACTGAAAATAAATATTTTACATAAATTCAAACTCATACCAAATCATTCAAGCTAAGTTAAGCAGCCAATAGCAGACACTGGAGAGGTACATGTCTTCAGTTATCTTCCTGAGCTCCTCAGGGGACTCTAAGCTGAGGACATGCAATAAATAAATACCCACACAACATAGACAGCCCTACACTAAGAGGCAGGGGGTTGTGATGTAGCTCTGACTCCCAAACTGGAGCACCCCAGGTCCAGGAGTTCTACAGGGAAGATAACTAAAGGCATTTTAGGTTGAAAGTGTTGGTATGAACAATATTTTAGTTTAAGCCCGTGGGGCCTGTGTTTTACTGTGGAGCACAGAACGTTAGCTTTCAGGGATAATAGAATTACAAGTATCAGAGAGTTTGCAAAGCAGCATTTTATAACTAGTTGTGTTTCTCTCCTTTCTTTCCTCAGGATTATTCATTTCATTTGCTTCTGCTGGCAAGAATCCTTTCCGGCTTTGCACACGCCAGATATTCCACCATCCCCTCCAGTATCATCAGTGAACTTTATGAAGGAAGTTGGCGCACCTAGATGCTGTCTTTCTATCAAACTGCTATTATAATAGTAAAGTAAGTATGCTGTATAGAAAAAGAAGAGCCAGGCAATGGTGCTAACATTATTTACATGTAGTCATGGTTCTGCTGGCAAAAATCCTTTAGGGGTTTGCACACGCCAGCTATTCCACCATCCCCTCCAGTATCATCAGTGAACTTTATGAAGGAAGTTGGCGCACCTGGATGCTGTCTTTCTATCAAACTGCTATTATAATAGTAAAGTAAGTATGCTGTATAGAAAAAGTCTACTGAGTGCCTGCTGCAGCAATGGAAGTTTTTAACAGCAAGAAAAATAGATGCTGATGAACTTTTTTCTAAAACCACCACAAATAGTGACCTGACACAACACTTTAGACAGCTTAGAAACACCCTAGACAAGCAGGTCAGAACATGGTGGGACATCTTCACCCTCAAAAAATACATGAAAGAGGGGATGACACCAAGGAGACTCAGGTGGGAAGAGTCCCCCCAATGACGGCATGTTGGGTAAAGATTTAGAAGATGAGTGGTATGGGTTTTTTAACCATTCTGAAAGGAAATTGCTACAACTTATAGTCTCTAGAAAAGAGAAAAAGCTCAAAACATTGGAGGAGAAGGTGAAAGGTCTCAAAGAGACTATGACCCCTTTTGAAGACACAGGGGAATATAAAGATAAAATGAAACTTCTCCAGAATTTTATAGGGAAAGTAGATAGGGACACCCAAATTAAAAAAATTCAATAGGGACACCAATGACTATCTCACTAAAAAAGTATATAAGTGGCAAGCTGATCCAGCTATACCCCCTGAAACCGCCAGGACATCTTTGGTAGAGATGAGTTCACCT
This sequence comes from Pelophylax lessonae, assembly GCF_965119305.1. NCBI lineage: Eukaryota > Metazoa > Chordata > Amphibia > Anura > Ranidae > Pelophylax > Pelophylax lessonae. The sequence continues at coordinate 741,102,885 of NC_138769.1, read as the reverse complement.
CCCCAACAAACACCTGCACCTAGGGGGCAGACTGCCCCAAGAGCTACTAGAGATAGTAGTTCTAGTAGTGATGATGATGTTTTCAATACCCCACATCTTGGGAGATATCCAAATGACACTCCCTATCCGGAATCTCACTACAGAGAACGACAGCTAAGTACCCCGCAATATAGAGTACCTGTTCACAATAGATTTGATGCCCTCAGACATGAGCCTCCACCCCCCCAATATGGAGACAATGGTGGTTACTATTATGGCAATCAGGAAGGTTTTCCCCCCCAACATCAATATGGTAACCCCAGGGGGAGAGGGAGAGGAAGAGGAAGAGGCAAACAACATGGTCCACCCAACCAAGGATACTACCAACAGTATAACCCACCACCTTGGAATTACAATCAGCCCCGGGGGGGTTTTCCCCAGAGGGGCCAAGGGGGGCCCCCAACGAGAGGGAGAGGGCAGACCCAACCTCGGGGGGGAGGTGGGCAGACCCGGAATCCACAGCGAGAGGAAGAGTGGACCCCATGGCAATACACACCAGTACCGAACAGGGACACAGAGAAAAGAAACAGAACAAGAGGATGCAGAGTAGGTCGCAGGAAAAAGAAAAAGGGAGCATTAAGCCTAGGGATCTTTAACCTGAGTGATGCCACATTTACTGAGGAGGAACTCAAGGTTTTAGAACTAGGCCTCAAGTTCGTCCCAAACAAACTAAATAAATTTGAAGTTTTTATAGATCTGCAGAAGTTTTTACGGAAAATTAATATTAAGAAACATTTTTTTAACAAAGGAGATTTTAAACAAGTGAACAATGGAAGATATAAATATACGGAATTAAGGAACAAGTCCATTTTTAACCCCAAAACTAAAAATCCCGAATTTAGTGAGGTTTTCAAAACCCTAGTAGAACAAGAGATTGAACTAATTAATACAAAAGCCGGGAATAAGCAAGCGGATATAGGCCTTGGAATCAAAAAATTAGAGAGTAAAAAGAATGTGGTAATCAGACCCGCTGACAAAGGGGGAGGTCTGGTCATTCTTAACAAACAAGACTATCTGTAACGCTCTGGGTTTGTTTTAGTGAACTGGATTTGCAGCTGCAGAATTTCCACTCAGTAGTCCTGTAGAGATGTGTTGAATCACCATATCCAACTCTCCAGACTCATCATTGTGGCCCAGCCTGCTTCAGCATACACATACACAAACACTTAGATAAGATGTTCCTGGCGTGATAGATCTGTATGCAGTAGTGTTGAGGTGTTATACTGAAGGATAGGCTTGAGTAGTGATAGCAATGATAGGCACTCAGGTAGTAGTGTTGCAGGAGTGATAGCAGATGGTGATAGATAGTATGCAGGAAGGTTAGCAATCATGTACAAGTATCAGGTGGTAGGGGACAACAGATGGAGTGTACAGGAGATGCTAAGTTAGTGCAAGGATATAGATGGTAGTAGGCTCAAGAGCTAGCAATCTAGGTAACCGTGCAGATGATAGATATAGTAATGCATAGATCCTAGAGATAGCAACAGTCTTTAGTATGCAAGAGAAGATAGTGTAAGTTGATAGGAAGGAATCCCCTGCGGGGTACTTATCACTAGCTGGTTTAGAGGGGTCCGGTGGTGAGGTAAGGATCAGGTAGCGAGATACAGGATCAGGTAGCGAGATACAGGATCGAGTAGCGAGACTCCGGTCAATCCAGGTATTGGGGGAAATAGCTGGAGGATTCGGCAGCGTCAGACAAGGCTGTATAACAGGCGGTTTGCACGAACACCTTGTGAGTGCATACCGGCGATTGAAATAGCCGCTCAGAGCGGCGCCTAGTGGTGACATCATCGGTGTTTAAAGAGACAGGTAGCTATATGCGTTCCACCTACCTGAATGGTGGAACGCAATGCGGAAGTAGGAGGCTAGAAAGGTACCGAAGGTACCAGGATCTTACACTATCTTGATGAACTCAATAGGTTGGTGGGAGACCAGGAAACTTATGAGAAACTCAAAGGAAACCCAACCAACAAAAATAAAGCTAAATTGAAGAGAATGATCAAGAGGGCGTTACATGATGAGCTTATTACTAAAAAAGAAGCAAAATACTTAGTCCCAAGTGCACCTCGAATACCTGTCATCTATCAGATTCCCAAGGTTCATAAGAACAAAGAAAAACCCTCAGGGCGACCAATCGTCAGTGGAATCGAGTCCGTATTCAGTAGACTAGGGGAATATCTGGATTGTTTTTTACAACCCCTGGCAAAAACTTTTCCGGCATACCTGCAAGACAGCAAGGAGCTTATACAAGTACTGGAACAGATTGACACTAACCCACAACAGATTCTGGCAAGTGTGGATGTTGATTCTCTATATACCAACATACATCAATCACATGCATTGGAGGCAGTAAGATGGGCCCTGGACAGATCCGAGATGTCTGAGGAACAAACTGATTTTCTTCTACAAGCCCTTGAATTGGCCATGAGCGAGAATTATTTTTGGCATAGTGGCAGCTATTACAGACAAAAAAAAGGCGTAGCCATGGGCGCCAAATACGCCCCATCAGTAGCAAACATCTTTCTTAGCAAATGGGAGGAAGAGGTCATCTACAGCAAGGATAGACCGCAGTTACGTCTATATAAACGCTATATAGATGATATCCTAATTGTGTGGGAGGGGAGTCCTGAATCCTTCCAGGAGTTTATGGATGAGATCAGAACCAATGAGTATTCCATCTCCTTTTCCGACACTTGGAATAAAGAAATTATTAACTTCCTCGACCTACCCATCTATAAGAATAATGAAAACCTATGCACCAGGACCTACTTCAAAGAAGTGGACCGAAATGGGTATATCCCAAAACACAGCTGCCACCACCCCAGATGGCTGAATGCGGTACCCAAAAGCCAACTCATTAGAATTCGACGGAATTGTAATGATGAAAATGATTATAACAAACAAGCTGATACAATTATCAGAAGATTTGAAGAAAAAGGATACAGCTCGCAATCTCTATTAAAGACCAAAGAAAAAAGTACACCAACTTGACAGGAAGGAGATGATTAAAACCAGGACCAAAAATAAGAACAACATATATGGAACTGCCTTTATGACCGTTTTTTCCCGGCAATATAGATATTTAGAAAAAATAATCAACAAGCATTGGCATGTATTGCAAAAAGACACTATTTTTGAAAAAATACTGCCTAAAAAAAACCGCACTTTATCTATACCAAACCTACCACTCTAAGACATAGGCTTGCCAAGAATGTGGTTAATCCTCCCAAACCTCCAGGGACATTCCTGGACTTGATAGGGTTCTATTCTTGTGGTAGGTGTGTTATGTGCAAAACCTCTAAAAATAGGGTTAGAAAAACAACACAATTCAGATCCACCAGTAATGGTAGAACCTTTGAGATTGATAAATTTATAACATGTAACACAACACATGTAACCTACCTATTGGAGTGTTCTTGCAAACTCCAGTATGTGGGCCGCACCACTCGCCCACTAGGGGTTCGGCTGAGAGAACATGTAACCAACATTAAAAATGGTTTTAAAAAACATAGCCTCTCCAATCACTTTCGACTGGTCCACAATAGTGACCCCACCGGAATCAAATTTTGCGGTATTGATAAGGTGGTATCTAACTGGAGAGGGGGCAATTTAACCCAGGGTATTTCACGAAATGAGGGGAGATGGATATACTCTCTAAAGACCCTCCAGCCTTATGGGTTAAACAAAGATTTTGATCTGAATTGCTTTTTATCTAATTGGTAGGGTTTTAATCTTTTATATTGCTATTCTAGTCTGGGGATTTTTTACTATTATATGTTCGTATCCCCCTTACTGTTAATTTTACATATATAATTAATTTCACATATATTTTTACATTTAACTTGCTCCACCCCTTTTTTTGGGATTTGCCATTCTGACATCCTTACATATTTTTGTTCACTTAGGGATCCAGCTATAGCTCCTAGTGTCCTCTGGTTCCTGTTGCATTTTTAACCTTCCAAGGATTGACATTAATTTTTAATATTCCAAACCAAACTGTATTTTATTTACTAATTATATATAAATATTTTTTCCGTTATTTTATAGCAGACTTATAATCACCGCTAATATTTGCTGTAGTCATTCTATGTACCCATGCAATTTTATATGAAAATTGGGGATGGGCATTCCACCTCAGAGAGCCCACCTTAATTATATATATATATATATATATATATATGTATACATATTTATTATTGCTCTTTTTCAAATATTCTATTTTTTCTATTTTTATGTTTATTTATACATTTTTGTAACTCCGCCCTGTTGGGGGTGGAGGATGGTGTTTCCGTTTGCTCCATATATATTATATATTTTTAACATTCATTTTGGCATCTGTGACATAGTGTTTACATGTGCTTTTGGGTGGAATACCCAATTCCAAACATGGATATTAGGTTCTATGAAATGGTATTCTAATCAATTTGTTTCTAATGCGGTAGTCTATTTGTTTTTAAGCCGTATGTATTGCAGCACACGTTACGATTTCCTGTTTTGGGTGTACGTGAGGTCAGGTACACCCAACAGGAAACAGGAAGTGTCCGAACAGATTCAACAAGGAGGGGTATAAAATAGATGACTCATCCTGTAGCCGGAAATACGTCTTTGATAACGCCCAGTGGGAGGCGAAACGCGTCAACGCAATTTCCGGCTACGAGCCCCTTGCAAACGTCACTTCCGGTAGCGGTGGAACGCACGCCGGAGCCAAACCCCGCTGCGCACCGTCATCTTAGGAGATCTACCGCTTTGTACAGTGCCTATTTTAATCATCTGAAATGTGAGTTTTATTCTTTTGCCTGAGACCAATAAATTCCATTTTAAAGCAATATTACACTATTTGGGATTATTTCTTTCCTTTCCATATGGGGACCGTCTGGTGAGATTGTACAGTGAACCCGCAGTGACAGCCAGTTCCATCCACAGTACTTCACCCGGATTATATGCCGGACCATGCCTGTGAGACCCTTATGCTGTATGGTTTAAGGGTCCACATTGTCCGGTAAGTGCCCATTGCCTGGGGGAGAGGATCATCACCATCGCACCATTGTTGCATGCATTCATTTTCAGCACTTGAGCACCTTTTTGGGTTGTTTTAACAATCAAAAGACTTTCACTTGCCACTTGCTGGCCATTGCACCTTTGGTTTTTGATATTGGACTTTTATATGTTCTATTTATATTAATTGCACTATTTATTAGGTGGTGATTTGCACTTTTAATATATATGTTAAGAGATTTCCATATATATTTACTTATTTATTTACCTACCTTTATATATTCAAGCTTATATGTGGTACTTATTTATATATCCACTTAGCATCATTATTTAGCACTTTGAGCACTTTATAAGTATTTTTACACCCAAATCTGCGCTGTCTTTTCTACATTTGCACTTTCAAAAATCCTTTCCGCCTTTGCACACGCCAGCTATTCCACCAATCCCCTCCAGTATCATCAGTGAACTTTATGAAGGAAGTTGGCGCACCTGGATGCTGTCTTTCTATCAAACTGCTATTATAATAGTAAAGTAAGTATGCTGTATAGAAAAAGAAGAGCCAGGCAATGGTGCTAACATTATTTACATGTAGTCATGGTTCATGGTTACTTATAACAAAAGTCATGGTGATTCCTCCATTCATGCTGTTTAATTTAGAATAATTCTTCCTTGTATACTGAGTTGTACTTTATTAAGTGTAACCTATATGTTCTAACTTTTACAGTAGCCTGGCAGACATCATAAGCTCCGAATCGGCCAGTAAAATGGGTCCAGGTTGGCGCTGGGGTCTATGGGTAAGTTAAAGTTAAACTTTGAAACTCCACAGACATCGATTATTGAACACATCAATTTTTTTCAAAGTCACTAAACACAATTTCTCATTATTAGACTACGACTTTCCATGAAACCTATTTTTTGCCAAATTGTCAGGATTAAAGAGGAACTGCAGCAAAGGTAGCTTAATCCAAAAAAAAACCCATCAGTATGTGAATCAATTATTATACATCATAATTTATAAATAGTAGTGAACGTCAGCTTACTCTTTCTGTGTCCAGATGCTTTTTTTATATCGCTCTCTCTGGTGTTGTGAGCGGCCATTTCTAGTGAGATCAAATAAAGCCCAAGCCGCAATCTTCCTGGAATAATGCCCACTGCTCCTCCTCGCTGGCCTAATAACTTCACGCATGCGCGGTTACAGGCTTCTGGTCGCCCATGCGCAGTAGATAAGCTGTGTCCGTTCCAAGATGGGCAGGTTACTATAACTGTAGCGGCAAACTTCTGCTGTGGCTGCTATAGTAACCTGTACACGAAAGCCTGGAAGTGCATGCGCATGAAGGGCTCGACCGTGCCTGCACAATAGAGACAAAGCCTCCAGGCCTTTTTTTTCTATGGCAGGTATGGGACATTTTATTATCAGACAAAAAAAATTATTTTTTTCCCCAAAATATAAACAATATCTTAGATGACTACTAATTATAAAATATATTATAAATAATAGAAAGGCAATTCTCCTTTTCCTGGCTGAAATTCTCTCCTCTCAGTGGGAAAGCACATCGACCCTAAGCAGCCAATAGCAGACACTGGAGAGGTACATGTCTTCAGTGATCTTCCTGAGCTCCTCAGGGGACTCTAAGCTGAGTACATGCAATAAATAAATACCCCCACAACATAGACAGCCCTACACTAAGAGGCAGGGGGTTGTGATGTAGCTCTGACTCCCAAACTGGAGCACCCCAGGTCCAGGAGTTCTCCAGGGAAGATAACTAAAGGCATTTTAGGTTGAAAGTGTTGGTATGAACAATATTTTAGTTTAAGCCCGTGGGGCCTGTGTTTTACTGTGGAGCACATAACGTTAGCTTTCAGGGATAATAGAATTACAAGTATCAGAGAGTTTGCAAAGCAGCATTTTATAACTAGTTGTGTTTCTCTCCTTTCTTTCCTCAGGATTATTCATTTCATTTGCTTCTGCTGGCAAAAATCCTTTCCGGCTTTGCACACGCCAGCTATTCCACCATCCCCTCCAGTATCATCAGTGAACTTTATGAAGGAAGTTGGCGCACCTGGATGCTGTCTTTCCATCAAACTGCTATTATAATAGTAAAGTAAGTATGCTGTATAGAAAAAGAAGAGCCAGGCAATGGTGCTAACATTATTTACATGTAGTCATGGTTCATGGTTGCTTATAACAAAAGTCATGGTGATTCCTCCATTCATGCTGTTTAATTTAGAATAATTCTTCCTTGTATACTGAGTTGTACTTTATTAAGTGTAACCTATATGTTCTAACTTTTACAGTAGCCTGGCAGACATCATAAGCTGCGAATCGGCCAGTAAAATGGGTACAAGTTGGCGCTGGGGTCTATGGGTAACATAGAAACATAGAATGTGTCGGCAGATAAGAACCATTTGGCCCATCTAGTCTGCCCAATATATCTGAATCCTATGAATAGTCCCTGGCCCTATCTTGTATGAAGGATAGCCTTATGCCTATCCCATGCATGCTTAAACTCCTTCACTGTATTTGCAGCTACCACTTCTGTAGGAAGGTTATTCCATGCATCTACTACTCTCTCAGTAAAGTAATACTTCCTCATATTACTTTTAAACCTTTGCCCCTCTAATTTAAAACTGTGTCCTCTTGTGGTAGTTTTTCTTCTTTTAAATATGCTCTCCTCCTTTACCGAGTTGATTCCCTTTATGTATTTAAAAGTTTCTATCATATCCCCTCTGTCTCTTCTTTCTTCCAAGCTATACATGTTAAGGTCCTTTAACCTTTCCTGGTAAGTTTTTTCCTGAAATCCATGTACTAGTTTAGTAGCTCTTCTCTGAACTCTCTCTAGAGTATCTATATCCTTCTGGAGATATGGCCTCCAGTACTGCGCACAATACGCCAAGTGAGGTCTCACCAGTGTTCTGTACAGCGGCATAAGCATTTCTCTTTCTACTGCTTATACCTCTCCCTATAGATCCAAGCATTCTGCTGGCATTTCGTGCTGCTCTATTACATTGTCTTCCCACCTTTAAGTCTTCTGAAATAATTACTCCTAAATCCCTTTCCTCAGATACTGAGGTCAGGACTGTGTCAAATATTCAAGTAAGTTAAAGTTAAACTTTGAAACTCCACAGACATCGATTAATGAACACATCAATTTTTTTCAAAGTCACTAAACACAATTTCTCATTATTAGTCTACGACTTTCCATGAAACCTATTTTTTGCCAAATTGTCAGGCTTAAAGAGGAACTGCAGTTAAGGTAGCTTAATCCAAAAAAAAAAACCATCAGTATGTGAATCAATTATTATACATCATAATTTATAAATAGTAGTGAACGTCAGCTTACTCTTTCTGTGTCCAGATGCTTTTTTTATATCGCTCTCTCTGGTGTTGTGAGCGGCCATTTCTAGTGAGGGCAAATAAAGCCCAAGCCGCAATCTTCCTGGAATAATGCCCACTGCTCCTCCTCGCTGGCCTAATAACTTCACGCATGCGCGGTTACAGGCTTCTGGTCGCCCATGCGCAGTAGATAAGCTGTGTCCGTTCCAAGATGGGCAGGTTACTATAACTGCAGCGGCAAACTTCTGCTGTGGCTGCTATAGTAACCTGTACACGAAAGCCTGGAAGTGCATGCGCATGAAGGGCTCGACCGTGCCTGCACAATAGAGACAGAGCCTCCAGGCCTTTTTTTTCTATGGCAGGTATGGGACATTTTATTATCAGACAAAAAAAAATATTTTTTTCCCCAAAATATAAACAATATCTTAGATGACTACTAATTATAAAATATATTATAAATAATAGAAAGGCAATTCTCCTTTTCCTGGCTGAAATTCTCTCCTCTCAGTGGGAAAGCACATCGACCCTTGCAGTCTCCTCCTGTCTTCATCCACTTCCAGCCCCCTTCAAACCTGCAGCCGTCCTCGGCTTTCCAGTCACTCCCCCCAGCCCTTCTCCACTCTCGCCACCCCCTCCCATACCAATAAACTCTCACAAGAGTGAGAAGAAAAAATAAGAGCACTGCTGGGAGATCTGACATTTATCTCCCAGGAGTCAGTGCAAATGCAGGAAACAACATCATTAGCCTAGGCGTTTTACAAGCAGGAAAAGAGGAAGTACAGAAAAAAAAAGGTATTTGCTTCCATCAAATTAAATTTTTATTCTCAATGATTGCACAGCCAGGGCTAAAGGTTTCATTAGAAGAAGAAAAAATGAGCGAAGGTCCGCTTTAAATAAGACTTTTAGAATGAATTCTTCCTCTGCCAGGTAGGGCCAGATTTAGTCCTTGGGAGGCCCGAGGCTTGTAAGGTTCAGGTAAGGGGGGGTGTCCTGCACACACAGAGTTGGTTTACATTTTCAATGACAGTTACACATTTTCAAACTGCATAGCACAACATAATTTTGAGGTCACACATGCATATATGCACGCCGTCATAGACCACCTTCCTTAAGAGCATAATCTCTGTGTGGTTTGCTTGAGCTGTCAAAATACGTTCCTAAAAAACGATACAATGTACAAGTCCATAGTAAAAACAGAAGACAGCAGGCAAAATATGACTTCCCAAGAAACATTTCATTTTTTATTATTATATCATTTACATTATTGTATTATTGCATATGTATTTGTTTTTTTATTATTTTACATAATTTTTTTAATAATGATTTATATTCATTTTGTATGAGGGGAGGGAGGGGGGCTTCTGTCAGGGGGCCCAGGGCAGCTGCCCATTTTCCCCCCCTGATAAATCAGGCACTGCTGCCAGGCCTCCTGATCTCCAATATTAACCCCCAGGTGGCCAGACTGGTTTTGCAGTTTTTCACTTTTTTTAATCATTTTCCACTTGCTACTGATTTTGTGGATCCCACAAAGCACAAATGTTTATCAAACCAATATTTTTAGTAAAAAAAAAACCCACTAAAATTATTATTTACCCACACAAACAAGAGAACACACAAAATTGGGGTGGGGTGGGGTGAAACACGTTGGGGGCATGACTTCAATGGATTGAGCTGAGGCTTCTTTTTGCCTTACAACATGGACGGGTGAAGGGTGCGGCATTCAGGAAACCTACTCTCATTTTGACTACGTGTTTTGGATTTGGGGTGAACCCATCCCCAGCCTACACCCTCACTAACCAGTGGCATCCTTCTTACAGGACTCCATAAGCCTAAATAGGGACCCCTAAGCACTAACCTTTGGTCCCACACATTTTTAACTGTGCCTTTTTGGGAAGCGGTGAAAAACTGTAACTAGGCAACTTATACAAAAATCTGGACGTCTTCACATTCATGCTTTGTGGTTAATGTCTATACGCAGTGCCGTAAGCACACCCTTGATGTGCATTGCAATAACATGACGCAGACATACACTTGATTTCAATGCAGCGAAATTACAATAAATGGCAAAGTGCTGCCATGCATTGAATGGAATAAAAGTAATTTAACCACTTGCCTACAGTGCACTTTCACCCCCTTCCTGCCCAGACCAATTTTCAGCTTTCAGCGCTCTCACACTTTGACTGAGAATTACTCAGTCATGCAACACTGTACCCATACAAAAATTGTGTCCTTTTTTTCACACAAATAGAGCTTTCTTTTGATGGTATTTGATCAATACTGGGTTTTTTATTTTTTGTGCTATAAATAAAAAAAGACTGAAAATATCGTGAAAAAACGCATTTTTCTTTGTTTCTGTCATAAAATTTTGCAAATTAGTCATTTTTCTTCACAAATTATGGCCAAAATTTATACTGCTACTTATCTTTGGTAAAAATAACCCAAGTAAGTGTATATTATTTGGTCTTTGTGAAAGTTATAGAGTCCACAAGCTATGGTGCGAATCATTGAAAATTGATCACACTTGACCACACCTGATGTAGTGGACTGAAGGCCTATCTCATTTCTTGAGACACTAAAAAGTCAGGAAAGTACAAATACCCCCCAAATGACCCCTTTTTGGAAAGTAGACATTCCAAGGTATTTAATAAGGGGCATGGTGAGTTTTTTGAAGTTGTAATTTTTTCCCACAATGCTTTGCAAAATGAAGATTTTTTTTTTTTTTTTTACAAATTGCCGTATTAACAGGTTATTTCTCTCACACAGCACATGTATACTTGCAACTACACCCCAAAACACATTCTACTACTCCTCCTGAGTATGGCGATACCACATGTGTGAGACTTTTTCACAGCCTGGCCATATACAGAGGCCTAACATCCAAGTAGCAGCGTCCGGCATTCTAGGAGCACAAATTACACATATAATTTCCTGACAACCTATCGCACTTTTGAAGGCCCTGGAGCACCAGGACAATGGAAACCCCCATAAAATGACCCCATTTTGGAAAGCAAACAGCCCAACTTATAATTTTTGAGGCAATATGAGTCTTTTGAATATGTCATTTTTTTCCACAAGTTTTTGGAAAATGTGGAAAGAAAATGAAAACACATTTTTTTTACACAAAGCTGTCCATTTATGCAATATTTCTAACACATAGCATGTACATAGCAAAAATTGCACCCCAAAATACATTCTGCTATTCCTCCTGAGTATGGTGATACCACATGTGTAACACTTTTTCACAGCCTGGCCACATACAGAGGCCTAACATCCAAGTAGCGCTTTACACAAAGTTGTCCATTTATCCACTTTAAGACCGGGCCTATTTTTGACACTTGGTGTTTACAAGCTAAAATCATTTTTTTTGCTAGAAAACTACTTGGAACCCCCAAACATTATATATTTTTTTTTAGCAGAGACCCTAGAGAATAAAATGAAGATCGTTGCAATATTTTTTATCACACCATATTTGCGCAGCAGTCTTCCAAATGCGATTTTTTTGAAAAAAAATTCACTTTTTTGAACTAAAAAATAAGAAAACAGTAAATTTAGCCCAATTTTTTCCATAATGTGAAAGATAATGTTACGCCGAGTAATTAGATACCCAACATGTCATGCTTCAAAATTGCGCATGCTCACAGAATGGCGCCAAACATTGGTACTTAAAAATCCCCATAGGCAACATTTTAAAAATTTCTGCAGGTTACCAGCTTAGAGATACAGATGAGGTCTAGGGCTCAAATTATTGCTCTCGCTCTAACGATCGCGGCGATACCTCACATGTATGGTTTGAACACCGTTTACATATGTGGGCGGGATTTGCGTATGCGTTTGCTTCTGCGCGCGAGCTCACGGGGACAGGGCGCTTTAATTTTTTTTTTTTCCTATTTATTTTATTTATTATTTTTTTATTTTTACACAGTTTAAAAAAAAAAATGTTTTGATCATTTTTATTCCTATTACAAGGAATGTAAACATCCCTTGTAATAGAAATAGGCATGACAGGTCCTCTTTATTGTGAGATCTAGGGTCAAAAAGACCTCACACCTCAAAACTACACTAAAAAAGGAAAAAAAAATTGTTGAAAGAGGAAAAAAAAAAAGAAGAAAAAAAAAGTGGCCCTTTAAACCGGTTGCTAGGCAACGTCTTTTGACGTAGCTCCGGTCCTCCGAGACCATAGAGTCGAGTGAGGGCCATCTTGCCCTCACTCGACTTCCTGTCTTTGAGGATCCGGGACCGGATAGTTTTCCCCGCTGCCGGCGGGTCCGGTAAGCTGGGAAAACGTCTGGGACGCGGCAGGAGGGGGGGGGGCACCTCTTCCCCTGCACCGTAAGGGTGATTCCGCTGGGAATCCGCCACTGGGACCACCCTTATCTGAAAGCCGACCGCCCGCCGTTTCAAAATATACTGGGGTTATGGGGGCTATCTGCTGCCATAACCCCAGTATTTAGCTTTTAATGGCTGACGCATATAGTTGTTAGGCGGTCAGTAAGTGATTGCATGCATATGGCAAACAGGTGACGATGACTGATGGGGTGACAGGTGACAATGACTGATGGGGTGACAGGTGACGATGATTGATGAGGTGACAGGTGACGATGATTGGTGAGGTGACAAGTGACGATGATTGACGGGGTGACAGATGACAATCACTGACGGGGTGACATGTGACGATGATTGATGGGGTGACAAGTGACGATCACTGATGGGGTGACAGGTGACGATGACTGATGGGGTGACAGATGACGATGACTGATGGGGTGACAGGTGACGGGCGATGGTCACTGATGGGTGACAGGTGACGGGCGATAGTGCACGGCGGTACTGATGGCAGTCTCTGGTGCACTTTAGGCTATGTTCACATGTGAGCGTAGCGATCGCAGGCAGAATCACTGTGATTCTGCCCGCGATCCAGAAATCATTGCAAATCGCGGGGTGCCTGTGCGTTGCCCGTGATTTGCAATAGCACCCCAAACGCTGTGCGATGTTGCTGCGATTTCCGCCTGCCGAATCGAGGTAACATTGCGCAAACAACGCATGACGCCCCAAAGAAGCTCTTGTACCTTTTTTGGGCGTCATGCGATGTTTGCGCGATGTTACCGAGTTTCGGCAGGCGGAAATGGCGGCAACATCGCACAGCGTTTGGGGTGCTATTGCAAAAAACGGGCAACGCACAGGCGTCCCGCGATTTGCAATGATTTCCAGATCACGGGCAGAATCGCAGTGATTCTGCCTGCGATCGCTACGCTCACATGTGAACCTTATGGGTGTCAATTTCTGGGCATTGATGAGGTGACTGTTGGGTGACAGGTGACATTGGGGGGGGGCTGAGGACTGTGTGGGGAACTTTATTTCTGTGCTTTTACTTTTTACAGGTACACAGAGCAGTAACTCCCTATTTCTAGCTCTGCTCTCCTCATGCTGGAAACTGTATGAGGGGAGAAGAGCTAGTAACAGTGAGTTACTGCTCTTTGTTTACATGTTGTGATCGGCTGTGAATGGATTCACAGCCGATCACATAGTAAACAGTCACTATCAGTGACTGTTTACTACTGCCGGTGACAGCTGTGTTCCTACGGAACACAGTGCCACCGACATGACCGCGCTGCGCGCTCCCGATCGCGCATGCGCGGTCATCTTGTGGGCGCCTGCATTGTGATCGGCTGTGTCATTGGAACACAGCCGATCACGTGGGAAACAGCCACGCCCATTGGCTGTTTCCCCCCTGCCGGTGACGGGGGGTGTCCCGGGGACACCCCGAAACCGGCAGTGCAGGGTGGCGCGCATGCGATCGCGCGCCTGCCCTGCTTAAAGTGCCGCCGTCATATGACGACGGCCCAGGATAATGGTTGCTCCGCTCCGCCGTCATATGACGGCGGGCGGGCGGCAAGCGGTTAAATAAAAAAGTTTCTTTATCGTACATCACGGGACACAGAGCAGGTAATAATGACTACCTGGGTTATATGCTACCTTCAGGTGAATGGACACTGGCAACCAATAGACGGAACGTTCCTCCCATATAACCCCTCCCATACAGGAAGAACCTCAGTTTTTTCGCCAGTGTCTTGAAGATGGTGGTCATGGCTGTTAAAGCTCTTCAATCCTAAGAATGATGTCCTAGCTTTGGGGTGTTCTGATCAAATCCATTCGAATGGCTAAGCATTAAATGGATGGTACCCAAGCTTCGGCTAAGAAGACCCGAGGATTTGCCTGTAATGTGACCCATCTGGGCGCTGGACCCTGATAAATGGAACCCTGGTTATTTATTATCCCCAAGAAGTTTGCCAGCAGGGTGCTCTACAGGTCCAGGGGTGTGGACCCCATTAAAAAGGGGGACCCGGTCATTGAAGGTCCAATGACTGACAAAGTCCGCCGTGATGGGTGAAGTTTGGGTCCTCTAAGGCAGTGGTCCTCAACTCCGGTCCTCGGGGCCCACTAACAGGCCAGATTTTAAGTATTACCTTGGGGATATGCAGACTAGAATACTGCAATCACTGAGCAGTAAATGAGATCACCTGTGATGTAGGGCTGCAACTAACGATTAATTTGTCTGTCGACTAATCTATCGATTATTTTTACGATTAGTCGACTAATCTAACTATTATTTTTATTTTATTTTTTTTGCTTAATTTAGTGTTTTTTTGATTAGCTAATTAATCCTGTAATTAATACAGACCCCTCAGTAAGCCCCCCTCCCACTACAGACCCCTCAGTAAGCCCCCCTCCCAGTACAGACCCCCACAGTAAGCCCTCCCACCTAGTACAGACCACTTAGTAAGCCCCCCCTCCCAGTACAGACCCTCCAGTAAGCCCTCCCACCCAGTACAGACCCCTTAGTAAGCCCCCCTCCCAGTTCAGACCCCTCAGTAAGCCCTCCCACCTAGTACATACCACTTACTAAGCCCCCCCCCAGTACAGACCCCTCAGTAAGCCCTCCCACCTAGTACAGACCACTTACCTAACCCCCCTCCCAGTACAGACCCCTCAGTAAGCCCTCCCACCCAGTACAGACCACTTAGTAAGCCCCCCTTCCAGTGCAGACCCCTCAGTAAGCCCTCCCACCTAGTACAGACCACTTAGTAAGCCCCCCCTCCCAGTACAGATCCCCCAGTAAGCCCTCCCACCTACCGGTGTAGCGCCGCAGCTGGGTGATCGGGGAGGATGGCGAATGTGTTGCGGCAGAAGCTGTGGCAGTACAGGGAGTACAGGGGTGCTGGAGACGGTCAGCGCTCACCTCTCGTCTCCGACGGAGCCCGGCGGGGGAATTTCACCCGGCTGGCAATGCTTCAAGCAGCGCGGCGGCCGGCCGGGGGCGTGTGACGTCACGCTTTGACGCGTCGACGCTTTTTCCGCACGTCGACGATTTTTTGTAGTCGACGCGTCGTGGCAGCCCTACTGTGATGTAATTTAGTTATCTTGAAAACCTGTCCTGTTAGTGGGCCCCGAGGACCAAGGTTGAGGATCACTGCTCTAAGGAGCCTACGGTGGGACTGGTACATTTTTCACTCTTTTTTTTTTTAGAAAGAGAGAAATCTGTCATTCTGGTCTTTCTCCCAGTGGCCACTGGGGGCAGTGTACTGTTCACGCCCTGTGCCAGGTGAATTGGACTGCAGTGTCTCCTCCAGCCACTAGAGGGCTCCTGCGTGGCCCAGGAGGCCTTGGTTCGCAGAGGTTTTGAGGTTAGCCATGGGGGAGCCATGGTTGCTTCCATGTTGTCCAGATCTGCTCGCCCAAGGTCCCATATTCCATCCTTCTTTATGGTTGCTGAATTTGACGGCCTGGCTATTAAAACCAGAATCTTGAAGGATCGGGGGATCTCGGGCTCGGTTTTGGCTACATTGATTAATGCCAGAAAACCCGTCTCTAGGAGAATCATTATAGAGTTTTGAAATCCTATATCTCTTGGTGTGAATCCAAGGAATGGCATCCTCGTATGGATGTCATTGGTAGAATTCTTGCTTTTTTTTCAGGTGGGGGTGCACTTAAAATTGGCATTAGCCGCATCAGGCCTGAAAGCTGCAGTTTAGGGACCACTGTTTAAATGGTGTTGTCAACCTCTATATGCTGTGCAGACATAGAGAATAGCAGGCTTGGGAGGATCAAAAGAATTATAGGTGCAATACACAGGGCTTTTATATACACTGCCTGGCCAAAACAAAAGTCGCCACCTGGAATTAACTAAGCAAGTAACTAAATTAAGCATGGGAATGGGAAGTGTAGTGGAGGGGTTTGGGGTCTTTTAGACCCTCGATCCCTCCATAAAGTGTACCTGTCACTACATATTGGTGTCACAAGGGATGTTTACATTGCTTGTGACAGCAATAAAAGTGATCAGATTTTTTTTTTAAAAAAAAAAAAACCTATAATAATAAAGTTAAAAAAAAAGAAAAAATAAATAGGAAAAAAAAAATTTAGCCGACCCCGTCACCGTTAGCTCGCGCACAAAAAAAAACGTATACGCAAGTCGAGCCGCGAATGAAATCGCTGTTCAACCCACACATGTGAGGTATCGCCGCGATCGCCAGAGCGTGGGCAATAACTTAAAAAAAAGAGCTACACTATAACTCTAAACTGGTAACCGTTAAATAAATTTAAAGCGTCGCAGATTGAGATCTCTATTGACCGTAGTTTGTCGCCATATACAAAAAAAATGGGCTAACTTTACTGTTTAATATTTTTTAAATGCAGTGAAATGTGATTTTTCAAAATTTTTCCCAAAAAAATGGCGTTTAAAGACCGCTGCGCAAATACTGCGTGGCAAAAAATTTTGCAATGGCCGACATTTTATTCTCCAGAGTCTTTGCTAAAAAAATATATATAATGTTTGGGGGTTCCAAGTAGTTTTCTAGGAAAAAATACTGGTTTTAACTTGTAAACAAAAAGTGTCCGAAATAGGGCTGGGGTTTAAGTGGTTAACTATTTCCTGACTCTCTTTCTTGCAGAGCACTTCAGGATTTAGCCTTATTACCATGATATTGATCATGTTCTTGATGGAGGTTCCAAAAAGGGGTGAAGCAGATGAAACAGAATCAGAACACCGAACCAGAACTGTCAAAACTTGCCTCTTCTCATTCACAGGACTGTGGAGAAAGTATTTCCCTATTAACATGTCTTATATATTGTGTCACACAGTTGTAATAAACCGCATTATTAAAGTGTCTTAGGAAATGCCCGTACTGCCACATAATCACCAATCAATTTCCGGCAGGTCTAAAAGTGGAGGTGAGAATACGATTGGTCACTATTAGTAAAGCAGGCCATACATGGACCGAAATTCAGCTAGCTCAGCAGGGACTGGCTGAGATTCGATCCATGTATGGGCAGGTTGATTCTATCCTAGTCGATTCATAAATCGACTTTGGTACAACCATCCTGTTGGATGTTTTGCATGCAATTACTGCTACCCAGCTATAGCCGCTAGCAGTAATCATTGTGTTGGAAGGCCCCCACCCCCCTGGCGGTAGAACACAATAACTCTGCATGAGGCATATCCCCATCAACACTGACTGTGTTAATTGGGGAATCAAGCAATTTTCTTTCCTTCTACCCGTTGTGGAAGAAAAGAAAGTCATCTATGGGCTGCTTTACAAATACAGTTTTCTTTTTCGTACATCACAGGACACAGAGCCATATTCATTACCATATGGATTATACACCACCTTCAGGTGAATAGACACTGGCAACCAATCAGATAGGAATAGTATATAAAAAAGATGCTGCGCTATTATTATGAGAAGGGGAATAATTAATAAAAGCATAAGTGATTATTGAAATAGTGATGTTAAGTCATCATCTGTACATAAAACGTCTTTAGTAAATGTGATCAATCAGTGGAAGGTGAGCATAAAAAGAAAGAACCAAAAGTGAAAATATCAACGAATATGTGAAGAAACTAGAGTAATAATGCAGTATGCAATAATGACAACATAAATTGGCATATAAATATAGCATCCTCCAAGGTAGGTGCTAGGTAAAATATAGTAGGGCCTTGTCTGCTTATCAGCAGGGCCATGTTTTCAGCTAGGCTGGCATGTGTTCCCACGTGTGCCTGTTGTGTTGGGGAGTCTCCCCATTGTGTCCCAATGAGGGCTCTCATTGGGCAGTGGAGGAAACCTGACCAATAGCACACCAGGGCTTGTGTCCTGCAGATTCTGCCGCACAACACTCTGGGAGAGGATATAAGTCTGTGGGAGCACATGACATATCGTCTTTGGCGGGAAGCAGAGTCCCAGGAGGGAGGTGACGGCTGGCTCTCCTCCTGTCAGGAAGAATCGGGTGTCCCAGGCGGCTTGACTGAGTGGATACAGGGCTGAGCTGCAGAGAAGGATCCAGGTGTGCTGAGGACCAGTGGAGCCTTGGGGTCGAGTTTCAGGAAAGCATTGTCGTGAGTACTGCAAACTGCCCCTGGGGGTCTGCCTAGCAGAGGGGACCACTCCGGAGAAGGTCAGAAGGATCCAGGAGCCAGCTAGCTGGTACAAGGACATAGAAAAGGAGGTGCCAGAGATTACCCTGAAGAATAAAGGGGGTGCCAGCGGTCGGGCCCTGAAGTGTAAAGTGTTGCAACATCATTGTTAGTGGCTACCTCAGTCAGAGAAGACTACAGGGAGCAGTGCACAGGACTTTTGAGCTGTCATGAAGCATCAGAAGTCAAGTTTCAGTTCACAGACAGCAAGTCAGATTTACAAACGCCAGTAAGCGTTGGTCGGCATTCAGCCGGCGCCAAGACATCGCTAGACGGCATTTTTTTCTCATGTGTCCCAATTCTGTAACTAGTTGAGCCAGAGGAGTATCCCACTCATTCCCTTCTCCCATCCAAGTTCCTACAATAAAACTAAAAACCAAAGATGCCGGACTGTTCATTGTCTCAGATCTTGGGCAACAAGCTTAAATGTACTGTCGGTGTTAATGGTAACCATGGCAGACCCATATCCAGCACTGATGCTGGAAATACTGCTACATAAAATTATTGAATATTAAAATGTTCTTCAGATAAGTGAATATTCTTCAGATAAACAAGGCAAAGTGAAAATACCAAAAATTATGTGAGGAAA
Organism: Pelophylax lessonae; assembly: GCF_965119305.1. NCBI lineage: Eukaryota > Metazoa > Chordata > Amphibia > Anura > Ranidae > Pelophylax > Pelophylax lessonae. The sequence goes on along the minus strand of NC_138769.1, from coordinate 741,083,466 downwards.
CTAGAGTAATAGTGCAGTATGCAAAAACGACAGCATAAATTGGCATATAAAGGTAAAAGAATGTTCTTCAAATGAGTGACCGACAGTGAATAGAGAATCTAATACAAATAAGAAAGTCCTTGACTAGTAACAGGCCAAAAAAGGCAAATATTGAGAGCACAGGAAAGCCAATAAATAGCTGGTAAATAAATGTCTCTGGTTGTGCTTAGAGCTGCACGATTAATCGTATGAAAATCGCGATCTCGATTCACCCCCCCTGACGATCTGAACCTGAGATATGGTCGATTCTTTGCATAGCTGAATAGCAGAGAGAACAGCTGTGGAAAAAAAAAAAAGCCTCCCGGCAAACGCCTATCAGCAAAGTCTCCCAGTAACTATAAACAAAAATGATTACATTGTATTTTTTCCTTCCCTCTGCCAGGGAGAAAGAAAGTTTAACCTCTTAAAGACTGGACCTTTTTCTGACAATTGTTGCTTGCAAGTTAAAATCAGTTTTTTTTGCTAGAAAAGTACTTAGAACCCCCAAACATTTTATATATTTTTTTTTCAGAGACCCTACAGAATAAAATGGCGATTATTGTAATATTTTATGTCACACTGTATTTGCGCAGCAGTCTTTCAAACGCAATTAATAGACTTTAATGAATAAAAAAAAAACGTAACAGTAAAGTTATCCCAATTTTTTTTTGTTACACAGAGAATCGTGAGAGAATCGTGATCTTTATTCCAAGCTAAAAAATCGTGATTCTCATTTTGGCCAGAATCGTGCAGCTCTAGTTGTGCTACATTCTTACCTTACTGCTGTAAGGTAACAGCATGAGTATCACGTAGACTAGTCTTGTCCGTGGGTCAGATGGGGTTGTTCTTTTCTTGTTTCCCTCGGAGGTCTACTCAGTGCTCTCAGGGCTCCTTCTGAGTCCTGTAGCGGGTAGCTGATCCTGGAGCGTGGCTCAAGGGGGTAGGCAAGAGAAAGGAAAGGCTCCAATAGTGTAGTAGTTTAACCACTTAAGCCCCAGAAGATTTTACCCCCTTCCTGACCAGGGGGTATTTTGGATTCCGCACTGCGTGACGTTAACGGACAATTGCGTAGTCGTGCGACGCTGTACCTAAACAAATTTTACGTCCTTTTTTCCCCACAAATAGAGCTTTCTGTTGGTGGTACTTGATCACCTGTGCGATTTTTTTGATCATGCGCTATAATCAAAAAAGTGCGACAATTTTGCAAAAATAACAATATTTTTCACATTTTTTATATGAAATTCCCCCCAAAAAAATGTCAAAATCAAAATTTTTTTACATTTTTGGCCAATTTGTTTTCTGCTACCTATGTTTGGAAAAAAATTTACAATAAGTGTAATTCGTTTGGTTTGCACAAAAGTTATTGCGTTTACTAACTAAGGGAAAGATTTTTGTCATTTTTGTTGTTTTTTTTTTTTAACGAGTAATGGCGGCGATCTGCGATTTTTTTTGTGGAACTGCGACATTGCGGCGGACAGATCGGACCCCTAACTTAAATTTTTGACACTTTTGGGGGTACCAATGACATTACTACAGTAATCAGTGCTATACATACAGTATGCACTGTTACTGTAAAAATGACACTGGCAGGGAAGGGGTTAACTTTATTGGAGAGGGAGGGGTTAAGTGTGTCCCTAGGGGCGTGCTTCTAACTGTGCAGGGATGTAGCTGTGTGTGTAACAGCACAGATCAACGGTCCTACATAGCAGGACTGTTAGATCAGTGCTTTTACACAGGGGAGAATGACAGGCGGCTTTGTTTACATTAGCCGCCTGCCTTTCTCCCTTCACAGCGGACGATCGCGAGTGACCGGTGGATATCGGGTTTGACGGTCACACGCACTGAGGTGTCCGTGAACGAGCCGAGGTGGGAGTGCGCCTCCGGTGGCGCGCGCTCGCCCACTATTGGTTCCCAGGCTAGTGACGTACCGGTACGACACTTTGCCTGGCCGGGGCTGACCGCCGCAGTATATGTAATTGCGGCGGTCGGCAATCGGTTACAATTAATTAATGGTGAAATAAGAGCACTCACATTAAAAAACAGGTAATCCTTTATTTGGCAGAACGAGCGGCTGGCTTTTCCTCCAGCAGCACTTCTGGTACCCATCAGCTGATTGCCCGACACATGTCGTCACCGTCACGTGACTTCATCAGGGGATGATGGTCAGTGAATCCCTGATGAAGTCATGTGATGGTGACGACACGTGTACGGGTCTCTGCTAAAAAAATATATAATGTTTGGAGGTTCTAAGTAATTTTCTAGCAAAAAAAAATGATTTTAACTTGTAAACAACAAGTGTCAGAAATAGGCCCTGTCCAGAAGTGATTAAAATATAACAGATACCGGGTGCCATGAGACAATGGGTGTATTAGCTGTTAAAGCACACCTTGTTTGTTTAAACATATTTTGCTTTTATGTTCAAAGCAGTGTGTTTTTTTAGCAGTGTCATACTAAACTTTGTTTGTAAACATATGTTTGCTCTCCATGTGCAACAGTAGGTGCATCAGCAATGTTAAAGCACCTTGTGGTTTAAACATCTCTCTTTGCCAAATGCCATGTGCAAAACAGCAGGAGTATCAGCTATGTTCAAGCATAACAATGAGCGGCCATTGCACAAAGGGGTGGTTTTTGTTTTTTGGTGAAAGGATCCCAGCACTACCAATTGTTCACACAATTGCACTAAACTGGTTTTAGTCACTGTCAAAATTTGAAGATTTGCCTGAGAATTTTAACATGTTTATACGGACTTAATTTATTGCATGATTGATCTCACTAAATGTCTATGCTCTTTTATTTTACATACACATTTTTTTGTTTTTGGAAATGTATTTCTTTACGTACATCACGGGACACAGAGCCATGAATCCTAAAATATGGGTTACATAGCCACCTATAGGTGAAGGACACTGGCATCCAATCAGAAAGGATGCCCCCAATATAACCCCTCCCACACAGGAAGTACCTCCATTTTTTTCGCCAGTGTCTAAAGGTGATGGTCACTGTTAAGATTCTCTCCACATTTCTCTTCAAGGAAGAAAGAAGATATGCTACATATCCCGATCAAAGATCACTGAATCTAAGGGGTTAGCGATCAGATCCATCTATAACACTCGATAGACTAAAAAAGATGGTACCTGAGCTTTGGGAAGCAGATACGAGGTTTTTCCGGTAATGCTGTCCTTTATAGGCGCTGGGATCCGGACCCTTGGAATACCAAGCCCCAAATGGGCTTTGTGCAGGGTGCTCTACAGGTCCAAGGCCGTGGCCCCTTTGAAACAAGGGGACCCAGTCCTTGAAGGTCGCCAAGACAGAGCTCGCCGTGATGGGTGAAGACTGGATTCCTGTTTCAAAACAGAATCCTGCGGCAAGACTGGTAAGTCAAATTTAAAATTTCTCTTACGTCCTCCGACAGTCGCCACCTCCTCTAAGTCATCACTATTGGGTATTGACTTCTGCTCCGCAGGAGTAGCTAGGCATAAGACTTAGTCAAAAGAACAAAGGCATTTGCATATACACACCCATGGGGGCTGTCCCACTGGTCAATACTCCCCTGCAGTGACCACTCCCAACTCAGTTTCTTTCTGCCTAGCGTCAGTAGTTAGGCTTCCCTGTGCTGGGGCTACAGTCTCAGCCTTTCTAATCTTTTTTTATTTGATTTTCTTTGAAAATGTCAGTTTTTTCTTTACTTTACTAGCTGTTTATTTTGTCAGCTTTAGTTTTTTAGTCAGTTCTTCGGATGAAGATGGATTCATGCGGAGCTGGGAATCGGACTGACCACCCTGGTTCTCCAGGGCAGAGGGTCAGAGGGACCCCCAGCCCGCCATCGAGCGTTCAGCCGTGGTTCGTCCTGGCATTATGAACGACCCATCCCTGCTCGCAGCAGGGATTCAGCCGTGAGGTGGCTACCTCACTGGACACATCTGCGGTGCTGCAGTTTAATGTCCTTGGCTAACGGCATTCCCTGTCAGATGAGGACAGCGGCTTTCCGTTCTGAGAGGCTCCCCACGCCATCTGGTACAGGTAAGTACTTCTGTGTGGGGCCTCTGTCTGGGGAGGCAGTCCTGTGTTGCTGTGTGTCCCCCATGTCTGTGCCGGTGTGGGACTCCCTGTTGTGATCCCTGCGGGGGTCTTTTGTACATGCGCTGCGCTATGGTGCTGTGTGTTTGTGGGAGCCCTTTTTCCCTGTGTCACTTAGGTGTTTTCACTGGGGGTGCAGACGATGTGTGTGGCGGCCGCAGCGGTGAAAAACGCGTGGTCCGCCATCTTTAATGTGGGCAAGCATGTCTGGCTTCTCTGTGGGCTGATTTACATGCTGTTTTGGCGCCATCTTGCGTGTGGCAGAACGATCGTTCCATGCACGTCGGCGGCCATTTTCCCCGAAGTCTCCCATTTAGTTCTATGGGCAGCCATTTTCCCTGGGTCATTTGCAGCTTATAGTTCAGCCTCTCATGACCTCACTTCCTTTTCCTCTGAAGTAGCGATCTAGGTGGTAACACTCTGTGGGGCTCTGCAGACTGTCTCTTCCATAACCTTCTGTTTTGTCATTTCTGGCTCAGTTTTCTTCTCCTATTGGGGGTCTTTTGTCACTGTTCATATAGCGGTGGGCTGCGCACTCCGCAGCGGTTTTAAAGGGACAGTACCCTTTTATTGCACTCTTATTTTCACCTTGGGCAATGGAATCTCAGGACAGCAAATTCCCTCCAGCCCTGGTGGGGGACCCCAGTCCTGCTGTGGCCCCTGTTGTGCCTGATTTGGCCACTGTAGTGGCGTCCTTGGTGTTAAAAATGGAGGTGCTGATGGCTGAACGTGTTGCTAGAAAGAGGCCCAGATTATCTCTCTCCTCTGATTCAGATGGTGATATGGCTGCTGCGGCGGGCGTGCCCTTTTCAGGGTCTCGCTCATCCTTTGACCCGCTGGGGTCTGAGGAGGAGGCAGAGGTGGAGGGGGTTAATGTTTCTCCCCCGGGGTCACCTGAAGAACGCGCGACCATGGGTGAGTTGATTGTTTCTGTAAAGGAAACCCTACATTTGGAGGATGAGCCCAGTCCTCCGGGCATTGTGTCCTCATTTGGGACACATAGGACCCGCAAGTCGGCGCAGGTTTTTCCCTGCCCCGCTGAGTTTCATTACAGTTAATGAACTGTGGCGCAATTTAAAACGTCCATTCATGGTACCTAGTCGGTTTAAGTTACTTTATCCTTTTGCACCGGCTACGGAATCGCGATGGTGTGTGCCTCCAAAGGTGGATCACACTGTGGCAGTTTTTAACAAGGCTACCTTGATTCCTACTGAGGAGACCCCGGTTTTTCGGGATCCCACAGACAGGAGGTTGGAGTCTCTAGCCCGCCATTCCTACACGGTGGCGGGTTCCTCGCTCAAACCTCTTTTCGCGTCCGTCCTGGTGGCTCAGGCGGTGGCTGATTGGACTAAGGTGCTTAGGAGCAACCTCGTGTCTGATTCGGTCCCACCTACCAGGCTGGATATGGTGGATCAAATTCACCAAGGAGTCATGTATTTATGCGATGCGGCCTTAAATGAGGCCCCTTTGGTAGCACGCCTATCTAGTGCTTAACCGTCGACTGATCTGGCTGAAGAGCTGGTCGGCGGACCAGACATCACGGAAAACTGTTGCTGATTTTCCCTATGCTGGTTCTCGCCTTTTTGGCGAGGTGTTGAATACCTTGCTAAAAGGAGTCACGGGTGGCAAGAGCACCATGTTGCCCCAGAACCAGAAGCACAAGTCCTTTCGTGGCAAGCGGGATTCCGCCTCTCGACCCAACCAGGGGTCCTTTCGTGCCTTTCGGAATAAAACCAAGGTCAAGCCCTTCAACGAGCAAGGTAGCCAGAAGAAGCCCTGGACAGGCAAACAGAAGTCCGGCAGTGCCGGTGCGCCTCTGCCTGAAGGGGCGCCCTCACCCGTTTCAGGGGTGGGGGGACGTTTGCGCGGTTCCGGACAGGTGGGTTCAGGAAATCATTCAATCAGGGTAAAGATCGAATTCTTTTCCCGGCCAGCGGACAGATTTTTTCCCTCAAATCTTCATTTGACCACAGGGCGCCTGCAGGACCTGCATCAAGCGGTTCAGGACCTCCTTGCCCAGGGAGTGATTGTCCCAGTGCCTCATCAGGACAGGTTTCGGGGATTTTATTCCAATCTGTTCACTGTGCCCAGAAAGGAGGGCAAGGTGCCTCCTATTCTGGACCTGAAAGCTCTGAACCGCTTCGTGCGCGTTCGAAAGTTCCGTATGGAATCTCTCCGCTCGGGGGTGGCCTCCCTGAGTCCAGGGGAATTCCTGGCCTCTATAGACCTGAAGGATGCTAACCTACACCCCATTTTCGAGGGTCACCAGAGGTACCTTCGGTTCGCTATAGTGGAGGGCCACTATCAGTTTGTGGTGTTACCTTTTGGTCTCGCTTCGGCTCCAAGGGTCTTTACAAAAGTGTTGGCACCGGTTCTAGGCCTGCTGAGGGCTCAGGGCATTGCGGTCTTGGGATATCTGGACGATCTCCTCTTAAGATCGAGTGTCCGCCAGGACCTACTGCGCGATCTGTCCACCACGGTACAGACGCTCCAGGAGTTCGGATGGACCATCAACGTACAGAAGTCGACCTTGTCTCCTTTGGTTCGTCTTCCCTATCTGGGAATGGTTCTGGACTCTGCTCAAGCAAAGGTGTTCTTGCCGGAGGACAAGCTCCGGACCTTGCAGGACGAGATCAGGTCCCTCAGGGACCGGCCATCCTTGTCCCTCAGGACCTGCATGCGGTGCCTGGGGTTGATGGTATCGGCCTTCGAGTCGATACCCTTTGCTCAGTTCCATACTCGGGCTCTCCAAGCGGAGATCCTGGTCAGGTGGGACAGACTACCTCAGTCCCTGGATCTGAGTATCTCATTGAGTCGCCGGACCAGAATGGATCTTCTGTGGTGGCTCCAGTCCCCGGCGGTGTCAGAAGGCAAGTCCTTCCGTCCGTTACTGTGGACAGTGATTACCACGGATGCAAGCTCTGTCTATTCCAGTGGTCGGATCGACTTCGGGGCCATCCTGTTTGGGAACAGACGGAAAATGCTACCGCGGTGGCTTACACCAACCACCAAGGGGGCACCAGGAGTGCCCGAGCGGCCCGGGAGGTGACCAACATTCTATCTTGGGCCGAGACTCCTGTCCCGGCGATTTCAGCATTTCACATTCCGGGTGTGGAGAATTGGCAGGCCGACTATCTGAGCCGCCAGACCCTGGACCAGGGGGAATGGTCCCTGCACCCGGAGGTCTTCCAAATGCTGTGTGCGAAGTGGGCTTCCCCGGACGTGGATCTGTTCGCGTCTCGGCTGAACCACAAGGTGCAAAGGTTCGTGGCAAGAATGCGCGATCCTCTGGCAGACGCCTCAGATGCGTTGGTGGCCCCTTGGCATCAGTATCGTCTGATGTATGCCTTTCCTCCGATTTACTTGTTGTCCAGGTTCCTTCGCAGGTTGGCCTCGGAACCTCACTTGGTGATTCTGGTGGCACCGGACTGGCCACGCCGGTCCTGGTACGCCAACGTTGTTCACCTGGTAGTGGCGCCTCCATGGCGGCTGCCAATGCGGGAAGATCTGCTGTCTCAGGGACCGATCTTCCATTCTGCTTTACAGTCACTGGCTTTAACGGCCTGATATCGTTGCCTCTGCTGTCTAAGAAGGTTGCCTTTTTAGTGGCGATCGCTTCGGCTCGCAGAATGTCGGAACTGGCGGCGTTGTCTTGCCGTTCTCCTTACTTGGTGATTCACCAGGATAAGGTGGTCTTGCGACCACATTCGTCTTTTCTTCCTAAGGTGGTCTCTGAGTTCCACCTTAAAGAGGACATTGTCCTACCTTCGCTTTGTACGAAGCCTAAGCATCCTAAGGAGTTTGCTTTGCATTCCTTGGATGTTGTCAGGGCGATCATTGTTTACCTGTCGTCTACGGAGTCCTTTCGGAAGACGGACTCACTCTTTGTCCTTCCTGAGGAACCTCGGAAGGGCATGGCTGCGTCTGCAGCGACTATTGCCAAATGGATCAGACAGATCATTGAACAGGCTTATGCATTGAAGGAACGGGTTCCACCCTTCCCTGTTAAGGCGCACTCTACCAGATCTTTGAGTGCGTCCTGGGCCTATTGGCATCGTGCCTCGGTGGCCCAGGTGTGCAAGGCTGTGACTTGGTCGTCGGTGCACACCTTTTCCAAATTCTATAAGGTGGATGTTCTGGCATCAGCTGATGCCTCCTTTGGCCGCAAAGTTCTCAGTGCGGCAGTGCCATGAAGGACCCTTGTGTTTTTTTGTGGGTCCCTGGCTGTTGGGGTGTTATCCCCTAGGTTATTTGCTTTCCTGGGCTGTTGCTCCTGTTGAGCCTTGTTTTCTGTTGCCCAGAAGGTTCTCTTACTGTGCGTGTAAGGTTCCTTTCTCTGATGTGGGTACTGCGTTGCCTTTTCTACGGTTGCGTCTCCCCCCCCCCCCCCCAATGTCTACACTGCTTTGGGACATCCCAATAGTGATGACTTAGAGGAGGCGGCGACTGTCGGAGGACGTAAGAGAAAACTGAATTTTTGTAAAATCTTACCTTTCCTTTCTCTGAGTCCTCCGACAGTCGCCGCCCCCGCCCCTCTTTTGGGGTTGTTTTCTTATTACCTACTGCTATGCTACCAAACTGAGTTGGGAGTGATCACTGCAGGGGGGTATTGACCAGTCGGACAGCCCCCATGGGTGTGTATATGCCTAGCTACTCCTGCGAAGCGGAAGTCAATACCCAATAGTGATGACTTAGAGGAGGTGGCGACTGTCGGAGGACTCAGAGAAAGGAATTTTACAGGTAAGATTTTACAAAAATTCCGTTATTTACACATACCGCAAACCTTGAAGGTAAAAATTGCTGGCATAATTGCAAATTGTAAATATCTTATGCACTGTTCCCTTTAAAAAGATACCAGGTGTGTCTCTGCATAAGACTATGGATGTTCAGCCTAAGCAAAATAAATCCTTTTAGGTATTATTTCTGTACTTGTTTTTTTGACACACGGTATCAGCTGTGACAAACCAATGTGTGCATGAGACTGTGGATGTTAAGCTAAGCAAAATACATCTTGCTGCCTAATCTGCTCTCACCCCATGTGGTTGCTACTTTCGCCTTGGCGCATAAGCGCCCACGTGTTTGTCTCCTTCCGTGATAGTGTCTGTGGCATAGGCTTATTTGCGCACGCGCGAGAATCGTCGCTTTTTAAAACAGGCGTACGCCGCATGGAGGGGATGTTTGACCGCAATTGGCGTGCATGTGGACGCACGTACCACGCTGCGCATGCACTATATAGCAGAAATGGGCGCGATTTAGAAAGGAACTCTTTCCAATGCGCTAGCCTCTGTCAAGAGGCTGAAGGGGACACAGAGCAGCAGCAGCTGGGTTACGTGAGTCACTGTGGGTGTATGTTAATGGCACATCATATATTTATATATATTTTTTTTTTTTTAAAGTAATCACAAATCCCACATGCTTTGAATACATTTTATTAACCCCAGGTAGCCAAGTGGTTAGCACAGCTGCCGTGCAACAGTGTATTTGGGTGTTCAAATCCCTGAACTACCTACAACTGTCTGTTGTTATATATGACAAGCAACACTAATATGGCTTCTCCCCAAAAATGAAACATTGTACATGTGTGAAATTAATATATTTGTTGGTTGAGTGGGGAGCCATATTAGTGTTGCTTCCTATATAGAGCCACATTACACTCTGAAAAATAGCAGCGTTCAAGCTTGCAAATCTGAGAATTTGCAAATTGATTGAGCATATGCAGTGGAACCCCAGAACTCAGAATTAAACAACCCCCCAAAAAAAAATTTATATATATTATATATATATATATATATATATATATATATATATATATATATATATCCCCAAAATATAATTTATTTATGTTTTTGTTTTTTTGTTTCTGAAAGATTTCTGGGTTCAGCTGCTCAAGCTCCAAACATTTGCTATACAGTAAACCCCCCTCCATTGCGGGGGTTACGTTCCGGACCCAGCCGCGAAAAGTGAAATTCCGCGAAATAGGAAAACCCTATTAAAATGCATTGTAGGCATGTTTTTTTACTGTCACTGTACGTGTAGAAGCATTTTAAGGTCTTTAAACACACTTTTAAAACAATAGAAACTCATTTAAACACATAAAAGATACTAAGAGACATAGCAAGAGCTATGGAAAACACAAAAATATTTCATTTTTAATGATTTATATAGTAAAATAACATTACAAAAAAAACCGCGAATTACCGGGACCGCAAAAACTGAACCGCGATGTAGCGGGGGATTACTGTATTGCCCTTTTTTAAAAAAAAAAATACTATATGAAGTCAGCACACATAAGAAATGCTTTCAATAATCTCCGCATGAGCACAAAGTGGCTTTTTCATTTAGACTAATGGGCCATACACACTGTAAGATTTTCTGAAGACTTTTTCCTTTAGACTTACCAAAACCATATAATATGAGGACAAACCTAAACACTTTCAATTTGTATGCAATCTGGCAGGTCCTTGTACTACATAGAAAAGGTAAATCTGAAGGAAAAAGTCTTCATAAAATCTTATAGTGTGTATGGCCCTTTAGGCTGGCCATACATGATCTAATTTTCTTACAATTTTCTGTCCAATTTTCTTGAAATTTACATTCAAGTATGTAGTACAAAGGCCTTCCTAATTGGATACAATTTAAAGTGTTGTTTAGCTTTGACCTCACATTATGTGGTTTGTGGTAAATCTATCAGAAAATTGTACAACAAAAATTGAACATGTATGGCCAGCCTAAAGGGCCATACACACTATAAGATTTTCTGAAGACTTTTTCCTTCAGATTTACCTTTTCTATCTAGTGAAAGGCCATACATGTTCAACTTTTGTTGTACAATTTTCTGGTAGATCTACCACAAACCACATAATGTGAGGTCAAAGCTGAACAACACATTCACTTGTATCTAACTAGGCAGGCAGATTACTTGATTTGGGGGTTTTGGGGGGGGGGGGGGACATTTCACATGCCTGCTTGAGTGATTACTGATGTTTTATACATGTTCAATAAAGCTTATTCATTTGTACACAGCTCCTGGTTTTTTGTTTTCTTTTCTTCATATTTGTCTGGATATAATTCAGATATCTTTTGTGTCTATTGAATGTAATCCATTTCTTGTATTTTTTGTGTGTGTGTGCAATGGCAGTACAGTATGAACATGGGTAGGGTTTCTTCCTTTACTCCAGCGAAGTGTGTATGGGTGTGAATGGCGGGGTGGATGGGGTGTGTGTGGGGGGGGGGGGGGGGGAGTGTGTGTGTGAATGGCGGGGTGGATGGGGTGTGTGTGTGGGGGGGGAGTGTGTGTGTGTGTGTGTGTGTGGGGGGGGGGGAGTGTGTGTGTGTGTGGGGGGGAGGGAGAGTGTGTGTGTGGGGGGGAGAGTGTGTGTGTGTGTGGGGGGGGGGAGAGTGTGTGTGTGTGTGTGGGGGGGGGGGAGAGTGTGTGTGTGTGTGGGGGGAGAGTGTGTGTGTGTGGGGGGAGAGTGTGTGTGTGTGTGGGGGGGGGGGAGTGTGTGTGTGGGAGGGGAGAGTGTGTGTGTGGGGGGGAGTGTGTGTGTGTGTGGGGGGGGGGGGGGGGAGTGTGTGTGTGTGTGTGTGTGTGTGTGTGGGGGGGGGGGGGGGGTGGAGAAGTGTGTGTGTGGGGGGGGGGGGGGTGGAGGAGTGTGTGTGTGTGTGTGTGGGGGGGGGGGGAAGAGTGTGTGTGTGTGTGTGTGTGGGGGGGGGGGGAGAGAGTGTGTGTGTGTGTGTGTGTGTGTGTGTGTGTGGGGGGGGGGGGGAGTGTGTGTGGGGGGGGGAGAGTGTGTGTGTGTGTGGGGGGGGGGGGGGGGGAGAGAGTGTGTGTGTGTGTGGGGGGGGAGAGTGTGTGTGTGTGTGGGGGGGAGTGTGTCTGTGTGTGGGGGGGTGTGGAGGAGTGTGTGTGTGGGGGGGGGTGGAGGAGTGTGTGTGTGTGTGTGGGGGGGGGGGGGTGGAGGAGTGTGTGGGGGGGGAGGAGTGTGTGTGTGTGGGGGGGGGGAGGATGTGATTGGGTGGGGGGGAAGGAGAGGAAGTGTGTGGGGGGGCTAAATTGTAAGAAATAATTAAAGTGTCTGTGTGCGCCATTTTTAAAATAAAGAAAAATCTCTTTACAATAAATTGCAAATGGCACATTGGCGTTTGCCCTGGACCAGAAATTAAACCAAATTGGCTTGCACACATTCCAGCAAGTGGTCACAATCAACTAGCTAATCATGGTGAGGGCCACTTTCAGCTGTGAAGAAATGGCATTCATATGCAAAGTAAGTGTGTGTGGGGGGGGGGGTCTGTGCATGTAATCAGAGCATTGATTACCAGTGCAGACCCTTGGGGGATGCCACTAGAGCCACCAGGGATTGCTGACCCATGGCCACCAGGAATGCCCACCCATGCCACCATTGATGCCAATCAGTGCTCAGGGAACCTGTTAGTGCCCTCCTCATCAGTGCTGCCCATCATTACCATCTATCAGTGCTGCCCACCAGTGCCAATCATTGCCCATCAGTGCCACCTATCAATGCCCATAAATATTGCATATCAGTGCCGCCTATCAGTGTCCATCAGTGCTGCATATTAGTGTCTATTCAGTGCCTGCCAGCGCGGCCTCATCAATGCTCGTCAGTGCAACAAAAAAACATTGATTTACCAAATTTTATTACATAAACAAAAACATTTTTTTAGGGGTCAAACATTTAGGTCTTCTTTTTGCCAATAAAAAAAAAACCTTGCAGTGATCAAATACCACCAAAAGAAAGCAATATTTGTGTGAAAATAATGTCATACATTTGTGTTAGGTACAGGGTTGCATGACCGCGCAATTGTCATTCAAAATGCAACAGTATAAAAAGCTGAAAATTGGCCTGGGCAGGAAGGGGTGTAACTGCCCTATAAGGAAGTGTTCCTGTCTATAAACACTGAGAGCATGAGTTCAAATCCCAAGTGTGCCATCACCTCCTTAAATTTTAGACAGCTATAAATAAATACTGAAACTTGGCAAATGCATAATTGCAGCCTGCACATATGCATGTCTGTTTCTTGAATATACATGGCCATTGCCATGCAATTTTAGGTGATGTAGCCAATGTATTTCTATGTGGCCAAAAAAAAATAATGACACACAACTGTGAGCACACAGGGTGTTATCATGGTTGGGCCTTGAACTCATGACCTAGCAATCTTTGTCTATGAGCATAGCCCACTACACCAAAGTGCTGAATACAATCAGACATGCCTGAAAGTTTCAGATGAATAAAGAATGAAGATTGCTAATTAGACAGCTGTGTAGTCTGCTATTAGTAAACCTAAAGGTTAAAACACATAAGATACATAACTATACCTTAAAATTAAAATAAACCATAATAGATGACATTGCTGTGTATAAGTGATTCAGAGTAGACAAATTTTATTTTATGAAAAACACAAAGGGATTTTGGTTAACTCCAAACCCGAATTCAGTCTTAGTTAACTCCAACTCCGAATTCACTAAAGCACCTAGTTGAAGGTTTAACTCCAGCTACTTAATTTATTAGGATGCTAATGAGTTTAGGCTGGAGTTATTTCTGGAGAAGTGATCAGCTCTACTCCAAACTTATAGTGAATTAGGTCCCCCGTAACTATAGTGTGTATCCAGCTTAAGACTTGGACAGAACTCCTGGCCCTTTTTCAATGATTTTCAAGCCTCGTTTGGAAAATAAAAAAACTCCATAAGCAATGAAGCAAAGTGTGTCTCACCTGTGCGCTTCTTTTAGGGTTGGTTTTCAACTACTGCTAACATCAAACTTCCATCCTGCTTTCCACATAAACCCAACAAAATAGATAAAGCTAAAACTAAAAAAAAACAAATGAAACTAAAAAAAAAAAAAAAGTACGTTACCGCAGGGTTCTATTTCATTGTCTTTTAATTGCTAATGGATAAAAAAAAAAAAAAGAAAATAGATCAAATGTACACAGATCAATGAGCAACATATGCTGTATATTTGCACTGCACACTCAGTGCGTATAGTGTCAGTGCATATAGTGTCAACTGCTGGTGGGTACTGCTAGCTGGTACTTTTGGTAGGTATTGCTGGCAGGTTCCTGACCCATCAGTGTGAAAGGAAGCATGCGGCTGCAGTAGAGAGCAGAGCTGATGCTTCCTGTATCGCTCCTCTCACAGGCAGAGGTGGAGTGCATTTGATATCACTCCGCCTGTGAAAGGAGCTGGCACTATACATGAAGCATTGGCTCTGCTTATTCTACTGCTGGCCCGGCTCCATTCTTCATACACACTGATGCTCGGTTATGGCGAGTCAGGCCACGGCCCCCCTCTGCCCCCCCCCCCAGTGACGCCACTGTAGCTAAGGAAGATCTTTGAGCAGGTTTTTGTTCCTTCTTTGGTAGGCTGCTATGATGCCTAAAATGGCACAGGTACCTGCAATGTAAGTATTTAGCACTTCCAAAGGAGTGCATTGCCTTTTTTCCTATGACGTTTAAGCTAGAAAATCAGTTTTGAAGAGGGGGGCAAATTGAACAGAAGGACAGAGCAGCAGAATGTCTTAGTGGTCAGCACCTTGCAGTACTGGGTTGCTCAAGTTCAAACCCCAACCAGTACACTTTTACCTGTGTCAGGTTAAGGCACTTATAGGGAAGAGGTTTTTCAGCATAATGAGTTGATGTGGCCTTTATCAGCTTAGCCATATACTGTACATGGAGTTGTCATTGTAGGCTGCTGTGTCCTTCAGGGGTATACTCAATCAGGATGCTTGGGTGTGTCCTTGGGAGATGTAGCGTCTTTTGGTGGTAGACTTGTGTTGGACTTGTCACTAAGGGGTATATCTGTCTGCAGTTGCAGCCTTGGAGCCTGCCTTAACCCTTGCCTCTCTTCCAATGCAATGGAAGTTGGGATGAAGTATATTCTATCCTAAATAATAATTCTGGTCTACATTGCAAAAGTTTTTTCTGCCCCTTCAAGGGCTAGCTTTATCTTGATGACAAATAGCTGGAGATGATTCTACAAAGTAGAATATTCTTGTCTGCATTGCGAGGGTCTAAACTGTCCCCTTTAAGGGCTAGCTTCATTTAACAGCTAAGAGTTGTGTTTAGTCTTGTCTCCTTCCCTCAGAGTATATGTCTGCTGAATGAAACAGGACTGCAGTTCAAGAGTCCGTGCCTAACTCCAAAAAAGTTTGCTCCTGCAGTTCCGGCCTTGAGTCCAGAAAGAATTGAAGAGAGAGAGTCCTCAACCAAGTAGTCAGCAAAGAGCTTGTTTTCTGGCCAGCTCTTTCATGCTCCCTTCGCCTTTTGTCACCTGACAGTAGGCTTTTTAGTCTCCAATGAGGCTGAACAACTTCACAGTGGTGTTCTACTTAGGAGGGCAGGTCAAAACCTGCAGGGTGAGTCCACTAAGAAGAGGTAGAGATGACTTTGATCTGGGTGGAGTAGAATCTTCCTTATCTTATTTAAATCTGCATAATATTTCTGAGAAGAATCCATATTCTGGGGCCCAATTGGGCAATAAGTAGTTCCTACGTACAGGTCCCTCCAAGTGGATTTAGTTAGATTTGGTAGCATCACCTTACTGTTACAAGCTGGAAAGCTTTTCCCTAGGGGCTTGGGTGCGGATGCTGTGTCAGATCAGGAAAGGTCTCACAAACCATATGCTTTCTAATTCAATCCATATACAGGTTTTTTTTTTTTGGGGGGGGGGGGGTCTGTTGCTAAGACCATGGCATTGTTTTCAGTAGTTTCCTATTGGCCAAGAAGGCCTTGCTTCCTGCCCTTGATACCGGTGTAATGGATTGGAACCTCAATCAGGCTCAGGTGGATATCAGCTGCTGTTCCTAATTATTAAGTATTTTTGGTGCATGCACAAGAAGAACCATGCTGACACATGTTCAAATAAGTGATGCTTCTGCTTTATTGCTACTGCGTACGTGCGTTATATTTGCGAGTAGTTAAGTGTCGTGAGCTAGTACGCCATACGCATAATGTTATCTGCTTGCTTGCAGCTTTTTGATTGGTCATGTCCATATAAGGTAAACTTCCTCCAGACTCTGAATGTTATCTCCAGGAGTAGTGGTCTGTACGGAGGCGCCATCTTTGTCACAGAACTTCACTCGGTGAGAGGGGTTATCTGGAAATTAGACATTTTTCCTAATCCATCACAGTGTTCATTACATTCCTTCACAGTCCCCCCTAAAGTGTCTATTTTTCTTCTGTCCCTCATACTAAAGGGCCTACTCACCTGGCCCATACTCCTCAGCAACTCTTTTAGGCTGTATATAGAGAAGAGCAGTAACTAGCTCACTACCCCCCTCGATACAGCTTGGAGAGGGCATTCAGGTGCTACCTATCCCTATAACCCTATAGAACCGTGAAGTTATGGACAGGGAGGGACTGTAGAGGAGTGAAGGGTTTGTCCTTTTCCATCATAAGGCGGTCCTCTTCTTCATGGTGGAGAAATGTAGGTGTGCTTTTGTTTACAGCCTTGCTCATTAACTTCTTTACAAATGGTAGAATACTATCTCACTGAGTAATTTCTTAGCCGTGGTCTTGGCTGTCATGTTTGTGACGACATAGGCTTCTGGCCAACCGGAGAACATGTCCACCACCACTAGGGCATATTCATATTGGCCGCTTTATGGCATCTGTATATGATCAATTTGTATCCTCTGGAATGGATATAGGGGTTTCTCCAAATGCTTCTGCGGAGTCTTTTCTGTCCTCCTCGGATTGCATTTTGCACATACTGCACACAAGGTGCAGTAATTTCTGGTTAAGGTGGTTATTCCTGGGGCCCAGTAATATTTGCTAATCAAGGAATTCATTAAGTTCTTAGAAAGATGTGCAGGTCCACGCGCCCATTGGACAACTGCTGGATACATATATTTTGGTAAACAGGTTTTCTCAGATACAGATCTCCATCATAGTCTGCTCCTTTTATCGATCCATTCCAGCCTTTCTTCTGTGTGAGCCACCCCTTGCATAGAGGCTAGGTATAGCCTGTCAGATGGCACATGCACTGCCAAAGGCATCTGCATTGGGGATTTACTCTCCTCTTCGGCCACTTCTCTTTGGTTTATTACTGCTTGTTTGGCAGCTATATCCTCCAAGCGATTCCCTCTGGCTTCTTGAGAATTCAGTTTGCCATGTGCTTTAACCTTCAAGACAGCCACTTGTTCAGGCAGGAGTAGTACATCCATTAAATCCTTGATGGCTAGGCCATGTTTCACCAGTGTTCTGGCCGCTGTCAGAAACCCTCTAGCCCTCCAGATGATACCGAAGTCATGAGCTACTCCAAGGGCGTACCTTGAGTCTGTGTAAATGTTGGTTCTTTTACCTTCTGCTATCTTGCACGCTGCAGTGAGGGCTTGAAGCTCTGCTTCCTGAGCAAATACAGTTGGTGGTAATGCTCCTGCTTGTAGGATTTCAAATTCACAGGTCACAGCATAACCTGTGTGGTATTTGACTCCATCTGCATATCTGGAGCCGTCCACAAAAAGTGTGTAGTCAGGGTTTTCCAGAGGAATTTCACTCACTGTAGGGAGATATGTGGTTTCCATGTGCATCATTTCAAGGCAGTCATGTGGAGTATTACAGGGGTCTCCACCACCCTCTTCACCGTCTCCTTCTTGTCCCCCCTCGAAAAAAGGTAGAAGGGTGGCCGGGTTAAAGGTGAGACACCTTTGGAGGGTCACATTGTCAGGAAGGAAGAGGGAGATTTGCAATCTTAGATGTCTGGCCGTGGACAGGTGTCGTCATTGCACCTGATTCAGGATGGCAGCAATGTCATGTGGTGCTAGAAGAAGTAGGGGGTGTGCTAAAACGAGGTCTGAAGTTTTGTCCAGCAGTGCTTGGGCAGCAAAGACAGCTCTTAAACAGGAAGGGCCACCTCTAGCCATGGGGTCCAAGTGGCAAGAATAGTACCCAATGAGTCTACCCAATGAGTCTAGTCCGTCCTCCATGTTCCTGAGCCAGGACCCCTGTGGCGTGGCCATTCTTCTCCGACACAAACAGTTTGAAGAGTTTCCCATAATCTGGAAGGCCCAAAGCAGGAGCGGTGGATATTGCTTGCTTCAGCAGAAGAAAATTGTCCAGGGCCTCATTTGACAGGGTAAATGGAACAGACTTGAGAGCATCATAGAGTGGTTGAATGAGGAATGATGCATCAGGGATCCACACCCTGTATTTGGTCTTTGGAGGCTTTACAACCTTGTTCTGTGAGGTAGCATAGTAGACTTTCTGAATTTTCTTCAGCAGCGGGGTGGTCATCTGCACAGAGAAGGTCGTCCACATATATAAGAGTCACTGTAGGGTGTTTTTGTTGCCATGTATCAAGGATGGAGGCTATGGCTTTCGCAAACTGGCTCTGAGAATTTTGCACCCCTTGAGGCAAACTGCCCAGGTGTACGGTTTTCTTTCATGGGAGAAAGCGAAGAGGTACCTGCAGGAAGGATGCAGGGGAACACTGTAGAATGCATTTGCCAGGTCCACTACAGTGAAGTACTCAGCCGTTGGAGGTATACCTGTGGATTTGGCACAATTGGGGTTTCCAACACTGTGGCTTCATTAACTGCTCGGAGGTCTTGGACCATTCTGTATTTCTCTGGTTCTCCTTTTGGGGTCCGTTTCTTCACTGGGAACAAAGGTATATTGCATTCCGAAGTACAGGGTATCAGAGTTCCATTAGACACAGGGGTCTCGACCTGTTTTGAGATAGCTGCGGATTGAGCTGGCTTCAAAGGGTATTTTGGTTTTCTGGGCAGGAGTTCCCAAGGTTTTTATTGCACCATGACTGGTGGTACTTAAGTGACCAATGTCTTTTAGCCCTGTGGACCATAGGCACGCAGGGATCCTGTCAAGTACTTCCTGTGGTATTGAACTTGGAGTTGTCGCTTCATAAAGTGTCATCATGAGAGGCAGAGAACACATGGCAGATGGGTCTTCTAAGGATAGGGGAGTATGTAGCTGCACTCCTCCTTCAGGCGTGAAAATGATTGAGGCCTGTAGTCTGGACTGCACATCAGCTCCTAGCAGATTCAAGAGGCATGTAGAAGACACCACAAATCTGGCAAGCAAATCAGGAAATGTCCCAACTTAAAGTGGCTCAGCAGGGGAATGGAGCGGGCACTCCATCCACACCCACGCAGGAAACACCAATAGTGAAAAGGAAAGTATTAGCAGGTAGGTCCTCAGCTCTCAACACACTTCTGGCTGCACCCGTGTCAATGAGGAAGGTGGTAGTTTTTTCCTGTATAGGTAACATAACCTTTGCAAGGGGTCCCCCAGTTTCCTTTTGAGGACACTGTCATAAGGGGTGACACGGAGTTGGGGCGTGGGGCGTGGCGGTGGTGGTTGTTGTTGTTCACGTTGCTCTTCACGGGGATCCTTGTCTTGTCTGGGATGTCTTGGGGCTCTGCATTCTCTTCTAAAGTGTCCTCATTTCCCACAGCTATAGCAGGTGATCCTTTCCCTGATACTGGGCAGTGGTGGTGGACGAGTGTAGGTGGGATCTTCGTCATGGGCTACCATGAGGGGCATTGTTTTTTTTCCCTTTTTGGTTTTCCATACCTCTGGCCACCAACAGTAGTTCGGACATCTTCATAGAGCGGTATTCAGGGCGGGCTACCATAAGCCATTTTCTGATATCCTCTCTGAGCCCTGAGACAAAAGCAGTTGATAACATATGTGTGTGTGCCATTTCATAGTGTGAGAAGCCCAGATCATGAAAGGCCTGTGTGAGTCTGGCATGATACTTCTCCACAGACTCTCCTTTATCTTGGATTATATCTTGGATTGTGGTAGTCTGATCCGCCAATTTCTCTTTTGCCCAGTCGTGGAGTTGGTTGCAGAACTCCACACCTGAGGAATAGGAAGTGGCACTTGTCGTCAGGCAGGCATCATTGAAGGCCGCCTGCATAACCGGCCAAAAGAAATGTCCTGCTTTAATTTGGCATAGGCTGATCAAGTCTTTCCAGGCAGCTGAGTAAGTTTGTTGTATCTGCACTATCCTGCGGTAGAAGGGTATTGGCTGTTTTTCTGGGTCAGGCAGACTTCTCACAAAGGTCGCTCCTTGTGATGGGGTAAAAGTGACATACATCACCGGTGCCCCTTCTGGTAACCAGGACTGGTGTTAGGGTGTGAACTGACGATACCCTCGGAACTATGAATCCGGGGCCGGATTGGGGGTTTAATGAGCGGGTGCCCTTTTCACATGCAGTTGATCTTCCTAGTCTGATTTTTCTCCATCACTAGTATATTCGGCCTGTACCCCGGGGAGGATGGGAGTGTGGTAGGAATGATCCTGGAATAGAACAGGGAGAACTGGGTATAGATCTTTGTTGGGCCTTCCTAGTGTACCAAGATGGCCGTCTGTAGGAAGTGTACTGGGCTGCGCAGGAAGTGGAGACACAGGTGCACTAAGAGAATGTAGCTGCACTCCTCCTTCAGGCGTGAACATTATTGAGGCCTGTAGTCTGGACAGCACATCAGCCCCTAGCAGATTCAAGAGGCATGTAGAAGACAACACAAATCTGGCAAGCAAATCAGGAAATGTCCGCAAAAGTGAGTACACCCCTAAGTGACAATGTCCAAATTGGGCCCAAAGTGTCAAAATCTTGTGTACCTTGCACTCCTCCACTTTCCGTTTGAGGATTCCCCACAGATGCTCAATAAGGTTTAGGTCTGGAGACATGCTTGGCCAGTCCATCACCTTTACCCTCAGCTTCTTTAGCAAGGCAGTGGTCATCTTGGAGGTGTTTGGGGTCGTTATCATGTTGGAATACTGCCCTGCGGCCCAGTCTCTGAAGGGAGGGGATCATGCTCTGCTTCAGGATGTCACAGTACATGTTGGCATTCATGGTTCCCTCAATGAACTGTAGCTCCCCAGTGCTGGCAGCACTCATGCAGCCCCAGACCATGACACCCCCACCACCATGCTTGACTGTAGGCAAGACACACTTGTCTTTGTACTCCTCCCCTGGTTGCCGACACTCACGCTTGAAACCATCTGAACCAAATAATTTTATCTTTGTCTCATCAGACCACAGGACATGGTTCCAGTAATCTGTGTCCTAAAGCCCCGTACACACGTACCGATTGTCGGCCGTAAATATTCGGCCGACTACCGATCGGCCGATTGTAGGCTTGTTAGTATGATGCTTCCGACAGCCGACAGCGCACTTTCGGCCGAAAAGAATCAGTCGTGTAGGCATTCAAATTTTTGTTGGCCAACACCAGAACGGCCGATTGTTCGCCAGTCAGTACAGAATTCGGCCGACAATCAGCAGATTTGCAAGACTGGGCATGCTCAGAAAAGAAAAAAAACACACGGAAAGTTAACCATCACATGACATCACTTCTGCAGTCGGCTGCTGTTGGCCGACAAAATTCATGTGCAGTCTTTTGCAGTTTTCAACAGACACGACAGCCCTGGACAAAAGACGGCCGATCGTTCGGCCGACGATCGGTACGTGTGTACAGGGCTTTAGTCTGCTTGTCTTCAACAAACTGTTTGCGGGCTTTCTTGTGCATCATCTTTGGAAGAGGCTTCCTTCTGGAAGGACAGCCATGCAGACCAATTTGATGCAGTTTGCAGGAATATGGTCTGAGCACTGACAAGCTGACCCCCCATCCCTTCAACCTCTGCAGCAATGCTGGCAGCACTCATACGTCTATTTCCCAAAGACAACCTCTGGATATGACGCTGAGCACGTGCACTCAACCCCTTTGGTCTAGCATGGCGAGGCCTGTTCTGAGTGGAACCTGTCCTTTTAAACTGCTGTACGGTCTTGGCCACCGTGCTGCAGCTCAGTTTTTGGGGCTTGTCAATGTTCTTATAGAGTAGGCCATCTTTATGTAGAGCAATTCTTTTTTTCAGATCGAGAGAGTTCTTTGCCATGAGATGCCATGTTGAACTTCCAGTGACCAGTATGAGAGAGTGAGAGAGATAACACTAAATTTAACACACCTGCTCCCCATTCACACCTGACACCTTGTAACACTAACTAGTCACATGACACCGGGGAGGGAACATGACTAATTGGGCCCAATTTGGACATTGTCACTTAGGGGTGTACTCACTTTTTTTGCCAGCGGTTTAGACATTAATGGCTGTGTGTTGAGTTATTTTGAGGGGACAGAAAATTTACACTGTTATACAAGCTGTACACTCACTACTTTACATTGTAGCAAAGTGTCATTTCTTCAGTGTTGTCACATGAAAAGATAGAATAAAATATTTACAAAAATGGGCGGGGTGTACTTACTTTTGTCAGATACTGTATATATACACTATTTACTTCTATTATATACAGTATATACCCAATTATATACTTCTATTATGTACAGTATATACCATCTATATACTTCTATTATATACACTATATACCATCTATACCAGCCTTTCTCAACCTTTTAAACACAGAGGAACCCTTGAAATAAATTTCTGGTCTCGGGGAACCCCGACTAAAAATTTTAAATCTACAACTCATGACAAATTAGTGTGACAGTCAGTGGGAAGAATGCTCCTTACTCTTGTCATCATTGGGAAGAATTACCCCCCTTACTGATAGCTAAAAGGAACAATGGTGTCATTGGGAACTTATCTGAGAGGCAGAAATTGCCCATTGCTCAAGGAACCCCTGATCTATATACTTCTATTATATACACTATATACTCATCTATATACTTCAATTATATACACTATATATCCATCTATATACTTCTATCATTATACTTCTATTATATACACTATATATCCATCTATATACTTCTATTATATACACTATATATCCATCTATATACTTCTATTATATACACTATATACTTCTATTATATACAATATATATCCATCTATATACTTCAATTATATACACTATATACTCATCTATATACTTCTATTATATACACTATATACCCATCTATATACTTCTATTATATACACTATATATCCATCTATATACTTCTATTATATACACTATATATCCATCTATATACTTCTATTATATACACTATATATCCATCTATATACTTCTATTATATACACTATATACATCAATTATATACACTATATACTCATCTATATACTTCTATTATATACACTATATACCCATCTATATACTTCAATTATATACACTATATACCCATCTATATACTTCTATTATATACACTATATACTCATCTATATACTTCAATTATATACACTATATACTCATCTATATACTTCAATTATATACACTATATACCCATCTATATACTTCTATTATATACAGTATATATATCCATCTACATACTTCTATTTTATACACTATATACCTCAATTATTTACACTATATACTAATCTATATACTTCTATTATATACACTATATACTCATCTATATACTTCTATTATGTACACTATATACTCATCTACTGTATATACTTCTATTATATACACTATATACTTCTATTATATACACTATATACTCATCTATATACTTCTATTATATACACTATATATACCATCTATATACTTCTATTATATACACTATATACTTCTAAGAATACACTATATGCCATCTATATACTTCTATTATATAAATGATATACTTCTAATATATCTCTGCACTCATTATATACTGATATACACACTTCTATCATATACAGTATATACCGGTATAGTACTAATATATATAAATGCTGTCATATATATACTTCTATGCTGAGGCAGCAGATAAAGGTATACACATGTCATAGCAGGAGTTACACCCCCTTTTGCTTTTGGTGGGTGCCACCGCCCCTCAACTGCATCCCATTCAAGTAAATGGGGCCACTCTGCAAGCACCCCGCAACTGCATACTTCTGCGGGGTCCAAGGGGTTAAAGTAGGTGGTGATAAAACACAACACTGCCTGCTTTAACCCCTTGGTTGCTGTACTTCACAAGGTTGCAGGGCCGCCTCATTCACTTGAACGGGTCATGCTTGGCGGGTGTTACAACCATCAACCATGACAGGGCGTAAAACTCCTGCTGTGCCAGCGACATTTGTGTACACACACACACACACACACACACACCCCCCCCCCCCCCCCCCGGTCACAGCAGTTAACCACTTCAATACAGGGCACTTTCACCCCCTTCCTGCCCAGGTCAATTTTCCTCTTTTAGCGCTGTTGCATTTTGAATGACAATTGCGCGGTCATGCAACACTGTACCGACACCAAATTTATGTCATTCTCCCCCCACAATTAGAGCTTTATTTTGGTGGCATTTGATCACCTCTGGGTTTTTTCCTTTTTGCTAAACAAATAAAAAAAAGACCGAAAAGTTTGAAAAAAAATGTTTGTTTAGGTTATACAATTTTTAAATAAATACGTTTTTACCTGCACTGATGAGCACTGATGAGAATGCACTGACAGGCACTGATGAGGAGGCACTGACGGGGTGGCACTGATAGGTAGCACTGATATGCAGCATTGGTGGGCACTGATATGCGGAACTGCTGGGCACTGATAGGCGGCATTGATGGGCACTGATAGGCGGCACTGTTGGGCACTGATAGGCGGCACTGGTGGGCACTGATAGGCGGCACTGATGGGCACTAATGGGCGACACTGATAGATGCCAATGATGGGCACTGGTGGGCAGCACTGATAGGGAGGGCAATGGGGGGCTCCCTGAGCCCTGATTGCCATCCCTGGTGGCCATAGTGGGCATTCCTGGGGTCATAGGTGGGCATCCCTGGGGTCATGGGTGGGCATCCCTGGTGGTTCTAGTGGCACCCCCCCCCCCCCCGAGGGTCTGCACTGATAATAAATGATCTGATTACCAGTGCCGACCCCCCCACCCCGTCAGGGGAGCCGCCAATTGGCGCTCCTTTACTCGTGCCTGTCAGGCACGAACTAAGGAAAACCGATCAACGGCTCTTCCTGCTTACTAGGTGACCAGCCGTGATTGGACACGGCTTATCACATGGTAAAGAGCCTACGTCAGTAGGCTCTTTACCGAGATTGGAGATTCAGGGAGTCAGACTGAGACCTCGCACCACCGATCGCCGCTCCCCGTCATATGACGTCCGGTCAGGATAATACAACCACAATCCCGCCGTCAATTTGCTATAGGGCGGGCGGGATGTGGTTAAAGGGGGTGCGGTTGGGGAAGGGGTGTAAAAAACACGCTCCCTCTGCTGCCAGCACAGCTGCAACTCTACAAGTAGTCCCTCTGCACTGCACCGATTGATGCTCTTGGATGGAGGGTTGGCGAGCCCAGACCGCGATCTGCCAGTGACATTGATCCATCACAGACTGGGGATTGTTTCATATTTAGTTTAAAAAAACTTAAATAGAGTAGAGATCTTCCAGAAGGTTCCTCTAAGAACACTAACTTCTATTTTTGTTTACAGGTGTGAAAGTGAAAATGACTACTATGCGAAAGAGCCAGACTTCTTTATGCCGGAGCTTAGGCATCTTCTCCGATGAAGGGATCAGCAGTTGGCTGACCTCATTTTTCTCAAATTGAAGCATTGTCATCCTTGTCAGCACGGCGTGACATTACAATCAAGCCGGCTGACAAGGGGGGAGCAATAGTAGTAATGGACACTTGTAAATATGAAGCTGAAATATGGCGACAATTATCAGATAGGGAAATCTTTAACCACTTATGCCCCGGAAGATTTTACCCCCTTCCTGACCAGGGCCTATTTTGCGATTCGGCACTGCATGATTTTAACAGACAATTGCGCGGTCGTGCGACGCTGTACCTAAATGAATTTGGCGTCCTTTTTTTCCCCACAAACAGAGCTTTCTTTTGGTGGTATTTGATCACCTGTGCGATTTTGATCATGCGCTATAAACAAAAAAAGAACGTCAATTTTGCAAAAATAACAATATTTTTCACATTTTTTTTTATATGAAATTCTCCGCCAAAAAAATGTAAAAAGCAAAATTTTTTAACATTTTAGACCAATTTTTTTTTCTTACCATATGTTTGGTCAAAAAAAAAATTACAAAAAGCGTATTTTGATTGGTTTGCGCAAAAGTTATTGCCGGGCCGCGGTTTGCCTGTATGTGACTGGCCAGCAGCAGCAAACCAATCACAGGCAGCGGAAGCGTCACTGGAGAGCGGGCCGGCCGCATGAACGTGATGACGCGGGGGTGCGGTAACTGAAATGGTTACCGCCCCCTTCCGCGTCATCATCACGCTCATGCGGCCCGCCCTCCAGTGACGCTTCCGCCGCCTGTGATTGGTTTGCTGCTGCTGGCCAGTCACATCCAGGCAAACCGCGGCCCGGCCCTCCCCGCTGCCAGCGATTGGTGCTTGGTGTATGATCTACTCCTCGGCTGCTGCGGACCCGGAAATGTGCACAAGCATAAAATAAAATAATTATACATTAATTTGCAATAAAAAAGTTTTAAGCATCCGCTCCCCCCGCCGCTGCCCGCCGCTCCCCCCCGCTCGTTCCCAGATTTCCATGACTTTTCCAAAACATTTGTAAAATCGTACTTTTCCATGACCTTTCCAGGCCTGGAAAGTGTCATCTCAGAATTCCATAACTTTTCCAGGTTTTTAATGATAGTACGAACCCTGGTTCCTACACCGTACCATGCGGTACCAGCAGTGGAAAAGCACAAAAGCGTGCCGAACCGTTCGGTTCCATGCAGTGGAAAAGCGCCATTAGATACTAGCCCAATTTTCCGTGTACAAACAAAAATAAAAAAGATAGTAACATCAGCTATCCGAACAGGCATTATTGATAGGGACCCACAAACCCATTTGATTAATGAGTATCCAGTTACTCCGGTAATATATATATTACCGAAAATACACAAGGACGTCCCATCGTTTTTGGGATTGAGTCTGTCAACAAAACCCCTGGCTAAATATTGGGATAAATGTTTAACACCATTAGATATAAAAACAAGATCGTATATTTGAGATACCAGTGATTTTTTTATGTAAGATACGAGAGGTTGATGTTGTGCCAGACTCCTTCCTGGTAACTTGGGATGTTAGTAGCTTATACACCATTATCCCACATGAATTGGGAAATAAAGCATGTTATCGTTCATTATTGCATTCGTATATACAACGTATATAACAATGACCAGATTTAGTTTTTGTCGGATGTGTTGAAAGTGGTATTGGAGAAAAACTTTTTTCTATTTAAGGAACAGCACTTTGTGCAGCTTAAAGGGGCAGCGATGGATTCCAATGTCACACCCCTATATGCAAATACACTCATGGATATGGTGGAAACCTCTTATTTATGGTAATATGCAGTTCATGAAGCACTGCAAGTGCTGGTTTAGATTTGTGGATGATGTGTTTGCTGTCTGGGGAGGCGACATTGGATCCTTATCATTGTTCAATGATTATATCAATTACCCGATACCTGGTCTGAAGTTTAGTATGACTTGAACTTGGGAGAGGATTGCATTCTTGGATACAATGTTAATATTCAGAGCTCCTAAACCCAGGGTGGGTATGGGGAAAAATCAAGAGAGCAGCCTAAAAACATCAAATGAGCATATATGTAACCGGTCAAAATTAAGAGGTTTGTATACCAATGCCAGAAGCCTGGCCAACAAGATGGGAGAGCTGGAGCTACTGATGTTTGAGGAGGACTTAGATTTTGTGGGGATAACAGAGACATGGTTTGACAGCTCTCATGACTGGATGGCGACCATTCAGGGGTATTCCCTTTATCACAGAGTTAGAGAAGATAAAAAAGGGGGTGGAGTATGTCTGTATAATAAGAACAGTATACAGATAAATATGAGGGATGATATTAATAATGGAGCTAAGGATGAGGCAGAATCCCTATGGGTAGAGCTTCAAAGGGAAGGCACGGTGGGGAAGGTAATATTGGGCGTATGCTACAGGCCCCCCAACCAGAGGGAGGAGGGGGGAGGCGGACCTCATTTTACAGATAGGATTGGCAGCAAGGATGGGAAATGTCATTACAATGGGGGACTTTAATTATCCAGATATAGACTGGGCAGAAGGAACCGCACATTCATCCAAGGCTAGGCAGTTCCTAAATGTTTTGCAGGACAATTTCATGGGTCAGATGGTGAATGCACCGACAAGAAACAATGCGGTACTTGACCTACTGATTACCAACAATACAGACCTGATCATGGATATAGAAATACGGGGCAACTTAGGAAACAGTGACCATAGGTCAATAAATTTCAGTGTTAATTACAGTAATAGGAAACACAAGAGTAATATAAGGACACTGAATTTCAAAAGAGCCAATTTCCCAAAACTGCGCTCGCTGCTAGAAAATATCAAATGGGATAGAACCCTGGGAACAAAGAACACGGAGGAAAAATGGGAGTGCTTCAAGGGCATACTAATCAAGGGGATTGGCCAGTGCATTTCAAAGGGAAATAAATTTAAAAGAGCAAAACTAAACCCTGGGTGGCTAAACTCCAACATAAAAATGCATATTAGTGCTAAAGAAAAGGCCTTCAAAAAATACAAGGCTGAGGGGTCATTGGCAGCATTTAGGCATTACAAAGAGTGTAATAAGAAATGTAAAGACGAAATCAGGGCGGCTAAAATAGAACACGAGAGACATATAGCGGAGGAGAGTAAAAAGAACCCCAAGAAATTCTTTAAGTATATAAACAGTAAGAAAGCGAGGCCAGAACACATTGGCTCCATAAAAGATGACAAAGGAAATATGGCCACTGAGGACAGAGAAAAGGCGGAAGTGTTAAATAATTTCTTCTCTTCAGTATTCACAAAAGAATCGGGGGGCCACACTAACCCAGCTTGTAAGGCCAAACTAAACAACACACCTCAGGAAGTGCCGCCATGGCTAACAGAAGATAGACTTAGAACTAAACTAGAGAAACTTAACATAAATCACCGGGGCCGGATGGCTTGCACCCGAGGGTTCTTAAAGAGCTCAGCCAGGTGATTGCCAGACCATTATTCTTGATCTTTAAGGATAGTTTACAGACGGGTATTGTGCCAGCTGACTGAAAAAAAGCCAATGTGGTACCAATATTTAAAAAGGGGCCGAGATATATCCCGGGTAACTATAGGCCGGTCAGCCTAACATCTGTAGTCTGCAAGATTTTGGAGGGGATGTTAAGGGACCACATACAAGACTTTAGTAATGAAAACGGTATTATTAGTAGTAATCAGCATGGATTCATGAAAAATCGTTCTTGCCAAACCAAACTATTAACCTTCTACGATGAAGTGAGCTGCCACCTAGATAAAGGAAAGCCTGTGGATGTGGTGTATCTGGACTTTGCAAAGGCCTTTGACACAGTTCCCCACAAACGCTTACTGTACAAACTAAGGAAGGTAGGTATGGACCATAAGGTGAGTACCTGGATAGAGAACTGGCTCCAGGGGAGAGTCCAGAGGGTGGTGATTAATGGGGAGTACTCGGATTGGGCGGGTGTGGAAAGCGGGTCCCCCAGGGTTCTGTCCTGGGACCAATCCTATTTAATTTATTCATAAATGATCTAGAGGAGGGGATATCTAGTACAATCTCAGTATTTGCGGATGATACTAAACTAATCATGCCAATATCTTCTATGCAGGATGTGGAAACCTTACAAGCGGACCTGAACAAAATAATGGGGTGGGCAACTACATGGCAGATGAGGTTTAATGTTGAAAAATGTAAAGTAATGCACTTGGGGGCCAGAAACCAGAAAGCAAGCTACTCACTAGGGGGGGAACCTCTGGGTGAGTCTAGGATGGAAAAGGACCTGGGGGTACTGGTAGACAACAGACTTGGCAGTGGCATGCAATGCCAAGCCGCTGCAAGCAAAGCCAACAGAATACTGGGATGCATAAAAAAGGGGATTCACTCCAGAAATAAAGAGATTATTCTCCCACTGGGCACCGGTCCTCAGGAAGGATGTGCTGGAACTGGAAAGAGTCCAGAGAAGGGCAACAAAAATAATTAGGGGAATGGAGGACATCAGCTATGAGGAAAGACTACAAGCACTGAACTTATTCTCTCTGGAGAAGAGACGATTGAGGGGGGATATGATATCAATGTACAAATACTGTACTGGTGACCCTAGCATAAGAAACAAACTATTCAGTGAAAGGAGATACAATAAGACACATGGCCACTCACTAAAACTAGAGGAAAGACGGTTTAACCTTAAAGTGCGTAAAGGGTTCTTCACTGTAAGAGCGGTAAGGATGTGGAATTCTCTTCCACAAGCAGTCATATCAGCAGGGAGCATTGATAGTTTCAAAAATCTATTAGATGGGCACCTTAAAGACCACAACATACAGGGGTACACAATGTACGGTTAACAGCAAACACACACACACACATCATAGGTTGAACTGGATGGACGGATGTCTTTTTTCAACCTCACGAACTATGTAACTATGTAACTAATATTAACCACTTTCCGACCGGCCCATGGTTGGAAAATGGCTGCATTGCGGTCTTCTAGTTCTGGGAGGGCGTACATGGACGTCCTCCCAGAATCGCGCTCCCGCGCGCCCCCTGGGCGTGCACACGGGAGTGTCCGTGCTTGCCGGGTCCCGGGGGCCTGACGCATCACGGATCGTGATAAAGGGACAATGAGAGCGGCCCTTTACCATGTGATTGCTCCGTCCAATGACGGAGCGATCACGTTACAACAAACCGGCGCATGTCCAGTTCATTTCTCTCCTCGGACGCTGTACACAGCAATCGGTAAATTGCTAGATCCGAATTGAGTACACCCGCATACAATATCCCCACCAATAACAGATTTGTGGCCCTCAGAGACGACCCACCCCAAGATTACTACTCTCAGGCCAATGGCCATTACAATAATTCCCATTATTATAGAGGAAATCGAGGTCATCAACCACCATACCATAATGGAGGCTTTCGGGGTGGACGAGGCAACAATTCAGGTTACAACAATTATAACAACTACAGAGGGGATTTTCAGAGGAGAGGATCAGGCAGGCCCCCATGGAGAGGAAAGGGAGCACCCAATTACAGGGGGAGAGGGGGCAACCAATATCAATTGGACAGGAGAGAGGAATGGAGACCATGGCCACTTATGGGACCACCACAGGAGTACAGAGAACCAAGAGAAGAAGAACCAGAGGATGTAGAGGAGGGCAGAAAAAGAAAAAGACAAAACTAATGGAGGGCATCTTTAACCTTAGTAATGTCGAATTTACTGAAGAGGAGCTAAAAGTTTTAAGTCTAGGACTAAAGTTTGCACCAGACAAGAATATCAATAAATTTGACACCTATATAGATTTACAAAAATTTATTAGGAAGCAATGTTAAAAAATTCTATGCAGGAAGGCCACAAAATAATAATTTACCAACTGGAGATTTTACCTATACACAATTGCGAAATAAGTCTGTTTTTAACCGAAAAGTGAAAAATAGTCAATTTTTGGATGTTTTTAAAACCATGGTGGAAAATGACTTAGAAAGTATGAAAATTAAGAGATCCAGAAAAAAAAGAGGATGTTGAAAAAGGTTTACGGTTATTAGAAAAAAGAAATAACATAGTGATTAGATCAGCAGACAAAGGAGGGGGACTAGTAATCTTGAACAAAGAAGATTACATAAAAGAATTAAATAGATTGGTAAATGATGCTGACACTTATGAAGAATTAAAAAGCAATCCCACAAAAAAATACAAAGCAAAGTTGACCAAATTGATCAAATGGGTTAGTGGAGAGGGCATCTTAAATAAAAAAGAAAGCAGATACCTAATCCCAGATGCACCTAGACTACCAGTCATATACCAATTGCCCAAGATCCATAAAAATAGAGAACACCCACCTGGTAGGCCCATTATAAGTGGAGTAGACTCCCTCCTATCTAGGTTGGGCGAGTACTTGGATTGCTTCTTCCAACCTTTAGCACAGGTGGGAGAAGCTTATTTAAAAGACAGTAAACACCTAATGGAAATACTTATGTATCTGGAGGTAGAGGAAAGGGACATCCTAGTGAGTGTGGATGTCAACTCCCTCTACACTAACATCAAACAAAAACATGCTCTAGAAGCAGCCAAATGGGCATTGGATAAAACTGAAATAAAAACTAAACAGAAGGAGTTCCTGTTACAGGGACTGGATCTAGCCATGAGTCACAACTACTTTTGGCATGAAAAAAGATTTTACCGCCAAAAGAAAGGTGTAGCTATGGGGGCAAAATATGCCCCCTCTATAGCTAATGTATTTATGCAAAAGTGGGAACATGAAGCCATTTTTAATAACACCCCCCCAGAATTAATCACATACAAAAGGTACATCGATGATGTCTTAATGGTATGGCGAGGTTCGCAGAACTCATTGATGGAATTTTTAGCCTATATCGGACAAAACCAATACGACAATTCATTCTCACACACCATGAGTTCAGAGGGTTTAAACTTTTTAGATTTATTTATTTTTAAAAATGAAAACAGGCTTTTTACCAGGACATATTTTAAAGAAGTGGACGCCAATGGATATATACCTTTAGGAAGCTGCCATCACCCCAAATGGCTTAACGCTATTCCAAAAGGGCAGATGATGAGAGTCAGAAGAAATTGTAACAGACACCAAGACTATGAAACTCAAGCTGACTTATTGGTAGATAAATTTAGAGAAAAAGGCTACAAAAATAAAGATCTAATAAAAATAAAAAAAGAAAGTGGGGAATATGGAAAGAAAATATCTTTTTACAAAGAAAATCAAAAAAACAAGATGATTTTAGCATAGCCTTTTTAACCAGCTTCTCCAGACAACATTCTGAATTAGAAAAAATCATTAAAAAACATTGGCCCCTATTGATGAGAGATGATGTTTTAAAAACTTTTTTACCCCCAAAACCGAAATTCATCTACACTAAACCAAAAACCTTAAGACTACAATTGGCCCATAATGTGGTTAATCCACCCAAAAAAACATGCACCTTCCTAGACCAGGTTGGTTTTTTCAGTTGTGGTAGATGCATGATTTGTAGGACACCAAAATACAGAAAGAGGAAAACTTCAGATTTCAAATCCCATGCAAATGGTAAAAAATATGAAATCCAGAAATTTATTACATGTGCTTCCACACATGTAACCTATCTCCTCTCATGCCCTTGTGGCCTCCAATACATTGGAAGGACCACCAGAGAATTGAGGGTGAGATTAAGGGAGCATGTCCTAAATATAAAAAAAGGTTTTAAAAATCACAGCCTCTCCCACCATTTTAAAACCACACATAATAAAGACCCTAGCCTCCTCCCTTTTTGTGCAATTGACCGAGTTGAACCCCACTGGAGAGGGGGAAATCTAAAAAAGGCCATATCCCAGAATGAGACCCAATGGATCCATCGGATGGAAACCCTGAAGCCTAAAGGGTTAAATGTAGATGTGGACGTAAATTGTTTTTTATCTAATTGGTAATTCATCTCTCATTTTATGTATATTCACCTCCTGCTATAAAGTTTTAGATGCCCCCGAGTTTATTTCCATTTTAGATATTATACCATGTAATTAAAATTATGCTACTCATATGTATTTAATATTTAATATTAATTTTAAATCCATTTGTCTAATAAATTATATATTTTAATACAGCACATTAATAGAACATAGACTCATTTTATAAACAATTATTGACCATTATATTTGTCTCCAAAAACAGTCCCTAAACAGAATATAGTTCATCCTATGCATTTAAATATTTCAGCCTTTAATATTTGCACTAATAAATATATCTATATATAAAAAATTATTTTACATTTATATGCATTTTATTAATATTTTATTAATATTTTCATCATCAATAAATGTCACCATTTTTAATTCTCCATCACCAAAATAAAAACTCCACCTCTAATATTAAATGTTAGTCACCAGTTCATCATCATCACTCATCGCTATTCACATATGTACTATCATCAATTTCCTTTTATCACATTTTTTATTTCACATTAATTTTATGGTATTATGTTTGTCTTAGTCACACTTATTTAGATAATGGGATGATATATATGAATTTATTGCAGTTAACATGATATGTAATGGTTATACAAGGATCCAAATGTAAACAGGAAGCAGTACAGTAGCACCATGCGATCATAATGGTTATTTTAATCATTTTTCATTTTGGCACTACAAAATCATTTAAAGCAGGGCTTGACAAATTTGCCTGAAATCTAGGAGCCAGCTAAAAAAGTTAGGAGCCAGTTTTTTTTTTTTAAACTAACAACCAAGCTTTATTTAATAAAACGGATACTAAATTTACACATAAATACGACAAGAACCCCACTCTCCTCTATAGCGCAATTGGATGGAAACCGACTGTCTGTCTTTTTCCATCCGATGCCATCTGATCCGATCCTCCGATTACCGCTCCATAGAGGAGAATGAGGGGTCCGATCAGGTCTGTCTGAAAAACTGACAGGCGGACCCGATCAGACAGCCCGTGTGAAAGGGGCCTTTGGCTGTATATATAATATAATATATAATATAAACATTCTTATTAAAAAAAATGATATATAATATATATGTGTGTATATATATATATATATATATATTTTTTTTTTTTTTTTTAATAAGAATTTAAAAAAAAAAAGAATGTTTTAATTTTTTTTAATAATTAAAAAAAAGAAAAAATTTTTTTTTTTTTTTTTTTTTTAATTTAACCACTTTAATACAGGGCACTTCCCTCCCTTCCCGCCCAGGCCAATTTTCCCCTTTTAGCGCTGTTGCATTTTGAATGACAATTGCGCGGTCATGCAACACTGTACCTTCACCAAATTTATGTCATTTTCCCCCCACAAATAGAGCTTTCTTTTGGTGGTATTTGATCACCTCTGCGATTTTTACTTTTTGCTAAACAAATAAAAAAAGACCGAAAAGTTTAAAAAAAAAAAAAAAAAAAATTTTGTTTATGTTATACAATTTTGTAAATAAATAATTTTTTTCCTGCACTGATGAGCACTGATGAGACTGCACTGACAGGCACTGATGAGGAGGCACTGATGGGGTGGCACTGATGGGGTGGCACTGATGGGGTGGCACTGATGGGTGGCACTGATAGGCGGCACTGATATGCGGCACTGATATGCGGCACTGATATGTGGCACTGATAGGTAGCACAGATATGCAGCATTGGTGGGCACTGATAGGCGGCACTGCTGGGCACTGATAGGCGGCATTGATGGACACTGATAGGTGGCACTGACGGGCATTGATAGGTGGCACTGACGGGCACTAATGGGCACTGATAGGCGGCACTGGTGGGCACTGATGGGCACTGATGGGCGGCACTGATCGGCACTGACAGGCGGCACTGATGGGCACTAATGGGCACTGATAGGCGGCACTGGTGGGCAATAATGGGCACTGGTGGGCGACACTAAAGGATGGCAGTGATGGGCACTTGTGGGCAGCACTGATAGGGAGGACACTGGTGGGCATCACTGATGGGGAGGGCAATGGGGGGCTCCCTGAGCCCTGATTGCCATCCCTGGTGGCCATAGTGGGCATCCCTGGGGTCATAGTGGGCATCCCTGGGGTCATAGTGGGCATCCCTGGTGGATCTAGTGGCATCCCCCCCCCGAGGGTCTGCACTGGTAATCAATGATCTGATTACCAGTGCCGACCCCCCCCCCCTGTCAGGGGAGCCGCCGATCGGCGCTCCTTTACTCGTGCCTGTCAGGCACGAACTAAGGAAAGCCGATCAACGGCTGTTCCTATTTACTATGTGACCAGCCGTGATTGGACACGGCTGATCACATGGTAAAGAGCCTCCGTCAGAGGCTCTTTACCGAGATCGGAGATGCAGGGTGTCAGACTGACACCTCGCATCACCGATCGCCGCTCTGCGCGCCCCCGGGGGGCGCCCAGAGCGGAGTTATCCTGCCGCCGTCATATGACGTCCGGTCAGGATAACTCAACCACATTCCCGCCGTCAATCTGTAATAGGGCGGGCGGGAAGTGGTTAAAAAATAAATTAATAATAATAACCACACTCCCTGTCCACTTACCTTAAGCAAAGGTAACTGGACAGAGAGATGAAGCCTGCAAAAACGTCCCATCTCCTTCCAAAGAGCAGATGAGAAGGAAGGCATTGAGAACATGCATTACTCCCGGCCACCACAAGAGGGCGCCAGTTCCCCTAGCCTCTCATCTAACAGAAGAAGGCCGAAAAGCCGGGGCCTCAATTTATGGACGGCGTGGAAGTCCGTGCACTCGGGAAAGAAGGTGGGGGCGCAAAAGGGACAGGACAGCTCCTGCAGGGCCCCCCAGGCACCAGGTCGCAAATGCGACCTGGCGCCCGGGGTTTGTCGAGGCCTGATTTAAAGTATATTTTAAATGGCCCGATTAGATAGCTCCTTTATTATTATTTGATTATGTGAGCTTATATAAATATCGGATATACTGATCATTCTGGATATGATCAGTATCAGAGCGGGACATAAATAAGCTGACCGTGCCCGGAAATGATGTCTTTTGAAAACACCCACACAAAGGGTGAAACGCGTTGACATAACTTCCGGCGTACAAACCACGCATCGTCACTTCCGGTCAAGCT
This sequence comes from Pelophylax lessonae, assembly GCF_965119305.1. Taxonomy (NCBI): domain Eukaryota; kingdom Metazoa; phylum Chordata; class Amphibia; order Anura; family Ranidae; genus Pelophylax; species Pelophylax lessonae. The sequence continues at coordinate 741,046,887 of NC_138769.1, read as the reverse complement.
TCCTGGATTCGGTGGAACGCACGCCAATGCGGCGTTCCGATCTGTTTTATCCATGTGTTTTTAAGCTTTCTTTCCTGTAAGTATAGCATTTAATTTTTGGGGATAATAAATACGAGAACGTATTACACTATTGGCCCCTTCTTTTCATTTCATATTTGGCTATACGATTACCACTATATTGGAGCTATTCCATCTAAGGCCCTTGGAACAATATTGGAGCCTGTTTATCACAAGCCGCATCAGTTCCTATATGCATTGATATATCTACAGTGTGGTGAGTAGGGGACCTGGAGGGTCACTCACGGGAGCACCTACTTGTTTGGGCGGCTTTGCACTTGAGCAACCGTAATTATTATTTGCACCAGGATTAAGGATCTGCACTTGAGCACTTCATATAATCACCATAATTTATAAAGAAGGGCTTTTTAAGAGTTTAAAAGTTCTATTGTTATATTGTTTATATTTGTATCTCAACACATATTTATTGGTCACAACTTTTGTGCTAGCGCTGTTATAATTTGATCATCACACACTTTAATCAGTAAAGCGTGCGAGGAGAGGAGAGAAACTGCAGCTGCACGCCTCCTCTGCTTTAACTGTGCCCAATTAGTGCCTCATTCGTGCCCCATCAGTGCCTCAGCCGTGCCCCACCAGTGCCTCAGCCGTGCTCCATCCGTGCATCATCCGTGCCCCATCCATGCATCATCCGTGTCACATCCCTGCCCACCCATGCCACCTCAGTGCTCATTAATGCCACATCTGTGCCCACCCATGCCACATCAGTGCTCATCCGTGCCACATCCATGCTCATCCGTGCCTCATCTGTGCGACATCTGTACCTGCCCATGCCGTCTCAGTGCTCATCCATGCCACATCCATGCTCATCCATCCCACATTCTGTGCCCGCCCATGCCACCTCAGTGCTCATCCATGCCACATCCATGCTCATCCATTCCACATTTGTGCTCAGCCATGCCACGTCAGTGCTCATCTATGCCACATCCATGCTCATCCATCCCACATCTGTGCTCATCCATGCCACGTCAGTGCTCATCCTTGCCACCTCAGTGCTCATCCATGCCACTTCCATGCTCATCTATCCCACATCTGTGCACGCCCATGCCACCTCAGTGCTCATCCATGCCACATCCATGCTCATCCATTCCACATCTGTGCTCAGCCATGCCACGTCAGTGCTCATCTGTGCCACCTCAGTGCTCATCCATCCCACATCTGTGCCCGCCCATGCCACCTCAGTGCTCATCCATGCTCATCCATTTCACATCTGTGCTCAGCCATGCCACGTCAGTGCTCATCTTTGCCACATCCATGCTCATCCATCCCACATCTGTGCTCATCCATGCCACGTCAGTGCTCATCCTTGCCACCTCAGTGCTCATCCATGCCACTTCCATGCCACTTCCCTTTACTTTATACAAAGATTTGAACAGCTTCATCAGACATCTTACCCTCAAGCATTTTTATAGCATCCAATCATCTAAAAACACCACCATATCCACCACTACAAACCCTACCCCAGTAGATCCATTGGATGAACTGGACCTAATTGGACAAAGGTTACTAGAAGAATTATATATCAGTGATGATGATGATGAAGATTTAGCACCTGTCACACAGCATCCCTCCACTTCTCCCCTGGTGAGACACACCCAGTTCAGACCAAAATCCACTTTCAATCCAGTACAAGCAAAAGGTCAATATCTGCAAACTTTTTATCAGGTGGTTTTCTTAGAAATCAAAAACATGTGCAACCACGGGATATCAGCCACGGCCAAACAGTCCAACCTCACCCATGTTGAGCAGCAAGCCCTCAAGGACCTTACGAACAATCTCAACTTAGTAATAAAACACGGTGGATAAAAGGAGCAAGCATAGTGGTACAAGATAGGACAGACTACCTCAAGGAAGCACATAGACTATTAGCCGATAACACCACATACATCAAACTTAGATAGACATAGACATAGGTGACTGGAGATGAAGACGTCAATAAAGACTGGCAGTGGATCACACCAGAGATCAGGGAGTTCACATGGTGCCTTCAAAAGAGGGCAGAAGGGACGGGTGTGAGGCGCTACAGTTGTAGGAGAAATAAAAACATGCCAACATCAAATTTATAATGGAAAAGCTTCAACGTTGGATCGCTGCTATAATGAAGACGCAGCACATTGACAATGGGAAGGAGGACACCTTTGTTGTCTAAAATGACATCAAAGACATTACCCGCAAGTTTTATACAGGGGACTTCTTTCTTCAGTTTGCTGAATTTCCCCCGTGTGTCCACAATGACTCTTTTCTTGATTAGTTTTTTTGCAGTGTATGTAATCCCCCTTTCCTCTTCAATTTGGACCTTTCCGGATCTTACCGCTAGAACACGATTTGCGGCAGAGAATGTTGTCGACACAGTTTTCCCAGTCTCCCGGTGCGGATTCAGTCGGGCAACGCCATGGCCGTGGCTTATGTGAATCACCAGGGTAGCACAAAGAGTTGGTGGTCCTGGAGGTGTCCGACATTCTCCGGGGGCAGAACAGTTCATTCCAGCCATATCCATTGTGCATAATTTCCGGCAGGGAATGTTAGCGGGCGGATTACTTCAGTCGTCAGGCATTGGACCAGGGGTCTGGTCCCCTCATCCAGGCATGTTTCTTTAGATATGTTGGTGGTGGAGGACCCCCGAGGTGGATCCGTTGGGTCGCGAGATCCTCTGGCAGACACCACAAATGCTTTGGGGACTCCATGGAGCAGGTGCCAACTGTTTTACGCCCTCCCTCCAGGCTCCAGCTTCTTCCACGATTTCTACGCAGGATCGGGGCCGGTGGGATTCCGGCCATTCCGTCCCCTTGAGGCTTCCTCTCAAGGACGATCTGTTGTGTCAGGGGCCAATCTTCCATCCTGTTTTACAGTCACTGACCTTGACAGTCTGGCTGTTGAGAGCCAGGTGCTGAACTGGCTCGGTGTTCTCCGACCATTTTTAAGGCGAGAAAATCGACATCTCTAAAGCTTTATCATCGGATGTGGAAGGTGTACATTTCCTGGTGTAAGGGTCAATGGGTGTTTTTAAACTGTGGGGGGGATGGGCTTGTGGAATCAACACAGAGACCTGTGATCCTAAATAGGAGGAAGACATGGGCTCTGTGTTGATAGCAGAGAGAACAACGATCTGCTGTGTTTACAACAGCAGACTGCCATTCTCTCTTCACGGGGAGCGATTACAGGTGCCTGGCGGCAATTGTGGCTGCCAGCCCCACGCCTCAGCTTCCCCTTAGGCAGCGCACGTGCACCCACAGGATCGCTGCCCTGAACCGCCATGCAAAATCAGTTCAAACATGCAATCAGATGAATACCATGCAGTGACATTTCTAAACATTTGCAGAATGATTGCTAAACTTACTTTTGTCATCTTTTTACATTTGCATCAAATTCATTCCAGTCTGGGAAAACCTGCTGGCCAATATTCTCACAGGCCCTCCTCTTCTTTGCCCTGCTTTTGTAATTTGAGTGCTTTTTTGTCATATACGCAGGCGTGCGCCTTGACCATGCGAATGAATGACTCAGGATTGAACAGGGTTAATGTAGCCTCCATTGTCCAGGAGAAAAATATGGCTGCTTTGGGAATTCCTGCTAAAGTGTTGTTATATCCTTTTGGGAGGCAACTTTTCATTTGTGCAGATAAACATGCGACAAAACACGCATAAGCACATAAAAACATGTGAATCGCATGTTTCTATGTGCTTCTATGGGAATAAAAACGCGCCGAAATAGGTATTTTCGCCTCCATACTGATGCAAGTGTTGCTAGGGCGTCCCAATTTCTCAGTTCATCCGGCTGGCAAAAATCTTTAGATATAATCCCGTCATTCCGTTCTTTGCCAATGGGACACTGGAAATCATTTCAGCTCTCCTGCTTTCTCAGATCCCTTCCTGATCATACTAAATTCCGTAGACAGTTAACGCAGTTTGAAGACCTCTGTTTAGGCGAGGGAACGATCCAGAAATCACTTTCAATCTCTTACTCTATACTTCTCTCAACGACCACCCAACTTGACCCCCCGTTCCTCCTTAAGTGGGAAAGGGACCTAAACACTACGTTCACAACGGACCAAAAAAACAAGATATTTTTCTTTGCTAATAAATCTTCTCTATGTAGCAAATATCAGGAGACCTCGTACAAGATTCTGACACGGTGGTATCGTACCCCAGTGGTGCTATCTGCCATCTTCCTGGGGCACAACACTTCCTGTTGGTGCTGCGGTCTCCAGGAGGGTACGCTTTTTCATATTTTTTGGGAATGCCCCAGGATTAGACCGTTCTGGCAACAGGTGCTACACATAGTGCATAAACTCACAGACTACTCTCTACTAGATGACCCTGCTGCTGTTCTCCTCAACTTGACACCTATGTCAAGCAAGCGGTACCGCAAATCACTACTGAAACACTTGCTGAACGCGGCTAGGGCGTGTATACCCGGCATGTGGAAACAACAAACGCCACCCCCTATTTCCCATTGGTTTACCAGGGTGAATGATATACGGCACATGGAACAGCTTACAGCGACTCTAAGGGACAAGGTGGAGGAGCACAAGACACGTTGGATTCACTGGGACCTTTTTCACTTGTCCGACGATTATTTATCCTACTCTTAACCGGCTTGTTGTACCTGCGGTGGGACGGAGCAATCCCCCACTTTTTGTTTTGTGTTTTTTTTTTCACCTTTCTGTCTACCTTTCCTTCCCTCCTCCTTCTCTCCCTCTTTTCCTTCTTTCCTCTCTCTTCTATCTCTTCCCCTTTCCCCCTGCCTTAGGGCATTCTGTTTGCCCTTCCCATTCTAGTAAATTATAAAATGTCATTAGGTGTGCTCTGGACAAAAGGTGGGGGGTTGGTCCCGGGGTCCTCCCCGCTTCGGGGTGGAGTTTGGGTGGGCCCCCTTGCCAGCCATGTGATAGATGCCGGCAGGGATTTCTGTCCCCGCCCCCCCCCACTCGGGTGGGTGGCCCTGGACCTCCCTCCACACGAACTATTGGTTACGGCAATACTACAAATGAATGCATAAAATTGGTCGAAAAGACTACATATGAACCCAGGTTACATTTTCTGTTACTGCTTCATGATAGTATGTTTTACACAAGGTTGTTCCCTGTACTACGTAGACTGCATTTCTTTTACTATCAGCGCTTGTTTGTAGTGTTGTTCTTAACCGCTTCCATACAGAGCAGTTAGACACCCTTCCTGCCCAGACCAATTTTCAGCTTTCAGCACTCTCACACTTTGAATGACAATTGCTCAGTCATGCTACACTATAACCAAACAAAATTTTTATCATTTTTTTCACACAAATAGAGCTTTCTTTTGGTGGTATTTGATCACAACTGGGGTTTTTTTTTTTTCGTGTTATATGCAAAAAAGAGCAAAAATTTTGAAAAAAAAACACTTTTTTTAGTTTCAATTATGAAATTTTGCAAAAAATAAATTTTTCTTCATACATTTGGGCCAAAATGTATATTGCTACATGTCTCTGGTAAAATTAACCCAAATTAGTGTATATTATTTAGTCTGTGTGAAAGTTATTGAGTCTAGAAGCTATGGTACCAATTACTGAAAATTGATCACACCAGATGTACTGACTGCCTATCTCCTTTCTTGAGGCCCTGAAATGTCAGGACAGTACAAATACCGACCAAATTACCCCTTTTTGTAAAGTAGACAGTCCAAGGTATTTAGTAAGAGGCATGGTGAGTTTTTTGAAGTTGTAATTTTTTCCCACAATTCTTGGGAAAATGAAGAAAAAATTTTTTTTTCTTTTTTTTCCCCACAAAGTTGTCAATTTATAAGCTATTTCTAACACATAGCATGTACACAGCAAAAATTACACCCAAAAATACATTCTGCTACTCCTTCCGAGTATGGTGATACCACATGTGTGAGACTTTTACACAGCCTGGCCACAAAAAGAGACTCCACGTCCAAGAAGCACATTCAGGCGTTCTAGGAGCATAAATACACATAAAACTTTCTTACTACCTATCACACTTTTCAAGGCCCTAGAGCACCAATACAATGGAAAAGTCCACAAAATGACCCCATTTTGGAAAGCAAACACTCCAACGTATATTCTATGAGGCATTATGGGTCGTTTGAACATATCATTTTTTTCCACAGGTTTTTGGAAAATGTGGGAAAAAAATGAAAACTTTTTTTTTACACAAAGTTGTCAATTTATAGGATATTCCTAACACATAGCATGTACACAGCAAAAATGACACCCCAAAATACATTCTGCCACTCCTCCTGAGTATGGCAATACCACGTGTGAGACTTTTTCACAGCCTAGCCATATAGAGGGGCTTAACATCCAAGGAGCATCATCATGCATCCTAGCCACTTGCCTAGGCCTATTTTTGACATTTGGTGTTTACAAGCTAAAATCAGTTGTTTTGCTAGAAAACTGCTTAGAACCCCCAAACATTATATATTTTTTTTTAGCAGAGACCCTAGAGAATAAAATGGAGATTATTGCAATATTTTTTATCACACCGTATTTGCGTAGCGGTCTTCCAAACGCAATTTTTTTGGAAAAAATTCACTTTTTTTAATTAAAAAATAAGAAACCAGTAAAGTTAGCCCAATTTTTTTCCATAATGTGAAAGATAATGTTACGCCGAGTAAATAGATACCCAACATGTCATGTTTCAAAATTGCGCACGCTCACGGAATGGTGACAAACTTTGGTACTTAAAAATCCCCATAGGCGACAATTTAAAAATTTCTACAGGTTGCCATCTTTGAGTTACAGAGGAGGTCTAGGGCTCAAATTATTCCCCTTGCTCTAACGATCGCGGTGATACCTCACATGTGTGGTTTGAACACCGTTTACATATGTGGGCGGGGTTTCTGTATGCATTCGCTTCTGCGCGCGAGCTAAAGGGGACAGGGCGCTTTAATTTTTTTTTTTTTTTTTTTTTTTACTATTTATTTTATTTATTATTTTTTATTTTTACACCGTTTAAAAAAAAAATTGATCATTTTTATTTCTATTAAAAGAAATGTAAATATTCCTCGTAATAGAAATAGGCACGACAGGACCTCTTTTTTGTGAGATCTGGGGTCAAAAAGTCCTCAGATCTCACAAGTACACTAAAAGATAGAAAAAAAAAAAATAAATAATTATAATATAAAATGAAAAAAAAAAAAAAAGGACCTTTAAACCGGTTGCTAGGCAACAACATTTTCCGTAGCTCCGGTCCTCCAAGACCATAGAGTCAAGTGAGGGCAAGCTTGCCCTCACTCGACATCCTGTCTGTGAGGATTCGGGACCGGATCGTTTTCCCCGCTGCCGGCGGGTCCGGTAAGCGGGGAAAAGGACCGGAACGCGTTGGGAGGGGGGGGGCGCCTCTTCCGCCATCCCGGAAGGGTGATCCCACGGCGAATCCGCCGCTGGGACCACCCTTATCGGAAAGCCAACCGTCCACCGTTTAAAAAAATACCAGGGTTATGGCAGCTATCTGCTGCCATAACACCGGTATTTAGGTTTAAACGGACGACGTATATAAACCTTTTTGGACTTGGACATGGTGGCTGTATGAAGGGTGACAGGTACTCGGGTACTTTGTTGGGCAGGTGACAGGTACTCTGGTACTGATGAGCAGGTGGCAGGTACTCGGGTACTCCGATAGGCAGGTGACAGGTACTCGGGTACTCTGATGGGCAGGTGACAGGCAGGTGATAGGTACTGATGAGTAGTACTCACTGACTGATAGGTGATACTGTACTGATGGGTACTGATGATCAGTACTGATACGTGATAGGTACTGATGAGTACTGATGAGTAGTGATGGGTACTGATGAGCAGGCGGCAAGTACTTGGGTACTTCAGGCGTCAAGTACTCTGATGAGCAGGTGGAAGGTACTCGGGTACTCTGATGGGTAGGTGACAGGTACTCAGGTACTCTGATGACGGGTACTCCGTTGACAGGTACTCAAAGTACCCGAGTACCTGTCATCAGAGTACCCGAGTACCTGTCATCAGAGTACCCGAGTACCCGTCATCAGAGTACCCGAGTACCCGTCATCAGAGTACCCGAGTACCTGTCAGAGTACCCGAGTACCCGTCATCAGAGTACCCGAGTACCCGTCATCAGAGTACTCGAGTACCTGTCATCAGAGTACCCGAGTACCTGTCATCAGAGTACCCGAGTACCCGTCATCAGAGTACCCGAGTACCTGTCATCAGAGTACCCGAGTACCCGTCATCAGAGTACCCGAGTACCTGTCATCAGAGTACCCGTCATCAGAGTACCCGAGTACCCGTCAGAGTACCCGAGTACCCGTCAGAGTACCCGAGTACCTGTCATCAGAGTATCCGTCATCAGAGTACCCGAGTACCTGTCATCAGAGTACCCGTCATCAGAGTACCCGAGTACCCGTCAGAGTACCCGAGTACCTGTCATCAGAGTATCCGTCATCAGAGTACCCGAGTACCTGTCATCAGAGTACCCGAATACCTGTCACCAGCCCATCAGAGTACCCGAGTACCTGTCATCTGAGTACCTTGTGACAGGTACTCGGGTACTTTGATGGGCTAGTGACAGGTGCTCTTTATTGGGGGGGGGGCAATCAGTGTGTTTGGGGTGCACTGTACTTGGTAACTAGCTGTTACCACAATCTCCTCCTCACACAGGATCAGTGTGTGAGGAGGAGAACACGGTGACAGCTAGTTACCGTGTTCTCTGTTGACATTTGTGACCGGCTGTGATTGGACACAGCCGGTCACGTGGTAAAGAGCCAATTTCATTGGCTCTTTACCTAGATCGGGGATCGACTCTGTCCGAGGGACGAGCCTCGTCCCCGATCGCTGCTCTGCGCGCCCCCGGGGGCGCGCATTGCAGAGAGAACGAGCGGCTCGTGCTGGAGCCGCTCATGTGATCGGCTGTGATTGACACAGCCGATCACGTGGTAAACAGCCAATTTCTATTGGCTGATTACCTTGATCAGTGATGGGCTATGTCCGAGGGACGAGCCTCATCCCTGATCGCGCCGCTGCGCGCCGCCGGGGGCGCGCAGTAGCAGCTAGAACGGGCCGACGTCATATGACGGCGGCCCGGATCTAGACAACCACTTTGCCGACGTCATTTTACATGACTCGGTAAGGAAGTGGTTAATTTTTCATGGCATACCTCTAAATAAAGAATTAAAAAAAAAAAAAAAACGCGCCCAAAAATGCCCAAATCTGCCCGATTCAAGCTACAGAAAAAGCTCCAGAACTTTCTTGAGCTTCAGGTGTTTGTCTTTAGCAACTGTTATAGAAAATCACTACGTGCCACTGGTATGTTGGTTATTGGCGGTAAGCTGCACATTATATAACTATGGACCGTTATTGCAAATGAATAAAATAAAGTAACTGCGCTAAACCCCCCACATAAGTATATATATATATTCAAAGAATGTTATATATTATTATTATTATTATACAGGATTTATATAGCACCAACAGTTTGCGCAGCACTTTACAATGTGAAGGAAGTCAATACAGTTACAATACAATTCAAAACAGGAGGAACTAGAGGGCCTCCTGGAACTATATATGCATAAAATCCGGATATTCAATACTAGTAATACACAATAAAAACATCAGCTTAAAAACATCAAAGTGCCAAAGTAATTATAAAACAGTATCAATAGTGAAGCATCAGCTGAGAAACATCAAAGTGCCAAGGTAGTCATAAAACAATATCAGTAGTGGTATAAGCAATGTGAAAGACTTCTAATAAATCAAACTCTCATTCATTAATCCATCTGAAGGAGAGAAAGTGCAATAGTGCTGGAAAAGTCTCTAATGTTGTGATAACTGTGTTGTGTCCCTTCGCCGATCACCATGGGTGCTCAAATGGTAAGAAGACTCACTTACCAGATGTAGTGGATTCCTGGTGGCATACGCCAACAAGGAATCAAAAACGCTTGATCTTAGTGCCTCCAGGCTCCTAGTGCAGGCTGGGGTCCTCTGGGTCAGGCTATATTCCTGGGTGGTGGCAGATACGGGACTCCTCTTCCACTAGTGCTTGGTGGTTCAAAGTGTGGGAATATAAAAACAAAAGGACTTCTCCTCGTGTAGAGGGTTAAAAACTCCTTTATTTTGTCCACACATATAAAAATTAATAAAACCACTGCAAAATTCCATTAAACATTCCGGAATGGACATGCACTTTAGTGTAAAAAACTCCACTTCAAATCGTGAGCAAATGGGATATAAAAACCAAAAAACAGTCTTTGCGATCAGATAATATGCTCCTGCCCTTTTTCCCCGGTGTTTTTCCAGCCTCTCGGCTTGGTTTTAGCGTGTATATCGGTGGCTCCGCCGAACCCGGAAGTGTGGTCCCGGCGTGCATTCCACCAGCGTTTTATCAAGTCTCCATATAAATTCACCTGCACTGTGATAGTCTCAGAGGTCTGTTTAAAGCCCAGAGAGCATCATAAAGAACAAGGAACACACCAGGCAGGTCCGAGATACTGTTGTGGAGAAGTTTAAAGCCGGATTTGGATACAAAAATATTTCCCAAGCTTTAAACATCCCAAGGAGCACTGTGCAAGCGATAATATTGAAATGGAAGGAGTATCAGACCACTGCAAATCTACGAAGACCTGGCCGTCCTTCTAAACTTTCAGCTCATACAAGGAGAAGACTGATCAGAGATGCAGCCAAGAGGCCCATGATCACTCTGGATGAACTGCAGAGATCTACAGCTGAGGTGGGAGACTCTGTCCATAAGACAACAATCAGTTGTATACTCCACAAATCTGGCCTTTATGGAAGAGTGGCAAGAAGAAAGCCATTTCTTAAAGATATCCATAAAAAGTGTTGTTTAAAGTTTGCCACAAGCCACCTGGGAGACACCAAACATGTGGAAGAAGGTGCTCTGGTCAGATGAAACCAAAATCCAACTTTTTGGCAACAATGCAAAACGTTATGTTTGGCGTAAAAGTAACACAGCTCATCACCCTGAACACACCATCCCCACTGTCAAACATGGTGGTGGCAGCATCATGGTTTGGGCCTGCTTTTCTTCAGCAAGGACAGGGAAGATGGTTAAAATTGATGGGAAGATGGATGGAGCCAAATACAGGACCATTCTGGAAGAAAACCTGATGGAGTCTGCAAAAGACCTGAGACTGGAACGGAGATTTGTCTTCCAACAAGACAATGATCCAAAACATAAAGCAAAATCTACAAGGGAATGGTTCACAAATAAACATATCCAGGTGTTAGAATGGCCAAGTCAAAGTCCAGACCTGAATCCAATCGAGAATCTGTGGAAAGAACTGAAAACTGCTGTTCACAAACGCTCTCCATCCAACCTCACTGAGGTCGAGCTGTTTTGCAAGGAGGAATGGGCAAAAATTTCAGTCTCTCGATGTGCAAAACTGATAGAGACATACCCCAAGCGACTTACAGCTGTAATCGCAGTAAAAGGTGGCGCTACAAAGTATTAACTTAAGGGGGCTGAATAATTTTGCTGGCCCAATTTTTCCGTTTTTTATTTGTTAAAGTTTGGAATATCCAATAAATTTCGTTCCACTTCATGATTGTGTCCCACTTGTTGATTCTTCACAAAAAATTACAGTTTTATATCTTTATGTTTGAAGCCTGAAATGTGGCAAAAGGTCGCAAAGTTCAAGGGGGCTGAATACTTTCGCAAGGCACTGTATATAATAAATGGAATAAATAAATAAATTAACCCCCAACAATAACCTTTAACCCCTAGCCCTTTATCCCTTAAAAAAATTAAAAATAAATAAATAATAAATAAAAGTGGATGAGAAGGCTGAAAACATAGCAACAATTGATGAAACAGTTTATTTTACTTTATTGGCTAATAAAATAAAAAAATAAAAAAATGAGAGCTCAAAAACGCCTCAAAAAGAAATGCTCAAAAATGTGACGCTCTGGTGTGAATGCGACCCGAGGGTTCTATTTATAAACATTTTCACATAAAATTCACGCATTTTCAAATCTTCTTCTATTAGAAAACAATAAGAATCCTTGGTGTAAGCTGTGTAAATTAAACATTTAGAAATACACTGCTCAAAAAAATGATAGGAACACTTTGAAAACAAATCAGATTTCAAAGGGGAAAATATGATGCTGGATATCTATACTGATATGGACTGGGTAATGTGTTAGGAATGAAAGGATATCACATTGTTTGATGGAATTTAAAATTATTAACCTACAGAGGGCTGAATTAAAACAATGATGCAGCAGGCTAGTCTATTTTGCTGAAATTTCATTGCAGCAACTTATAATGTAACTCAGTAGTTTGTTTGGTCCTCATGTGCTTGTATACATGCCTGACCACGTCGGGGCATGCTCCTAATGAGACGACGCATGGTGTCCTGGGGTATTTCCTCCCAGATCTGGACCAGGGCATCACTAAGCTCCTGAACAGACAGAGGTACACCCTGGCGGGGTCGAATGGACCGAAACATAGTGTCTCAGAGGTGTTCTATTGGATACACTCTCGCCACATGAGGCCGGGCATTGTCGTGCGCCAGAAGGAACGGAAGACCCACTGTACCAGCGTAGGGTCCGACAATGGGTCCAAGGATTTCATCCTGATACCTAATGGCAGTCAGGGTGCCGTTGTCTAGCCTGTAGAGGTCTGTGCGTCCCTCCATAGATATGCCTCCCCAGCCATCACTGACCCACCACCAAACTGGTCATGCTGAATGATGTTACAGGCAGCATAACGTTCTGTACGGTTTCACCAGACCCTTTCAAGTCTGTCACATGTGCTCAGGGTGAACCTGCTCTAATCTGTAAAAAGCACAGGGTGCCAGTAGCCGACCTGCCAATTCTGGTGTTCAATGGCAAATGCCAATTAAGCTCCACAGTGCCAGGCAGTGAGAACAGGGCCAACTAGAGGATGTCATGCCCTCAGGCCACCCTCATGAAGTCTGTTTCTGATTGTTTGGTCAGAGACATTCACACCAGTGGCCTGCTGGAGGCAATTTTATAGGGCTCTGGCAGTGCTTATCCTGTTCCTCCTTGCACAAAGGAGCAGATTCTGGGCCTGCTGATGGGTTAAGGACCTTCTATGGCCCTGACCAGCTCTCCTAGAGTAACTGCCTGTCTCCTGGGATCTCCTCCATGCTCCTGAGACTGTGCTGGGAGACACAGCAAACTTTCTGTCAATGGCACGTATTGATGTGCCATCTTGTATTGATGTGCCATCTTGGAGGAGTTGGACTGCCTGTACAACCTCTGTAGGATCCAGGTATCACCTCATGCTACCAGTAGTGACACTGACCCTAGCCAAATACAAAACTAGTGAAAAACATTCAAATAAGATGAGTAGGGGAAAAAAATGTCAGTGGTCTCCACCTGTAAAACGATTCCTGTTTTGGAGGTCGTCTCATTGTTGCCAGTCTAGTACACCTGTTGGTAATTTAATTAACACCAAAGCAGCTGAAACTGATTAACAACCCCCTTTGCTACTTAACTGTCTAGATCAATATCCCAGGAGTTTAATTGACTTGATGCTATACTCTGATTAAAAAGTGTTCCTTTAATTTTTTTGAGCAGTGTACTTGTACAGTATATCTTTAGGGAATTGCTGCAATTAATAATTGAATTCTCTTTTCAGTGTCTGGTTCCACCAGAAAAATTGTGCTGTGCCGGGGCCATAGCACAGCTGATGCCCCACTTTTTCGGCACAGTACCTGCCAGCTATATCATCCAAGTGGTAAGTAAAACCTGTGTGGTCACATAATGGCTTTCAGCTAATTTTCTGCTAGTCAGAATGGCTGGTGGGACCTTAGTGGGTCCTAGAATAGGTTTTTAGGTTTCTTTTGGACCAGTTATCAGGCCTGGGCGGTTGAAAAGGCTTTAGGCCAGAATCTTGGGCAGAGTAATATTAGGGGAAGAGGGCTTCCTATTTCATTATATTTTCACTTTTTGTTTAACTTATGAAAGTGATAGCAGGCTATGGAATAAAGATAAGAAATTATGAATTATTACTTATAGATGAGTTTATATGAGTAATATGGAACTATGTGGCCACAAAGATCTACGTAGCCACAGGTGGCACTCCCATTAAAGGCCCTGCCATTCACATAATTCATTGCCTGGATTTACACATAAGTGCCAACATCTTTTTACATTTTATGAATTAGCAGATATTAGGTGATTTCATATTTTGCTGTACTGTGTCTAAACGACCATAATGTCATGATGTTTTTCTCTCTTCAGTTCCAACAACAGCTATGCAAATCACCTGCTGCACGGGAATACATGTGCATGAAACGCATTTATTTAAGTTGTGTTTCTGCTGCAATAGTTGGCAGTGGATTCTACATAACATCAATGCGCAAGGTAAATGACAATAAAGAGTCTCCAACTTCAAAAAATCATAAGTAATTGCACTTAAAAAAAACTGTTAGGGCCCCTTTCACATGAAGGGTCTGATCAGGTCTGCTTATCATTGTTTTTTAGGTGGATCTAATCAGAAGTTCCATTCACCCCTTTGGACCAGAGGGTGTAAACGGACTTGTGTCCGTTTACACCAGCCTACCTCTGATCTGGTCAGCCAAAAACAAAATGGAAGGGGATCAGTCCCCCTCAGTCAGGCAGATCGGATCGGAGGAAAATCAGGTGTAAATGGAGAGCTCTGTCCGTGTCCGCTCTGCAGGGCCGCTGATAGGGGGGGACCACCAGCCCTCTTGTAGGGGGCCCGAGCACACAGGGGGGCCCACACAGAGGGGGGATTAGTGATGGACAACAAATACAGAAATCTTCCTCCAGCACCTGAATCTGATCTGTCCCTCTCCCTGCTATCAGCTTTTATCTGTTGAGAAAGAGACAGTTGTCCCTCACTAATCCCCCTCCCTTGTGTGGGCCCCCCTCCCAGCACTTATCTCTGCTCAGGAGTTTATTTGTAAATTGTAACTTTGTTTCTCTCTCTCTGTCTCTCTGATCACTGAGCTCCAACTGCCCAGCCTGTATATTTTTCTCATCTCATCTTCTTTTTTATTTAACAGGTTTTTTTTTTCTAGATTTAGCAGGAATTATGCGAGTTATGTTATATTTGTGTCTGCTAATAGTGATTTTGTTGTAATTTTAGCTAAATATAGCTTTAATATTTTCTTGGGGGGGCCTGCCAGGTAGTCTGTACGGGGCCCCGCAATTTCTATCAGCAGCCCTGCCGCTCTGCATAAACTGAGTGGACCCGTTCTGGAGTACGCCTGTTCTGCTCTGATCACCAGGGGATCAGCGAACAAATTCCGCTGACCAACACGGAGTCTGCCCTGTGTAAAAGGGGCCTAAAGCTTTTTTGCCCATACTTTTCTTGTGGGTGACAGAAGTTCCCTTACTTTTGTGCTCCTCTGACGCCGAGTCACCTTAGAATGGGTTATTGGTTGCTATCAAAAGTGAAGGAAACTCGCTGTTCCTGGTGAGATGGGGAAGCCTAATGGAATCTGACGTGAATGCACACCCCAGGTTCACCGACGTGTATAGTATCAAAACAAGAAGTGGCTGCACATCACGGTTCAATCCAAATGCCTTTATTCAAGGTTCCTAAAGTGACACTGCAGGACACAAACAGATCGCATGGTAGACGCGTTTCACATACTACAAATGTGCTTTATTGTTACACGCCGCTATCAACTGACGTCACAGAACTGCTCATGACTCACGAAGTATCCTGCTCAAATTGTCGGGATCCACCCAACTGCCTGAGTAACAGCTGGCTTTGATTCTCAGTGTGCGACTGAGAACGAAATCTACCTGTGTCTCTCCTGTCTTCAGCCTGGCGCTCCAGTGTCCATTAAACAGCATTGGCCCATTAAAAAACAGCGAGCTATTGAAGAACAGCGGGCCATTAAACAGCAGGCCATTGAACATTGGGCCATTGAACAGTGGGCCCTTGAACAGCGAGCCATTGAACAGCGAGCCATTATACAGCATGCCATTGAACAACAGTGAGCCATTGAACAACAGGAAGTAACTGAACAACAGCAAGCCATTACACAGCGGCTCATTGAAGAGCGAGCCATTACACAGTGGGCCATTAAACAGCATTGGCCCATTAAAAAACAGCGAGCCATTGAACAGTGGGCCCTTGAACAGCGGGCCATTATACAGTATGCCATTGAACAACAGCGAGCTGTTGCACAACAGAAAGCGATTAAACAGTGGCTCATTGAAGAGCGGACCATTGAACAGCGGGCCATTTGAACCCTCTCCCCGCTCCATCCAAATCTAAAGAAAACCATTTTGAGCGGAGTTTCAATTTAAAATTTGTACTTAATCTTACCATATTTATTCCTATTTTAGATTAAAATGGAAAGAAGATCAGTGAATGATCAAAGTGAAATGGAGCAAAAGAAGGAGAGAGAACACGTCAGAAAGATAGACTATGACAAGCTAAGAGACACTATCCTGGCAGCTAGAGAACTAGAATATGCCAGGCATGATTACAAAACACCAGCAGAGCTACAAAGAGAGAAGGAGCAGAGGGCCATTGAAGAGCGAGCCATTACACAGCGGGCCATTAAACCAGGCCTCGACAAACCCCGGGCGCCAGGTCGCATTTGCGACTAGAATTAGCGACCTGGCGCCTGGGGGGCCCTGCAGGAGCTGTCCTGTCCCTTTTGCGCCCCCACCTTCTTTCCCGAGTGCACGGACTTCCACGCCATCCATAAATTGAGGCCCCGGCTTTTCGGCCTTCTTCTGTTAGATGAGAGGCTAGGGGAACTGGCGCCCTCTTGTGGTGGCCGGGAGTAATGCATGCTCTCAATGCCTTCCTTCTTATCTGCTCTTTGGAAGGAGATGGGAAGTTTTTGCAGGCTTCATCTCTCTGTCCAGTTACCTTTGCTTAAAGGTAAGTGGACAGGGAGTGTTTTTATTATTATTAATTTATTTTTTAAATTAAAAAAAAATAAATAATAATACATTTTTTCTTTTTTTTTAATTATTAAAAAAAAAAAAACTTTTTTTTTTTTCAATTCTTATAAAAAAAAAAATATGATATATATATATATATATATATATATATATATATATATATATATATATATCATTTTTTTTTAATAAGAATGGAAAAAAAAAAGAATGTTTATAATATATATATATATATATATAAATAAATAAATATAAACATTCTTTTTTTTTTTTCAATTCTTATTAAAAAAAAAAAAATGTTATATAATATATATATATATATATATATATATATATAATATTTTTTTTTTCCTCATCGCCGTGCCACAGCCGAAGGCCCCTTTCACACGGGCTGTCTGATCGGGTCCGCCTGACAGTTTTTCAGACAGACCTGATCGGACCCCTCATTCTCCTCTATGGAGCGGTAATCTGAGGATCGGATCAGATGGCATCGGATGGAAAAAGAGAGATAGTCTGTTTCCATCCAATTGCGCTATAGAGGAGAGTGGGGTTCTAGTCGTATTTATGTGTAAATTTAGTATCCGTTTTATTAAATAAAGCTTGGTTGTTAGTTTAAAAAAAAAAAAAAAAAAACTGGCTCCTAACTTTTTTAGCTGGCTCCTAGATTTCAGGCAAATTTGTCAAGCCCTGCATTAAACAGCATTGGCCCATTAAAAAACAGCGAGCCATTGAAGAACAACAGCAGGCCCTTGAACAGTGGGCCCTTGAACAGTGGGCCCTTGAACAGTGGGCCCTTGAACAGTGGGCCCTTAAACAGTGGGCCCTTAAACAGTGGGCCCTTAAACAGTGGGCCCTTAAACAGTGGGCCCTTAAACAGTGGGCCCTTAAACAGTGGGCCCTTAAACAGTGGGCCCTTAAACAGTGGGCCCTTAAACAGTGGGCCCTTAAACAGTGGGCCCTTAAACAGTGGGCCCTTGAACAGTGGGCACTTGAACAGTGGGCACTTGAACAGTGGGCCCTGAAACAGCAGGCCATTGAACATTGGGCCATTGAACAGTGGGCCCTTGAAAGGCGAGCCATTGAACAGCGAGCCATTATACAGCATGCCATTGAACAACAGCGAGCCATTGAACAACAGGAAGTAATTGAACAACAGCAAGCCATTAAAAAGCGGCTCATTTTAGAGCGGACCATTGGAAAGGGGGCGTGGCGACCGGAGCTGCTGATGGCCGCTTAGCTCAGGAGCTCCGACAGCCATAAGGGACCGATCAGCACACAGGACCTCCACAGCCAATTCCTTCGGCTCATCAGGAAGGCAACACCCCGGGGAACCGCCAGAGATGACCCGGTGCCGCAGGGAAAACACACAACTCCCGAAAATGGAGTTAACAGCCAGGCAGCATGAGCCCTGCATTCGGCAAGATGGCGGCGGCGGCCGCCTCCTACAGGCACAACCTCCAGCCCAGCACCCAGCGGCAAGATCCATCCAGCAGACGATCAGCAAGGTAGGAAACCCTGACAGTGGGGGATTCTCAAAATCATCCTCACCCGGATCACCTGCATCCAGAAGCCCTGTCAGAACCAAAGCCAGATTTGTATCCCCAGCCTGTGATATAAAACCTTTTATCTTACTTGAAAAGGATCTGATAAAAGGGAGCTCTTTATAACAACTCATCTTTAGTATTTATTTTAAAGTTGTCCACAAAAATACAATTCTATTCCCAATATAAAATACTGGGTTCCATGTGGGATTTTAAAGTCAGTCTGCTCCAAAAAGAAATACCTCTTCTTTAAAGGATCCCTAGAACAATGTAAAAAATAACATCCATGTCTTCTCTACCTCTGTTTTTCAGTCCCAGTCTAATTACCGCCATCTGCGGATTAACAGCGCAGCAATTCATTCAAGAGACAATGAACATTTGGATTGCCAAATACTATGAAAAAGCTCGGGAGTTTTATCCAAATCATAAGTGTCAGCCTCCGTTGTGCCAGATAGATATGTAATAAAGTGTACTTTACTTGTCAAACATATGCATATGCAGGGTTGCTGATAGAAATCATGAGATCCTGTACAGCCTAACTGACAGGGTCCCCCAGGTATCAGATTATATTTTTACCAAAATGCAATGCTGTGATGCTATGCTTTGCAGCCATTGCAGATATTATACCCCCACTGAACAAGACCCATTCAAGTGAATAACAGCATGAAGGAAACATCTGCACCCCACACTGAGTGATTGGTGAACCCCCCCCCCCTCACCATCCTGAAATAACCCACCTGTGTGCCCTCAGCAGCTGTCAGTGGGAGAGGAGGGAAAACAGCAGCACTGCAAGGGAAAAGGGCACACAGGGGTCCAAGACAGCAGGGGGAAGGGGGCACAGATACTAGAACCAATCCTCCTACAGTGCAGCCAGAGGAAGAAAAGAAATGCATAAGTTGGCAGCACTGCACAATGGTACAAGTGTCAGTAATAAGGCAGTACTGCTGGCCCTCCTGCTCGACAGGTGCCCTAGCCCCCCTTTTGAACTGATGAAGCCCTGGCCCAGTACAGGAGGGCTGGCTGTACTGCCTTATCAGCGGTCCTGCACATATGTAACATATCAACCTCACACTAACCTCTTCATCACTTTCCTCTCTGCAGATATCTATTTGTGTTCCTTACAATTGCGGCAGCAATAGTCAGTGTGCCTGTTGGTGTCAAAAGTAGCCTTTGGTACCGAAAGAAATCTCCACGTGCAGACCCTATAATATGTGCAATAGGCCTCCTGAGTGCCAGTCCATGCCTCTTCTTATGCATCATCTTTGCAGAGAAAAGTCTTGTGGCCAGCTATGTAAGTAAACGGGGATGGCGAGGAGATCCTTTATCCTTTATTTAAGGTCCAGTTAATGCTGTACAGTATGTTGTGTTATCGGTTTGATTGGAAAATTCTGACTCAAAAGGCTTGACAATCAAAAAGTTAATAAGGATATTTAATCACATCTGTCTAAGATCCATAAATATATAACTAGGTTACACTATGTTACCAAATGTATTGGGACACCTTCCTTTACATGCACACAAACTTTAATGGCATCCCAGTCTTAGTCCGTAAGGTTTAATATTGAGTTGGCCCGCCCTTTGCAGCTATAACAGCTTCAACCCCTCTGGGAATGCTGTCCACAAGGTTTAGGAGTGTGTCTATGGGAATCTGGTTTTGTCTTGCCTGCGTTGCCCTTCAAAGTGCTCCTTGCTGTGAAGGCCAGTTATAGGTGGGGGCAGGGGCAATTTTGTTTGTTACTGGTGTCTATGGGAATGTTTGACCATTCTTCCAGAAGCGCATTTGTGCCACGTGCATTTGTGCATTTGTGATTGGCGCTACTGCCACAACATTTCTCTGAGGCCCATCAGGGATCTACCACGGATTTAACTGTATGGGTAATTGAACAAATATCCAGAACCCTTACAGCTGCCGAGCGTTTCAAGCGATTATGTGCCAGGGAAACCTACTGGATATATTCCCTGGACTCTCTTTCGCCCTGCGGCCTTAATGAGGGTATAGAAATCTCTACTATATTGTAATATCATACCAGCACTTGCTTATGTGTGTATGTGTCCATGTGCATGGAGAGAAATATGTGTGTATGTACGTGGATACAGGTACACATGGGCATATGTATTGCACCTGTCTCCTTCATGTGTTTGGATCTTGCAACATGGTGTGCGCACACATACTGGTACCGTGCGCGCATTCCATCGCGTATGGTGGCGAATATGTGTATGATGATTCTTTATTTTTAATATGTGATATTTTAAATTTTTAACATATGTAATTTAATAGAAGTATGTGTGTGTTCTTAAGATCCCCATGGATCTGTATATGTATGTTTATGTGGGTATGTATGCGTATATATATCCATATATCTTTTAATGCTTTTTAGTATACATATTTATAGATATGGAATTCTTTTATTTTAATCTTATATGATTTTTAGTGATAATTGTTATATCAATAATTTTATAACATGAATTTTGTGTATATACATATATATAAAAATTTATCATCTCTCCTTCCCCCCCTTCCCCTCCCTTCCCCTGTCACACATTTTTATTTTCATTTTTATTTTTATTTTTATATTTATTTTTATTTTATTTTCATTTTTTAATTTTATTTATTATTAATAAATTTTTTATGTTATTATTTATTGCTCCGATTGATATAATGGATAGATAATATATTTCTTTTAAATTTCCTAATACATAGCCATAGCTTGCTACTATATGTATCTTCTATATCTACATTTGATTATTTCATTATTATTCATTATGGCTATGGACTATCATTGATTAGTAAGTATAATTAGTTATGTTTAAATGGTTCCTTATTATCACCATTATGTTTTGAAGCAAACGTATTGATGTAATGCAATTTATTATTCTCATGCTGTTTGCCATGTCATCTGGATGTTCCCTTCCCCCGTACATCGGCCTTTAAAATGGACTTCCTTGTTGTGTCAGTCCTTTTCCCTTGCTTTGAAGAAGGAGCGCGACTGCCGCCTCCCCCCGGCAGTACGCATGCTCGGAAATGCGTCGCATCTCTATGACGTCATCAACATCCGACGCTGTACCGAGCCTCGTTTTCACTGACGCACAGCTAACCTCTTCCTTTCCAGTGTCAGCATATCTAGGCTCTGCTACACTGTCGATCTACATCTAAGAGGTCTTCACGCCAGCGGAACAGCTCTACAGATCGGGGATAACGTCCATCACCCCACTCATCTCGAACATCGGAATGGGTTCTTATTGTGTGAATATGCTTACAGATGCGAGTGCATTCCTTTTGATCTAATAAAATTTATTTACAGTCTACATTTAGAGGCGCCTCTATTTTTGTCTTTTTGTTGCACAACAGCAAGCCATTAAACAGCGGCTCATTGAAGAGCGAGCCATTACACAGCGGGCCATTAAACAGCATTGGCCCATTAAAAAACAGCGGGCCCTTGAACAACAGCGGGCCCTTGAACAACAGCAGGCCCTTGAACAACATCAGGCCCTTGAACAACAGCGGGCCCTTGAACAACAGCGGGCCCTTGAACAACAGCGGGCCCTTGAACAACAGCGGGCCCTTGAACAACAGCGGGCCCTTGAACAACAGCGGGCCCTTGAACAACAGCGGGCCCTTGAACAACAGCGGGCCCTTGAACAACAGCGAGCCCTTGAACAACAGGAAGTAATTGAACAACAGCGAGCTGTTGCACAACAGCAAGCCATTAAACAGCGGCTCATTTAAGAGCGGACCATTGAACAGCGGGCCATTTGAACCCTCTCCCCGCTCCATCCAAATCTAAAGAAAAACATTTTAAGCGGAGTTCCAATTTAAAATTTGTACTTAATCTTACCATATTTTTTCTTATTTTAGATTAAAATGGAAAGAAGATCAGTAAATGATCAAAGTGAAATGGAGCAGAAGAAGGAGAGAGAACACGTCAGAAAGATAGACTATGACAAGCTAAGAGACACTATCCTGGCAGCTAGAGAACTAGAATATGCCAGGCATGATTACAAAACACCAGCAGAGCTACAAAGAGAGAAGGAGCAGAGGGCCATTGAAGAGCGAGCCATTACACAGCGGGCCATTAAACAGCATTGGCCCATTAAAAAACAGCGAGCCATTGAAGAACAACAGCAGGCCCTTGAACAGTGGGCCCTTAAACAGTGGGCCCTTAAACAGTGGGCCCTTAAACAGTGGGCCCTTAAACAGTGGGCCCTTAAACAGTGGGCCCTTAAACAGTGGGCCCTTAAACAGTGGGCCCTTAAACAGTGGGCCCTTAAACAGTGGGCCCTTAAACAGTGGGCCCTTAAACAGTGGGCCCTTAAACAGTGGGCCCTTGAACAGTGGGCCCTTGAACAGTGGGCCCTTGAACAGTGGGCCCTTGAACAGTGGGCCCTTGAACAGTGTGCCCTTGAACAGTGGGCCCTTGAACAGTGGGCCCTTGAACAGTGGGCCCTTGAACAGTGGGCCCTTGAACAGCGGGCCCTGAAACAGCAGGCCATTGAACATTGGGCCATTGAACAGTGGGCCCTTGAAAGGCGAGCCATTGAACAGCGAGCCATTGAACAGCGAGCCATTGAACAGCGAGCCATTATACAGCATGCCATTGAACAACAGCGAGCCATTGAACAACAGGAAGTAATTGAACAACAGCAAGCCATTAAACAGTGGCTCATTGAAGAGCGGACCATTGAACAGCAGGCCATTTGAACCCTCTCCCCGCTCCATCCAAATCTAAAGAAAACCATTTTGAGCGGAGTTCCAATTTAAAATTTGTACTTAAAGAGGTTGTAAACTCGTTAAAAGTTTTTTTTCTCTTTTGCAACCTGCAAGAGAAAGACATAATGAGCTAGTATGCATCGCATACTAGCTCATTATGAAATACTTACCTTAGAACGAGCCCCCGCCGTGCCGCTCTCTTACCTGTATGACGAGCGACATGTTCAGTCGCCCGTCTTCCGGGATCGCGGCATCCGGCCATCTGATTGGCCGGAGCCGCGGTGACGTCACTCCTGCGCACGCGCGCGGGAGCCGACGGTCACGGCACGGGGCTCTGAAGGAACGGCACGATCAGCCGTTCCTTCAGAGCGCATGCGCCAGTGACGTCACTGGCCGCATTAAAGGTAAATATCTCCTAAACCGTACATGTTTAGGAGATATTTACAGTACCTATAGGTAAGCCTTATCATAGGCTTACCTATAGGTACAACTTCCTGAGGAGGGTTTACTTCCTCTTTAATCTTACCATATTTTTTCTTATTTTAGATTAAAATGGAAAGAAGATCAGTAAATGATCAAAGTGAAATGGAGCAGAAGGAGGAGAGAGAACAGGAAAGAAGATCAGTAAATGATCAAAGTGAAATGGAGCAGAATTTACTTCACAAACTTTCGCAACCTTGGATACATTTTTAGCGGCTTCACTCCCCTCCCTCCTTTTTACAATATCACACGCTAGCATTCCCATCTCCGGCTCACTTATTTTCTGACCCATGTTCCTCTCCTCTCTCCGGGACACTCAACTCGAATCCAAGCTCTCTCACTCTCTTCTGTTCTTCAGCCGCCGTCTCGGTTGACGGCTTGAGGGGGCAGTACTGGCAACTAATGGGTTGATATCCCTCCTCTTTTGCTCTCTGTTCAAATTGTTCAAGGGTTAACCCAAACCCTCGTTTCCCTGGGTAATGTACGTTTCATCTCACAACACACAGGTCAGGGGTGGTTCGAGGGAACGGCTTGTAGCCCAACTGATCCTTCGAGTTGCCGCCTTCTCTCACTTTCACTAGTCCCCAACCTCTTTCGTGTATGCCAAACAGTAATCCACAAACACAGTAAGAACAAGACATAACTCCTGTCGTAAAAAGTGCAAAAATCTATCAGCGCAATAATATTGTGAAATGTAGTGACAAAATACAAAGTGTCTGGCTGCTAACACTGCCTGTGTTTCCACGCCACAATAGTAAATCAATAAATAACCAAAAAGTGTCGCGCCAGAATTGGTATGTGTAATCAATCAAAAAGTCAGAGGAAATAATTCCAAATAAAATAATCAGTGCAATAATATCATCAAAAGGCAACCAAAAAAATGCCAACAAAGTATTATAGTGTGTATCAAATCATAAGCATAATGAATCATATATAAAGTCCAAGTGCTCTAAGTATCCAAATAATGTGAATGCTGAAAGCAAAAAACACTCCGTAAATGTGCTCAGGTGAACCACCACCAGAAAAAATGCCAAGCCTCTCACCTTAATTTTTGTCCCAAGAGTCACCCGGGGTCAAATACAGCTATGCCCCACTGGGGTCAGTAGATGGTAGGAGGGATGGTATAGGGGCTCCAGCGGGCTTCTTTGGACTAGAAAACACCTATCCACAGAGAGGAATCCAAAGCATGGAAGGAAGGAATAAAAGGAGATCTAAGAGTCTCTGCTGGATGCTAACATACTGTTTAATGAAATCAGTGCACTTACAAACATAGCACACAATAGTGCATGTAAACTCCTAAGTACAGTGCTCGGCTCGAGAGGATGTGATGTCAAGACGGCAGGCCCCGCCCTCTATACGCGTTACGTCGTCGCACTAGGCGGTGACTTCTTCATTATGCTTATGATTTGATACACACTATAATACTTTGTTGGCATTTTTTTGGTTGCCTTTTGATGATATTATTGCACTGATTATTTTATTTGGAATTATTTCCTCTGACTTTTTGATTGATTACACATACCAATTCTGGCACGACACTTTTTGGTTATTTATAACTCCTGTCGTCTCTCGTATTTTGAAGCCTCAGCAGCTGAGCTAAACCCTCAGGGGTCTCCCACACTGTCAACCCTGAGTCACTGTCCACAGACGCTTGTTGCAAGGTTCCGTCTTCTCAGGGGCCAACAGCTCACCTGAATCAGGACACTCAGTTGCAACTATACTTTCAGTCTGTTGAGACACACTCACTCGGGATGACAGACACTGAACAAATAATATACAGCCAGCAGAGATCCAATTGCAGGTTCATAAAAACAGCCCTAGGGGAGGAATAAAAGATTACCTGCCTCTAAAACGACCTCCGAACGGCGGCAAGACCAGACAGAAATAAGTCATACAGTGGTAAGAGTAAATGGGCCTACCGTACTCTTAGGGTTGCGCAGGCCCTCTTGGTCTGTCTCGTCAAGTCACTCAATCCCTCTTGCGGTCTTCCTTAGGGGCGAAACCTGGGGCCCCACGTTGGGATGCCAGCTGTAATGGATCAGAACCTCAATTAGGCTCAAGATGGATGTCTGCAGCTGTTTCTAATTATTAAGTACTGTATATTATCTGGTGCATGCACGAGAAGAACCACGCTGACACATGTTCAAGTGTTGGTTCTGCTCTATTGCTACTGCGTACAGGGGGTTATATTTGTGAGTAGTTAGTGTTGTGAGCAAGTACATCATAAGCATAATGTTATTTGATTGCTTGCAGCTTTTTGATTGGTCATGTTCATATAAGGTAAACTTCCTCCAAACTCTGAATGTTATCTTGTTAGGTGTTGTCTGTACGGAGGCACCATCTTAATTATACAAGCTTCACTCGTTGGGAGGGGTAGCTATTAAGGGCCATTTTGAGTAAGGAATAAAAAAAGCATATTTACATGTACAAAAATAGACATCGGAAATTAGACATTTTGCCTAATCCATCACAGTGTTGTAAACACAGCTGACCGTTCTTCTCCTTGGAATGATCATAGCACCCCTGTGATCCTTCTATATAGGTCTCTATGGTCATTTCAGAAGCCACGCCCGCCCAGTTAGAATTACTCCCCTAGGCTCACATTTAACCCCTTGATCACCCACGTTAACCCCTTCCCTGCCAGTGTCAGTACAGTGACAGTGCATATTTTTAGCACTGATTACTGTAGTAATGTCACTGGTACCCCCAAAAGTGTCAAAAATGTAAATTAGGGGTCCGATCTGTCTGCCGCAATGTCGCAGTCCCGCAAAAAATTGCAGATTGCCGCCATTACTAGTAAAAAAAAACCAAAAAAACAATAAAAATCTTTCTCGTAGTTAGTAGACATGGTAGAATGTTAACCACTTAAGCCCCGGAGGATTTGGCTGCTAAACGACCAGGGGGTATTTTGCGATTCGGCACTGCGTGACTTTAACGGACAATTGCGCGGTCGTGCGACGCTGTACCTAAACAAATTTGGCGTCCTTTTTTTCCCACAAACAGAGCTTTCTTTTGGCGGTATTTGATCACCTGTGCGATTTTTTGATCACGCGCTATAAACAAAAAAAGAGCGTCAATTTTGCAA
Source organism: Pelophylax lessonae (assembly GCF_965119305.1). Taxonomy (NCBI): domain Eukaryota; kingdom Metazoa; phylum Chordata; class Amphibia; order Anura; family Ranidae; genus Pelophylax; species Pelophylax lessonae. The sequence goes on along the minus strand of NC_138769.1, from coordinate 741,020,162 downwards.
AAATAGCAATATTTTTCCCTTTTTTTTATATGAAATTCCCCCCCAAAAAAATGTAAAAATCAAAATTTTTTAACATTTTCGGCCAATTTGTTTTATGCTACCTATGTTTGGTAAAAAAAAAATCGCAAAAAGCGTATTTTGATTGCTTTGCGCAAAAGTTATTGCGTTTACTGACTGAAGGGAAAGATTTTTGTCATTTTTGTTGTTTTTTTTTTTAACGCGTAATGGCGGCGATCTGCGATTTTTTTTGCGGTACTGCGACATTGCGGCGGACAGATCGGACCCTTGACTGACATTTTTGACACTTTTGGGGTTACCAGTGACATTTCTACAGTAATCAGTGCTATATATATGCACTGTTACTGTAAAAATACACTGGTAGTGAAGGGGTTAACTTTATTTGAGAGGGAGGGGCTGTGTGTGTGTCCCTAGGGGCGTGATTCTAACTGTGATTGGCTGTGGCTTCAGCTGTATGCAGAGTGATCAACGGATCTACATAGTAGATCCATATGATCAGCTCTCATACAGAGGGGAGAATGACAGGCAGCTTGTTTACACAAGCTGCCTGACTTTCTCCCTCTCCCCCGCCGATCGCAGAGTGGCCGGCGGACATCGGGTCCGCCGGTCACACGCGCGGGGGGGTCCGTGACCACGCGGGAGCGCGCCTCCGGCGGCGCGCGCTCGCTCCCTAGACCCTCACAAGCTAGTGACGTAGCCCTACGTCACTTTGCCTGTGAGGGGCTGACCGCCGACGTAGATCGGCGTGCGGCGGTCGGCAAGTGGTTAAAAAATGTTGATTTTTAATTTTTTTTTTTTTTTTGAGAATGTTATATAGTAGAATGTGAAAAATACATTTTTTTTCAGAATTGTCGCTCTTTTTTTGTTCATAGCGCAAAAAAATAGAAATCGCACAGGTGATCAAATACCACCAAAAGAAAGCTCTATTTGTGAGGAAAATACTGAATTTTTGTAAAATCTTACCGTAAAATTCCTTTCTCACACAGTCTTCACTTATGGGGTATTGACTTCATCTCCACAGGAGTTTCTAGGCATAAGACTTGTAAAAGAACAATAAATCTACATAGTCACACCCATGGGGGCTGTCCTTCTAGTCCAATACCCCCCTGCAATAGCCATCCCAATTCAGTTTGGTCGCAAGCAGTGAAAGTGTATAAAAAAGACCCCAAAAAGAGGGGCAGGGCGGCAACTGTCGGAGGACTCAGAGAAAGGAATTTTACGGTAAGATTTTACAAAAAACGGAATTTTTGTAAAATCTTACCTGTAAAATTCCTTTCTCTGAGTCCTCCGACAGTCGCCGCCCACTTCATATTCGTCACAATGGGGTATTAGACTTTGCTCCGAAGGAGTAGCTAGGCAACAGAATATGTCAATATAAAAGTTTTAACACATCCCACCCCCAGGGGGTGGTCCCCTCAGTCAATACCCTCCCACTTCCTGTATCCATACTCCAGTTTCAGTGGAATAGCAGTAGAGAGTACAAACAACCCCAAAAGAGGGGCAGGGGCGGCGACTGTCGGAGGACTCAGAGAAAGGAATTTTACAGGTAAGATTTTACAAAAATTCCGTTTTCTCTTACATCCTCCGACAGTCGCCGCCCACTTCATATTCGTCACAATGGGGACATCCCAAAGCAGTGCAAACATGAGGGGTGGGAAACGCAGCCGCGCCCAAGGCAACGCCGACTCCACAGCAGAGAAAGGAACCTTACCAAAGGAAGGAAACCATCTGGGCAACAGAAGAAAAAACTTGCTCAACAGAAGCAAAAAATCCCAGGAAAACAAATAACCTAGGGATAACATGTATCCCAAACAGCCAAGAAGCCCATACAAGAGGCTCTAAGGAACTGCCGCACTAAGAACCTTGCGGCCAAAGGAAGCATCTGCCGATGCCTGAACATCCACTCTGTAGAATTTTGTGAAGGTGTGAACGGACGACCAAGTCGCCGCCTTACACACCTGGGCCACAGAAGCCCCAGGACGACAGGCCCAAGACGTACTCAGAGATCTTGTAGAGTGCGCCTTCACAGGCACAGGGCGAACTTTCCCCTTCAAAGTATAGGCCTGTTCCACAGTCTGTCTGATCCATTTGGCAATGGTAGAGGCCGACGCAGCCAAGCCCTTCCGAGGTCCCTCAGGAAGGACAAACAAGGAATCCGACTTGCGGAAAGATTCAGTCGATTTCAGGTAAACCCTAAATCGCCCGAACAACATCCAAGGAATGCAGCTCCACCTCCTTCGGATGTTTGGGCTTCGCGCAGAGCGAAGGCAGGACAATGTCCTCATTGATGTGAAAATCCGAAACTCTCTTCGGAAGAAAAGAAGGGTTGGGTCGCAAGACCACCTTATCCAGATGAAGGACCAAGAACGGAGACTTGCAGGACAAAGCCGCCAGCTCCGAAACCCTACGAGCCGAAGTTATCGCCACCAAAAAAGCGACTTTTTTGGACAACATGGACAACGAGATCTTCCTGATCTGTTCAAAAGGAGCGTGTCGTAACACGGACAGCACAAGATTCAAGTCCCAAGGAGGCAAGGGTGCCCTCCTAGGAGGGACCAGATGTCGCACCCCTTGAACAAAGGTACTAACCAAAGAGTTAGACGCTATAGGACGTTGAAAGAGAACGGCCAGCGCAGACACCTGACCCTTGACCGTAGCCAACGCCATACGCTGGTCGACACCCGTCTGAAGGAAGGACAACACCCTAGACACAGAGTATGTGCGAGGTGAAAACCCCCTGGACTCACACCAGGCAAAATAGGCCTTCCAAGTACGGTAGTAAACCTTCCCCGAGGAAGACTTCCTCGCGTTAATCAAGGGATGAACGACCTCAGGGGAGAGACCCCTCTCCTTCAGGACCTCGGTCTCAACAGCCAGGCCGTCAAAGCCAGCGACTGTAAAGCAGGATGGAATATCGGCCCTTGAGACAAGAGATCTTCTCGAAGAGGCAGACGACAAGGAGCGTCGACCGCCAGGTTCACGAGATCCGCGTACCAGGACCGGCGAGGCCAGTCCGGTGCCACAAGAATCACCGCGTGTGGTTCCGAGTTCAACCTGCGAAGGAACCTGGGCAGCAATTGAATCGGCGGGAACGCATACAGCAGCCGATACTGGTGCCACGGGGCCACCAGCGCGTCGGACGCGTCTGCCCGAGGATCACGCGTCCTTGCCACGAACCTTTTTACCTTGTTGTTCAGACGAGACGCGAACAGGTCCACTTCCGGAAGACCCCACTTCGCGCACAACATCTGGAAGACAGCCGGGTGGAGAGACCATTCCCCCTGATCCAGGGTCTGGCGACTCAGATAATCTGCCTGCCAGTTCTCCACCCACGGAATGTGTACCGCCGATATCGCCGGGACATGAGTCTCGGCCCAAGAAAGAATGTTGGCCACTTCCCGAGCCGCTCGGGCACTCCTGGTGCCCCCTTGGTGATTGACGTAAGCCACCGCCGTGGCATTGTCCGTCTGCACCCAAACCGGACAGCCGCGCAGCCTGTCCGTCCAACGGTGAAGGCAGAGAGTTATCGCACGCAACTCCAGAATGTTGATCGGAAGGGAGGATTCCTCCTCCGACCAAGTCCCCTGGGCGGACAGAACGCCCAGAACACCACCCCAGCCCGACAGGCTGGCATCCGTGGTGATCACCGTCCATGAAAGAGGACGAAAAGACTTTCCCCCCCGACACCGCCGGGGACTGGAGCCACCACAGAAGATCCCTTCTGGTGCGACGGCTCAACGAAATCTGGACATCCAGAGACTGCGGACGCCCGTCCCACTTGGACAGAATCTCCGCTTGGAGACCCCTCGTGTGAAACTGGGCAAAGGGAATCGCCTCGAAAGCCGAGACCATCAGACCCAGACACCGCATGCACTTCCGCAGGGATGAGCACGGAACGTCCCTGAGGGACTGGACTTCTCCCTGAAGAACCTTGATTTTGTCGTCCGGTAGGAAGACCTTCGCTTGGACCGAGTCCAGGACCATTCCCAAATAGGGAAGACGAACCGCCGGGCACAGTGTCGATTTTGGATAATTTATCGTCCAACCAAACTCCTGCAGAGTCTGCACCGTGACGGACAGATCCTTCTCCAGACCCTGGCTGGTCGCAGATCGAACCAGAATGTCGTCCAGATACCCCAGGACAGAGATGCCCTGGGCCCTTAACAAGGCCAGCAGTGGCGCAAGCACCTTGGTGAAAACACGCGGAGCCGAAGCGAGGCCAAAAGGCAACGCCACGAATTGGTAGTGATCCTCCGCAATGGCGAATCGAAGGTACCTCTGGTGACCCTCGAAAATGGGGATGTGTAGGTACGCATCCTTCAGATCGATGGAGGCCATGAATTCCCCCGGAACCAGGGCAGCCACCACCGACCGCAGAGATTCCATGCGGAACTTGCGAACCCGCACAAAGCTGTTTAGAGCCTTCAAGTCCAGAATTGGACGAACCTTGCCCTCCTTCCTGGGTACAGTGAACAGATTTGAATAGAACCCCCGAAATCTGTCCCGATGAGGCACCGGGACCACCACTCCCTGAGCTCTCAGGTCCCGCACCGCCAGGTGCAGATCCCGCAAACGCTCCGGAGACAGTTGAAGATTTGAGGGAAAAAATCTGCTCTCCGGCCGAGAGAGAAACTTGATCTTGTAACCAGATCGAACGATTTCCTGAACCCACCTGTCCCGAACACGGGCCAGCCAAGGTTGTAGAAAACCGAGCAAGCGTCCCCCCACCCCAGAACCGGGTGAGGTCGCCCCTTCAGGCCGCACTGTTGTGGGCAGCGGATCCGGATTGGCCGGACTTCTGCTTACCTGTCCACGGCTTCTTTTGAGAGCCCTGACCTTTGAACGGTTTGCCCTTAAAGTGCGGCCGAAAGGCACGAAAGGACCCCTGAGAGGGCCGAAAGGAAGCATGCTTCTTACCAGGAGCCGACTTAGCCTTCTGGGATTGGGGTAAGAGCGTGCTCTTACCCCCAGTGATCCCCTTAATCAGAGTATCCAAGGATTCGCCAAACAGACGAGAACCGTCATAAGGGAGATTGGCTAAAGTCTTGCGAGAAGATTGGTCCACCGACCAACACTTCAACCAAACCAAACGGCGAGACAACACCGCCACACCGTGTACACGTGCGGCCAACGGGACGATATCCAAGTCCGCATCGCACAAATACATGACACCCTGATGGATTTGATCCACCATGTCCAATGTCGCCTGCGGGGCTGAGTCAGCCACCAAAACGCGTCTAAGCACCTGCGTCCAACTCGCGACCGCCTGGGCCGCCATAAGGGAAGCAAACAGAGCTTTTAACATAGAACCCATAATAGAATAGGTATGACGGGCAAGAGACTCCAGCCTCTTGTCTGTGGCATCCCGGAATACCGGGGTATCCTCAGCAGGAATCGCAGTGGACTTATTCAGAACCGCAATCGCGTGATCCACAGGAGGTGGTACACACCAACGCTCGTCAGTAGCGGGCGTGAAGGGATAATGCAGTTTAAACCTACTGGGTACCGCAAAAGGTTTGCGAATATTACGCCATTGTTCCTTAACTGCGCTCTGAAAATCATCAGTGCAGGGAAAAACCTGCGATGTTTTGCGCCTTTTGTCCCATAAGCTGCCAAAGCAGCCGGTGGACACGGTTCATCTTGCAAGCGCAGCGTTTGTTTGATGGAAGCAACCAAGTCATCCATGAGTGCAAGCTCTTCAGACGAGCCAGGGGGAGAATTATCCACCCCTTCAACCTCAGCCTCCACCTCGGACCCCACAAGATCCAGGGAGGAACGGGACCCCGACAAGGAGACCCCGGCCATATCAGCCCCCGCACCATCACCCTCTGAACCAGAGGAAATTGAAACTCTGGACCTTTTTGTGGATTGAGCAGCCACCAGCATTTGCACCTGGGCAGCAAGATTAGCCACAATCACAGCCAAATCCCCCCCTGGGGGAGAAACAGCAGTCCCCTGGCTACCCACCAATGTGGCAGAAAATTTGCCCTCCTGAGAATCCATTGCCCCACAAAACTTATGCTGACAAGAAAGGGTTAACTGCCCCCTTAACAAGCGCGGCGAGCGCAGCCCACCGCCACACACACAAGCCTAATGAGACCCCCACAGGGAGAGCACAGAAAACAGGCAATGGATACAGGCAGATAGAAAAGTCAAAAACCTGAGGGGACCCCTGTAGTAGCTGCTGCTGCGATCGGTGCACATCAGGAAAGAGGAAGTGATGCAATCAGGGCGCTCTTGTAAAGCCTATGAGAGGCTACAAGAAAATGGCCGCCCGCATTGAAAACATGCGGCCGGGGCGATGCAGGCAAAATGGCGGCGCTTGGCGCCGAAAAAACGCCGCTCCCCCGCTCTGCGATGTAACACATCACCCATGTAAAAATCAACATGGCAGGTCGCCGCAGCGACCGCTGTACAGTGCCCCCAACATGACCAAAGGCATGCCACACAGCGCTTCACACAGTAACAGGCAGACACACAGTGCCACACAGCCCCCCCTCCTGCAGCCCACAGCGTGCAGGCAGAATGACAGGGAGCCCAATAGTGTGAATAGAGGCAGGTTACACAGTCCCAGACTGACACCCCCCCGACAGACAGGTCCCCACATAAGTACACTTACCTTCTAATGACGCGGGGGACCCGCACAGGCGAACAAACCGCAGCACATGAGGCAGGGAGAGTCGCATCCAGGACGCACAAAACCGGGGTTAAGAAACCACACAGCGTCCAGTGAGGTAGCCACCTCACCAAGCATCCCTGCACCGAACAGGGATGGGTCGTTCACTGTGCCAGGAGCGTTACCTGGCTGAACGCTCGATGGCAGGCCGGGAAAACCACTGACCCACAACCTGCGACCAGGGGGATCAGCCCGAGTCCCAGCCCGCACGAATCCTCTTCATCAGAAGAACTAACGCTGACAAAATGAACAGCTAAGCAAACAGAGAGTAAAAACTCAAACAAAATCAAAAAAGAACAGAGAAAAGGCTGAGACAAATGCCCCAGCATAGAGACATCCAGCTACTCCTGACAAGCTAGACATTGAAACTGGAGTATGGATACAGGAAGTGGGAGGGTATTGACTGAGGGGACCACCCCCTGGGGGTGGGATGTGTTAAAACTTTTATATTGACATATTCTGTTGCCTAGCTACTCCTTCGGAGCAAAGTCTAATACCCAATTGTGACGAATATGAAGTGGGCGGCGACTGTCGGAGGACGTAAGAGAAATTCTGTTTTCTCTTACGTCTTCCGACAGTCGCCGCCTATTCACACAGTCTACACTTATGGGGATGTCCCAAAGCAGTGTAGACATGAGGGGTGGGCAACGCAACCGCCAGAAAAGCAGCGCTGTACCCACATCAGAGAAAAGAACCTTACATGTACAAGAAGGTAACCTTCTGGGTAACAAAAAAAGGCTCAACATGAGCAACAACCCAGGAAAACAAATAACCAAGGGGAAAACAACCCCAACAGCTAGGGACCCATACAAAACTAGGGTACCCTACGGAACTGCCGCACAGAGAACTTTGCGGCCAAAGGACGCATCAGCTGATGCCACAACGTCAAGTTTGTAGAACTTTGAGAAAGTGTGCACCAACGACCAAGTCGCAGCCTTGCACACCTGGGCCACCGAAGCCTGATGCCGATAGGCCCAGGACGTACTCACCGACCTGGTAGAGTGTGCCTTGACAGGGAAGGGAGGAACCCGTTCCCGCAACGAATAAGCCTGTACAATGGTCTGTCTGATCCATTTGGCAATGGTTGCTGCAGATGCAGAAATACCCTTCCGAGGTCCCTCAGGAAGGACAAATAGAGAATCCGATTTTCGAAAGGATTCAGTCGACGACAGGTAAACCCTGATCTCCCGGACAACATCCAAAGAATGTAAGGCAACCTCCTTTGGATGCTTAGGATTCGCACAAAGCGAAGGCAAAACAATGTCCTCATTCAGGTGGAACTCTGAAATCACCTTCGGCAAAAAGGACGGCTTAGGTCGCAAGACCACCTTATCGCTATGAACCACCAGGTAAGGGGATCGGCAAGACAACGCCGCCAACTCCGACACTCTGCGAGTAGAAGTGATCGCTACCAGGAACGCAACCTTCTTAGATAGCATGGGCAACGAAAGTTCCCTGATGTTTTCAAAAGGGGGAGGCTGCAACACGGACAGAACCAAGTTCAAGTCCCATGGAGGTAAGGGCTCCCTTCTAGGAGGAGCCAGGTGACGCACACCTTGAATAAAGGTGCGAATCAAGGAATTCAACGCCACAGGGCGCTGGAAAAGAATAGCCAGTGCAGAGACCTGGCCCTTAATCGTGGCCAACGCAAGGCGCTGGTCCACACCAGACTGGAGGAAAGCCAAGACACTCGCCACCGAGTATGAACGAGGAGAGAAACCCCTGGACTCCCACCAGGCAAAATAAGCTTTCCATGTACGGTAATAAACTTACCAGACGAGGCTTTTCTAGCCTTGATTAAAGTAGTTATGACCTCTGAGGAGAGACCCCTGTCTCTCAGGATCTGGCTTTCAACAGCCAGTCCGTTAAAGCCAGCGACTGTAAAGCAGGATGGAAGATCGGTCCTTGAGACAGTAGATCTTCTGGCATTGGCAGCCGCCACGGAGGCTCTACGGCCAGGTGAACGATGTCCGCATACCAGGACCGGTGTTCCGTGAGAATTACCTACCCGTGAGAAAAACCTACCCCCATCACTTCCGGTACTAGCCAAGATCAGGGAAGTGACCGGGACAGGAGCGGAGATGACTCATAGTGCAGCACAGCTATTTTATGTCACCGCCGCGTCGGTAGGTGTTTTTAACGGACACCGAGATTGTTTCAGACTAGTGCGCATGCGCACTAGTCTGATCCTCAGCTCTTCCATTAGGTATCCGGGGCTGTGAGCATGCGCACTGCTGCGCTGCTCAGCTGTTCCTGGCCGGAAGTGACGAGGGGTAGGTTTTTCTCACGGGGTAGGTAATTCTGACGTTACACCGGCATGGCCAGTCCGGCGCCACCAGAATCACCAGTGACTGTTCCGAGGCCAACTTGCGAAGGAACCTGGACAACAACTGAAGCGGAGGAAAGGCATATATCAGATGATACTGATGCCACGGCACCACCAGCGCATCCGAGGCGTCTGCCAGAGGATCGCGCGTTCTTGCCACGAACCTTTCCACCTTGTGGTTTAGCCGAGACGCGAACAGATCCACATCCGGGGATCCCCACTTCGTACACAGCATTTGAAACACCTCCGGGTGTAGGGACCATTCCCCCTGGTCCAGGGTCTGGCGGCTCAGATAGTCGGCCTGCCAATTCTCCACACCTGGAATGTGAACTGCCGATATTTCCGGGACATGAGTCTCGGCCCAAGACAGAATGTCGGTCACTTTCTGGGACGCCCGGGCACTCCTGGTGCCCCCTTGGTGGTTGATGTAAGCCACCGCAGTGGCATTGTCCGTCTGCACCCGTACAGGATGGCCCTGAAGACGATCCAACCAATAGAGCAGGCACAGCCTGATCGCTCTCAATTCCAAAATGTTTATAGGAAGGGAGGATTCCTCCACCGACCAAGTGCCCTGGGCAGACAGGTTGCCCAGAACGCCACCCCAGCCCGACAGGCTGGCATCTGTGGTTATCATCGTCCACAGAATTGGGCGGAAGTATTTTCTGTCCGACACAGCCGGGGACTGAAGCCACCACAAGAGATCCATTCTGGTCTGACGACTCAGAGACACTCTCAGGTCCAAGGACTGAGGTTGTCTGTCCCACCTGGCTAGGATCTCCGCTTGGAGAGATCGTGTGTGAAACTGTGCAAATGGTATCGCCTCGAAGGCTGACACCATCAATCCCAGGGACCGCATACAGGTCCTGAGTGACGAGGATTCGTTGTCCCTGAGGGACCTGACCTTGTCCTGTAGGGTCCGGAGCTTGTCCTCCGGCAAGAACACCTTTGCTTGAGCAGAGTCCAGAACCATTCCCAGATACTGGAGACGAACCGAAGGTGACAAGGTCGACTTCTGAATGTTGATCGTCCAACCGAACTCCTGAAGCGTCTGGACAGTAGTGGACAGATCGTGCAGCAGGCTCTGGCTGGCACTCGATATTAACAGGAGATCGTCCAGATATCCCAAGACCGCAATGCCCTGTGCTCGCAACAGGCCCAGAACAGGCGCCAACACTTTGGTAAAGATCCTAGGAGCTGAAGCGAGACCGAAAGGTAACGCGACAAACTGGTAATGATCCTCCGCGATAGCAAATCGGAGGTACCGCTGATGACCCTCGAAAATGGGGATGTGCAGATACGCATCCTTCAGGTCTATGGAGGCCAGAAACTCTCCCGGATTCAGGGAGGCCACCACTGAGCGGAGTGATTCCATGTGGAACTTTCGAACGCGCACAAAGCGGTTCGGTGCTTTTAAGTCCAGAATCGGACGCACTTTGCCCTCATTTCTGGGCACAGTGAACAGATCTGAATAGAAACCCTGATGAGGCACAGAGACAATCACCCCCTGAGCGAGAAGATCCTGCACCGCCTGATGTAGGTCCTGTAACCGCTCCGGGGTCAAATGAAGATTTGAGGGAAAGAATCTGTTCGCCGGCCGTGAAAGAAATTCGATCTTGTACCCTGACCGAATGATTTCCTGAACCCACCTGTCCGAGATTTGGAGCAGCCAAGGTTGGAGGAAACCGCGCAAACGTCCCCCCACCCCTGTAACGGGTGAGGGCGCCCCTTCAGGCAGAGGCGGACTGAGCAGCCGCACCGGCCTGGCCGGATTTTTGTTTGCCAAACCAGGGCTTTTTCTGACTACCTTGGCCCTTGAAGGGCTTACCCTTGTTCTGCGCCTTGAAGGCACGAAAGGACCCTTGAGTAGGTTTAAAGGACGGGCCCCGCTTACCGCGGAAAAACTTGCCCTTAGGATTCTGGGGGAGCAGAGTGCTCTTACCCCCTGTGACTCCTTTAACCAATTCGTCCAAAGATTCCCCAAAAAGGCGAGACCCCGCATAGGGGATGTCAGCCACCGTCTTCCTGGATTTTTGGTCAGCCGACCAGCATTTTGACCAGATTAAGCGACGGTTAACCACAGCGACACTGGACAGGCGTATCGCCAAGAGGGCCTCATTCAGAGCCGCATCGCACAAATACATGACCCCACGATGAATCTGCTCCACCATCTCCATTGAAGTGGGAGGGGCAGAGTCGGCCACGAGGGTGCGTTTGAGCACCTTGGTCCAATCCGCCACAGCCTGAGCCACCATCACAGAGGCAAAAATAGGCTTGAGCATGGAGCCCGTCACCATGTAGGAATGACGGGCAAGAGACTCCAGTCTCCTATCAGTAGGATCCCTAAACACCGGGGAGTCCTCCGTGGGGAGCAGGGTAGCCTTGTTCAACCTGGCCACCGTGTGATCCACTTGAGGAGGCACACACCAGCGCGCAGTCATAGTAGCCGCAAAAGAGTAGAGAAGTTGAAACTTCTTAGGCACCACGAAGGTGTGTTAAATTACGCCATAGCTCATTCCCCTTATGGTAAAACTATGCGGGGCAGGGAAAAACCTGCGCCGTCTTGCGGGTCCTGTATGTACCAAAAGAGGACACAACGCCCAGCGGAGTGGGCTCATTCTCCCCAAATGTAGCATTTCCTTCACTGCTAGGATCAACTCATCCATAGCTGCGCAATCCTCTAGTGACCAATCCCCCCGATTCATCCACCCCTGTAACCTCCGCCTCCCCCTTGGACTCGCTACCTACAGCAACCATGTCACATTCAGAATCAGAAGAAAAGGAAAGTCTCTGCCTTTTCCTAGCAGCACGTTCAGACATCAGCACTTCCATTTTTGACACCAAAGTTGCCACAACAGCAACCAAATTAGTGACTGTGGAGGATTCAGAGGACCCTGAATCCCCCACTAAGGCTGGCGGGAATTTGCTGTCCTGGGATTCCATAACAGAAAGGAAACTGTCCCTTTAAGTGCGCTGCGGACCCCCACAGCACACCGCTATAAGACTGTGACACACAGACCCCCCCCGCAGGGACAAAACTGACCAGGAAGATTGCACAAGGCAGGTCAGGAAAAAGAACAGCTGGACAGCACCCCACAAAGTGTTACCAGCTCCTTCGGTCGCTCCTGTGAGAAAGGAGGAAGTGATGTCACCGCTGGAGGCTGAACTAGGCTGCAGGCCAAGGGAAAATGGATGCCTATGCAAACTAATGGGAGGCTTCGGCAAGATGGCCGCCGACATGTGCTCGGAACGATCGTTGCCACACACAAGATGGCGCCGGAAGGCGCGAAAATACACTACATAGCATGCTGTATGAGTGCCCACAGTGAAGCCAGACATGCTGCCCAAACTAAAAATGGCGGACTGGCGGTTTTTAACCCCTCAGCAGTCGCCACATGTGTCTGCATCCCCAAGCACCGTAAAGTGACAATTAGGAGAGGGACCCCCAAAACCCCACACAGCGCTGCTGTGAGAGAAAAAAAGCCCCCGCAGGGACCGGGACCAGGGAGCCCAAAACGCACAGACACAGGGGACACCACAGACACACATGGACTGCCGACCCCAGACAGAGGCCCCACACAGAGTGTACTTACCTGTACCCGATGGCGTGGGGTGCCTCATATCAAGCGGGAAACCGCCCACCCTCAGATGGCAGGGGAGTGCCGCCAGCCAAAAACGCAGGACACTAGGAATGCACGGACGAACCTATGCTGTGTCCAGTGAGGTAGCCACCTCACATGGCTGCATCCCAGATGGACAAGGATGGGTCGTTTGTGAGGCCAGGGTGAACACAGAGCCTGCGAAATGCTCGATGGCGGGCAGGGATTCCATCTGACCTTCTGTCCTGGAGAACCAGGACGGTCAGTCCGATTCCCGGCTCCGCAGACGCCATCTTCATCCGAAGATCCACTAACTAATGCTGATAAAATAAACAGCTATCAATGTAAAGAAAAAATTACAGCTTTTTGAAAATTAATCATAAAAGAAAAGAAGAAAGGCTGAGACTGTAGCCTCAGCACAGGGAAGCCTATCCACTCCTGAAGCTAGGCAGAAGACAAACTGAATTGGGATGGTTATTGCAGGGGGTATTGGACTAGAAGGACAGCCCCCATGGGTGTGACTATGTAGATTTATTGTTCTTTTACAAGTCTTATGCCTAGAAACTCCTGTGGAGATGAAGTCAATACCCCATAAGTGAAGACTGTGTGAATGGGCGGCGACTGTCGGAGGACGTAAGAGAAAAAGGACATCAATTTTATTTAAGTACAGCGTCGCACGACCGTGCAATTGTCCATTAAAGTAACAGTGCCAAATCTCAAAATAAGGCCTGGCCATTAAGGGGGAAAGTCTTCCGGTCCAAAACTGTTTAAAAGACATAATAAAATATTCACAAAAATGTGAGGGGTGTACTCACTTTTGTGAGATACTGTATATAAATTATATACCATCTATAATATACAGTATACACCCATCTATATACTTCTATTATATGCAGTATATACCATTTATATACTTCTATCATATACACTGTATACAATCTATATACTTCTATTATATACACTATATACTTCTATTACACACACTATATACATCTATATACTTCTATTATATACACTATATACTCATCTATATACACTATATACCCATCTATATACTTCTATTATATACAGTATATAACAATCTATATACTTCTTTCATAGACAGTATATACCCATCTATATACTTCTATTATACACACTATATACTTCTATTATATGCACTATATACCCATCTATATACTTCTATTATATGCACTATATACCCATCTATATACTTCTATTATATACACTATATACCCATCTATATACTTCTATTATATACACTATATACCCATCTATATACTTCTATTATATACACTATATACTTCTATTATATACACTATATACCATCTATATACTTCTTTCATATACAGTATATACCCATCTATATACTTCTATTATATACACTATATACCCATCTATATATTTCTATATACACTATATACCCATCTATATATTTCTATATATACACACTATATGCCATCTATATACTCATCTATATACTTCTATTATATAAATGATATACTTCTAATATATCTCTGCACTCATTATATACTGATATACACACTTCTATCATATACAGTATATACCGGTATAGTACTAATATATATAAATGCTGTCATATATATACTTCTATGCTGAGGCAGCAGATAAAGGTATACACATGTCATAGCAGGAGTTACACCCCCTTTTGCTTTTGGTGGGTGCCACCGCCCCTCAACTGCATCCCATTCAAGTAAATGGGGCCACTCTGCAACCCCCCCCCCCCCGTCACTGCATACTTCTGCGGGGTCCAAAGGGTTAAAGTAGGTGGTGATATTACACAACACTGCCTGCTTTAACCCCTTGGTTGCTGTACTTCACAAGGTTGCAGGGCCGCCTCATTCACTTGAATGGGTCATGCTTGTTACACCCATCAACCATGATAGGGTGTATAACTCCTGCTGCGCCAGCGACATGTCTACCCCCCCCCCCTCAGTTAAAGGGGGTGCGGTTGGGGAAGGCGTGAAAAAAACATGCCCCCCTCCGCTGCCAGCACGGCTGCAACTCTACAAGTAGTCCCTATGCACTGCACCCTGTTTGATGCTCTGGGATGGAGGGTTGGTGAGCCCAGACCGCGATCTGCTAGTGACCTGGAAGATTTTACCCCCTCTTCCTGACCAGGGCCTAATTTGCGATTCGGCATTGCGTGAATTTAACGGACAATTGCGCGGTTGTGCGATGCTGTACCCAAACGAATTTGAGGTCCTTTTTTCCCCACAAACAGAGCTTTCTTTTGGTGGTATTTAATCACCTGTGCGATTTTTTGATCATGCGCTATAAACAAAAAAAGAGCGACAATTTTGCAAAAATAATATTTTTCACATTTTTTTTATATGAAATTCCCCAAAAAAAAAATTGTAAAAATCTAAATTTTTTTAACATTTTAGGCCAATTTGTTTTCTGCTACATATGTTTGGTAAAAAAAGAAAAAAAATTGCAAAAAGCGACTTTTTTTAACCACTTGCCGACCGCCGCACGACTATACGTCGGCGGCCAGCCCCTCACAGGCAAACTAACGTAGGGCTACGTTGCTTGCTTGTGAGGGTCTAGGGAGCGAGAGCGCGCCGCCGGAGGCGCGCTCCCGCTCCCGCGTGGTCACGGACCCCCCCGCGCGTGTGACCAGCGGACCCGATGTCCGCCGGCCACTCGGCGATCGGCGGGGAAGAGGGAGAATGTCAGGCAGCTTGTGTAAACAAGCCACCTGTCATTCTCCTTGCTGTAAAGACACTGATCACATGGATCTACTATGTAGATCCGTTGATCAGTGTCCTTACAGCTCAAGCCACAGCCAATCACAGTAGAAAGCACGCCCCTAGGGACACACACAGCCCCTCCCTCCCAAATAAAGTTAACCCCTTCACTACCAGTGTATTTTTACAGTAACAGTGCATATATATAGCACTGATTACTGTAGAAATGTCACTGGTAACCCCAAAAGTGTCAAAAATGTCAGTCAAGGGTCCGATCTGTCCGCCGCAATGTCGCAGTACCGCAAAAAAAATCGCAGATCGCCGCCATTACGCGTTAAAAAAAAAACAACAAAAATGACAAAAATCTTTCCCTTTGTTAGTAAACGCGATAACTTTTGCGCAAACCAATCAAAATACGCTTTTTACCAAACATATGTAGCATAAAACAAATTGGCCGAAAATGTTAAAAAATTTTGATTTTTACATTTTTTTGGGGGGAATTTCATATAAAAAAATGTGAAAAATATTGTTATTTTTGCAAAATTGACGCTCTTTTTTTGTTTATAGCGCGTGATCAAAAAATCGCACAGGTGATCAAATACCACCAAAAGAAAGCTCTGTTTGTGGGAAAAAAAGGACGCCAAATTCGTTTAGGTACAGCGTCGCACGACCGCGCAATTGTCCGTTAAAGTCACACAGTGCCGAATCGCAAAATACCCCCTGGTCAGAATGGGGGTAAAATCTTCCGGGGCTTAAGTGGTTAACGAGTAATGGCGGCGATCTGCGTTTTTAACATTGCGGCGGACAGATCGGACCCTTGACTGACATTTTTGACACTTTTGGGGGTACCAGTGACATTACTGCAGTAATCAGTGCTATACATATGCACTGTTACTGTAAAAATGACACTGGCAGGGAAGGGGTTAACTTTATTGGAGAGGGAGGGGTTAAGTGTGTCCCTAGGGGCGTGCTTCTAACTGTGATTGGATGTGGCTCTGTGTGTGTAACAGCAGAGATCAACGGTCCTACATAGTAGGATCGTATGATCTCTGCTGTTACACAGGGAAGAATGACAGGCGGCTTTGTTTACATCAGCCGACTGCCTTTCTCCCTCTCCACCCGACGATCGCGAGTGACCGGCGGACATCGGGTCCGCCGGTCACACTCACGGGCTGCTTAGGGAACGAGCAGGGGCGGGAGCGCACCTCAGGCAGCGCGCGCTCGCCCCTTATTGGCTCCCAGGCTAGTGACGTACCGGTACGTGACTTTGCCTGGGAGGGGCTGACCGCCGCCGTATATAGTCGGGCGGCGGTCGGCAAGTGGTTAAGGCTAAGTTCACATGTGGGCATTTTGGGCATTTTTCTGCTCTAGGATCAGCAAAAAAAAACGCCCAACAAGACAAATCCTATTCATTTCAATGGCCCCTGTTCACATCTGAGCCTTTTGAAAGTCCCCAACGCTCAAAAAAAGTACATGAGCTTCTTTATGTGCAGATTACAGGCGTTTTTTTTTTTTCCATTGGTCACTTTGGTAACGCCGGCACAAAATGCCTAAAAAACACCTGTAAAGAACAATGCCAAGATGTGAATGTAGCCTTAAGGCCGTTGGGAGGAAGTGACAGGTGACATCGCTCCAGTCCTCCAAGGCCATAGAGTGGAGTGGTGGCCAGCTTGCCCTCACTCGAATTCCTGCCTGAGGGGAAAGGACCGGATCGTTTTCACCGCTACCAACGGCTCCGGTAAGCGGGGAAAAGGACCGGTGTTCCGTGAGAATTACCTACCCGTGAGAAAAACCTACCCCTCGTCACTTCCGGTTCACGGCACTGTATGGAATGCAGCCGTTACATTAAAACAACTGGGCTGCAATACGAATCATCTCCGCTCCTGTGGCTGTCACTTCCCTGCTCTCGGCAAGTAAATATAAAAGCGGCGGCGGGTGTATGTAAACATAAATCACGGAGACGCCAGCCGCTTTTATATTTACTTGCCGAGAGCAGGGAAGTGACAGCCACAGGAGCGGAGATGATTCGTATTGCAACCCCGCTGTTTTATTTAACCGCCGCGTGGGTAGGTTTTTCCCACGGTACACCGTCCTATTTCCATACTAGTGCGCATGCGCACTAGTCAGCTCCTCTGTCGTCCCTTTAGGTATCCGGCCCTGTGAGCATGCGCACTGCTGCGCTGCTCAGCTGTTCCTGGCCGGAAGTGACGAGGGATAGGTAATTCTCACGGGGTAGGTAATTCTCACGCTACACCGGTAAGCGGGAGGGGGGAGGGGTCACCTCTCCCACCGCCCATAAAAGTGAGCCTGCGGCGAATCTGTCTCTGGGACCACGTTTATGTTAAAGAGGACCGTCCATTCCGTAAGAAAATACAGAAATTACCGGGGTTATGGCTGCTATTTGCTGCTATAACCCCAGAATTTAACGTCAAAGTAGCGCCGGAAAACTGCGGTGGGCCGTCCGGAAGAGGTTAAAGGGAGGAGGTGTCAACTCTACTGTGACAGCCAATCAGAGGCTAACACAGCGATCAGGTGACCTGGAATTGGGATTTCCCGGGTCCCGATTGTTAGTACAGGGCCTGGCGTTCTCGGTGACACCGCGCTCTCTGTGTTGCCAGAGCGCCAAAGTCTGAATCTCACTCAAATAAAACATAAAAGTAAGCCAATCACATTTCATGTAAAAGAAAATAAAACCACTTTATATTCTCATCCCCCTCCCCCATGTACTCACAGAGCACACAATCTGGAATGAAGACTGGTTCTCCTTCCTCTCTGCAGTCATGTGACCTGTACAGGAAGTAGGGCAGTCTGCCCACACTGCTTTGCAGGGAGGAGAGATCCCAGTCTCCGCTCTCTATCGCCCCCTGCAGGCTGGAGGAGAAAGCTGAATCCTAGGAGAGTTCCCAGTCTCAGCTCTCTATCGCCCCCTGCAGGCTGGAGGAGAAAGCTGAATCCTATTTCCAGCAGAAGCCGGCCGCTGCTCCCTCTGACAGCGGGGTCAGCAAACTCAATATTAAGTCTGGCCGCATCAGCATTATGGCTGCCCCCAAAGGGCCCGTTGTATCTGTATGGCTCTGACCACACGGGCCTCACCTTGTATAAGAACAGAGTGATCAGCAAGCTTTTTTGAAGCTTTATAACCACTTGAAGACCGGGCCTTCTTCTAAAATTTGTTGCTTCCCAGTAAAAAATCTGTATTTTTTGCTAGAAAATTACTTAGAAACCCCAAATTTTATATATAGATATATTTTAGCAGAGGGACCCTAGAGAATAAAATGACAATCATTGCAACATTTAACCACTTGCCTACAGGGCACTTTCACCGCCTTCCTGCTCAGGCCAATTCTCAGCTTTCAACGCTGTCACACTTTGAATGACAATTGCGCGGTCATGCTACACTGTACCCATATGAAATTTTTATGATTTTTTTCACACAAATGGAGCTTTCTTTTGGTGGTATTTAATCACCTCTGGGTTTTTTATTTCTTACAAAAAAAAAAAAGACAGAACATTTTGAAAAAAAAAAATATTTTTCTTATTTTCTGTGAGTAAATTTTGAAAATAAATACATTTTTCTCCTTCACTGATGTGCGCTGATGAGGCGGCACTGATGGGCACAGATGAGGTGGCACCGATGAGGAGGTACTAATATGCCACACTGATGGGTTTGATAGGCGGCACTGATGAGCACTGATAGGCGGCACTTATGGGCACTGACAGGCAGCACTGATGGGCACTGACGAGCACTGATGGGCGGCACTGACTGGCAGCACCATCAGTACCCACAATCAGTGCCCATAATGCTGCCAGTCAGTGCCCATCAGTGCCTAGATGAGCAGGCACTGATGGGCACTGACTGGCAGCACTATGGGCACTGATGGTGGGGACTGTGGGCACTGATGGTAGGCAGTAATTGGCACTTTATTTACATTTTGTGTAATCAGTGCCCTGATTACATGTCCTTGTCTCCCCTATGAGGAGGAGCCGCTGATCGGCTCTCCTCGCCTCACACACTGACAGTGTGAGGCGAGGAGAGCCGAATAACGGCACCTCCTCATTTACATGTTGGACACAGCCGATCACATGGGTAAAGAGTCATGTCATTGACTCTTTACTGAGATCGGGATCGCGCTGTGTCCTAGCAGCACGGCGCAGTCACGATCGCCGCTCTGCTCGCCCCCCAGGGGCGCGCGAGAGACGCTGTTCTGGTGCGCCGACATATGAAGGTGTCCCAGAACAATAGCTACACCGCTCCGCCGTCATTTGATGGTGGGCGGGTAGTATGGGGTTAATATCACACTGTACGTAATGCAATTTTTTGGGGAAAAAATAGACTTTAATTAAATTAGAAAAAAAAAAAACACAATAGATACCCCAATGTTTGTATAATGTGAAAGATGATATTCAGAGGTGGAACTAGAACCTTCAGGGCCCCCGGTGCAAGAAATCATGAAGGGCCCCTCTGGCCCCCCTCTTCCATCTGAGCGCCAGGCTCCCAGTCCTGGAAGGGCGTCCATAGACATCCCCCCAGAATCCCGCCTCCCACATGCCCCCTGGGGCGCACATCCAGCATGCTCTGAGACTGCTGTGTTCTTCAGACAATCACAGCGGCCCTTTACCATGTGATCAGCTGATCTCCTGTACACAGACTTGTCAGTGATTGGCACTCCTTTCTTCCCGCGCTGTGTCTGTGTGAGGAAAGGAGAGCTGCTAACCAGCAACACTGTCAGTACATTGTTTACACTGATAATATGGGCTCATCAATGCCGCCTATCAGTGCTCATCAATGCTGCCTATCAGTGCTCATCAACAGGTAAGGACTGGGCCAGGGGGCAGGGGGGCAATTGCCCCCCGGGCCACTCTGATGTTCCATAAAAAGGCTGCACCGCTTCTGCCACAGACTTGACTAAAGGATTCCTGGTGAAGAGAAGTAAAAAGTCCCCTCTGCTGACCTACTGAGTGCAGGATGAAGACAAAGAGAGAGCACAGACCCCCCCCCCCCCAACATGGATGGTGAAAACTGAGTCTGAACAGAGGCCGGTTCCATGCCCCCCTGGAGACTCTTCTCCCCTGCCCCTCTCCCAGCTCCCCCCAACCGCCCGCTGCTGGCCAGGTCGGGAACCCAGATTCGGCCGGTGAGTAAAGAGTACCTGGAGCGGAGCTTCAGCCTGGAATGGGGGCAGGAGGAGGCCGGGAAGAGATAGGGTGGGAGGGGGGCCGAGTTGCTGCACCATGGACCTCTGATTTGTACTTGCCCCCTGGGCCAAAAGTTGCCAGTCAGCCCCTGCTCATCAATGCCGCCTATCAGTGCTCATCAATGCCGCCTATCAGTGCTCATCAATGCCGCCTATCACTGCTCATCAATGCCGCCTATCACTGCTCATCAATGCCGCCTATCAGTGCTCATCAATGCCGCCTATCAGTGCTCATCAATGCTGCCTATCAGTGCTCATCAATGCTGCCTATCAGTGCTCATCAATGCTGCCTACCAGTGCTCGTCAATGCTGCCTATCAGTGCCCATCAATGCCGCCTATCAGTGCTCATCAATGCCGCCTATCAGTGCTCATCAATGCTGCCTATCAGTGCTCGCAAACAGTTTGCTGAAGACAAGCAGACTAAGGACATGGATTACTGGAACCATCTCCTGTGCTCTGATGAGACCAAGATAAACGTATTTGGTTCAGATGGTGTCAAGCGTGTGTGGGGGCAACCAGGTGAGGAGTACAAAGACAAGTGTGTCTTCCTACAGTCAAGCATGGTGGTGGGAGTGTCATGGTCTGGGGCTGCATGAGTGCTGCCCGCACTGGGGAGCTACAGTTCATTGAGGGAACCATGAATACCAACATGTAGTGTGACATACTGAAGCAGAGCATGATCCCCTCCCTTCAGAGACTGGGCCACAGGGCAGTATTCAAACATAACGACCCCAAACACACCTCCAAGATGACCCCTGCCTTGCTAAAGAAGCTGAGGGTAAAGGTGATGGACAGGCCAAGCATGTCTCCAGACCTAAACCCTATTGAGCTTCTGTGGGGAATCCTCAAACAGAAGGTGGAGGAGCGCAAGGTCTCTAACATCCACCAGCTCTGTGATGTCATCATGGAGGAGTGGAAGAGGTGTACTCACTTTTGTTGCCAGCGATTTAGACATTAATGGCTGTGTGTTGAGGGGACAGCAAATTTACACTGTTATACAAGCTGTGAGGGGTGTACTTACTTTTGTGAGATACTGTGTGTGTGTGTATACAGTATATATATAATGTTTGGGGGTTCCAAGTAATTTTCTAGCAAAAAATACTGATTTTTAACTTGTAAACAACATATGTCAGGAATAGGCCCGGTCCTTAACCACTTCTGGACCGAGCATTTTTCTGACACTTTCCGTTTACAAGTTAAAATCATTTTTTTTTTTTTGCTAGAAAATTACTTAGAACCCCCAAACATTATATATATATATATATACACACACACACACACACACATTTTTTTTAGCAGGGACCCTAGAGAATAAAATGGAGATTGTTGCAATATTTTTATCACACCGTATTTGTGCAGCGGTCTTACAAAAGCAATTTTTTTAAAAAAAAATACATTTTTTTAAATTAAAAAATAACAAAGACAAAAAACAAAACAAAAAACAAAAACAAAATTGAATTAACCACTTTACCACCGGAGGATTTTGCTGTCTTACGTCTGTGCCACTTTTTGCGATTCGGCACTGTGCGACTTTAACTGACAATTGCGCGGTCGTGCGACGCCGTACCCAAACAAAATTTGACGTCCTTTTTTTCCCCCACAAATAGAGCTTTCTTTTGGTGGTATTTGATCACCTGTGCGATTTTTACTTTTTGCGCTATAAACAAAAAAAGAGCGAAAATTTTGAAAAAATAACAATATTTTTCAAATTTTTTTATATGAAATTCCCCCCAAAAAAATTTAAAAAATCTAATTTTTTTATCATTTTAGGCCAATTTGTTTTCTGCTACATATTTTTGGTAAAAAAAAAAAAAAAAACACAATAAGCGTATTTTGATTGGTTTGCACAAAAGTTATTGCGTTTACTAACTACAGGGTCAGTCGCGACGTAACCACGCCCCCCTACAGCCGGCTACCAAAGATCTCGAGACCGCAGGAGATCTTCGTTCACTCCAAACTTGGTTTCCCATATTTTATGCCTTAAAGTTCTACCAAAACGTGAGTGCACTATCTGCTTTTATTGAAATACATTTTTTAAACGGAGTTACGCTGTCCCTGTATATTTTTTCCTTTAAAGCGGTTGTAAACCCGAAAATGAAAAAAAAAAAAAAAAACCTGCAAGACAAAGCCATAATGAGCTAGTATGCATCGCATACTAGCTCATTATACATTACTTACCTTAGAACGAAGCCCCGACGCGGACCCCCGGACATCGCTGCGGGCGCCGCCATGATCCGGAAGCGTCTTTTCCGGGTTCGGCGGCTCCGGCTCTGTGATTGGCCGGAGCCGCGATGACGTCACTCCCGCGCATGCGCGCGGGAGTGATTTTCCGGCAACCTGCCGGCTAGGAAAACTGAAGGTCCCCCCGGACCTTCAGAGCGCATGCGCCGCTCGCGTGAGCGGCTGCATGCACTGCAAATATCTCCTAAACCGTGCCGGTTTAGGAGATATTAATTATACCTACAGGTAAGCCTTATTATAGGCTTACCTGTAGGTAAAAGTGTCAAAAAGCGGGATACTACCGCTTTAATATCGTGATGAGGATATCGCATGTGAGCTCGTAAGGAGACACCCTGTGGTGTATTGTGGTACTACACATAAGTTCCATTGCTTGGATACACGAGGTAAATGTCGTGTCTGGGTCATTAAGGAGACATCTGGTGGCTACCCCTGGTACTACATCTAAGCTCAAACTGGTCAACTCATTAAATTGAGAGACCAATTTGCTCTGGTAAGCAGCCCTTTGTTTCACATCTGGTGATCTGCACGTTGGTGTCTCCACTTACCTCATACAGTGTCACACGGATTCAATCTCTGGGACCTTTTGTTGATCTTCTTGAACACCATCCTTGCGTTATATTGCTATGGACTTCTTTGGGATTTAAAACACCCTTGTTTTTTTTTTTATATTTATTTTGAGCACAGTTTGTTCTCGTTTTATAAGATTTATATCATATGCACAAAATGTTACTTACCTTTTAAACGTTATTAACACTTTCCCATTTATTTTGGCGATTTATTGTAGCGCAGCACATTTTTTTACTTTGTTTACTAACTAAGGGAAAGATTTCTGTCGTTTTTGGTGTTTTTTTTTTTTAACGAGTAATGGCGGCGATCTGCGATTTTTTTTTGCGGGACAGCGACATTGCGGCGGACAGATCAGACCCTTGACTGACATTTTTGACACTTTTGGGGGTACCAGTGACATTACTGCAGTAATCAGTGCTATATATATGCACTGTTACTGTAAAAATTACACTGACAGGGAAGGGGTTAATTTTATTGGAGAGGGAGGGGTTAATGTATGCCTAGTGCTTACTAACGTGTGTGGGGGGAGGTGACTGAGTGACACAGGGACAAGATCGCAGGTTCAGCTATTTGCTAAATGTTACTGACAAGAACAACGGGAAGGGGGG
Organism: Pelophylax lessonae; assembly: GCF_965119305.1. Lineage (NCBI taxonomy): Eukaryota > Metazoa > Chordata > Amphibia > Anura > Ranidae > Pelophylax > Pelophylax lessonae. Next base: position 740,996,223 of record NC_138769.1, on the reverse strand, counting down.
AGGGCGGGACTTTGTATGAGGTGTGTGAGAACGGTTGGCAGATAAACAGTAGAATCAGAAGTACAAAAAAGCAATTTACTGATCCATATCATCATAATATATGACATAACCATGAATGCATGGTACAAACATTGCAATAGAGAACATATTATTTGACAAATCATGCAGAACTTGTAGGATTTGCTTTGGAGAGAAATGTATAATAATGGTTATTGCCATGTATAGAATCCAAGTAGTATTTTTATATCTCATCTTCAACAGTTTCCCATCTGGGTTGTTGTCTGGTCCGGGAGCTGCAAGGCACTCCAGGGGGCCTCCCCCCTCCCCCATCGCCCCCTGTCTGGACGCGGGAGTTGGGGGCGACACCCCCGTTGTGCATCGGCATCACGCATTCCGCGCTGTGCGTGTGACGTCATTAGTGACGCCATCACGCTGACACGTGAAGTCCATCTCGCGCTCAAACATTAGGGGGATATTGTGGTGCTATCATCCTGGACGAGCTATCTTGCCGGTGATGCAGTAGCCTCCTCCCTCTACTGAGCGTGGACGTGATGCTGGGGACCTCATCGTGACCGGCTCTGGGTACACCCTTTGGACACTCCTCACTCACACCTACTTTTCTTCTTCACTTTGTCTTTTCATTATTTGGGTTTAACCACTTGCCGACCGCCGCACGACTATTTACATCGGCGGTCAGCCCCTCACAGGCAGAGCGACGTAGGGCTACGTCTCTAGCCTGTGAGGGTCTATGGCACGTTCCCACGTGGTCATGGACCCCCCCGCGCGTGTGACCGGCGGACCTGATGTCCGCCGGTCACTCGCGATCGTCGGGTGCAGAGGGAGAAAGGCAGGCGGCTGCTGTAAACAAAGCGCCTGTCATTCTCCCCCGTGTAGGAATGGTGATCATACGGTTGTACTATGTAGGACCGTTGATCACTGTTCCTACACCACAAGCCACATCCAATCACAGTTAGAATCACGCCCCTAGGGACACACATAACTCCTCCCTCTCAAAAAAAGTTAGCCCCTTCACTGCCAGTGTAATTTTACAGTAACAGTGCATATGTATAGCACTGATTACTGTAGTAATGTCACTGGTAACCCCAAAAGTGTCAAAAATGTCAGTCAAGGGTCCGGTCTCCCGCAATGTCGCAGTCCCGCAAAAATATAAAAAATCGCAGATCGCCGCCATTACGCATTTAAAAAAAAAACAACAAAAATCTTTCCCTTTTTTAGTAAACGCAATAACTTTTGCGCAAACCAATCAAAATACGCTTTTTGCGATTTTTTTTAACCAAACATATGGTAAAAAAAAAAAAATTGGCCCAAAATGTTAAAAGATTTTGATTTTTACTTTTTTTTGGGGGGGAATTTCATATAAAAATAATGTGAAAAATATTATTATTGACGCTCTTTTTTTTTTTTATAGCGCAAAAAGTAAAAATCACACAGGTGATCAAATATCACCAAAAGAAAGCTCTGTTTGTGGAGAAAAAAAGGACGTCAAATTCGTTTAGGTACAGCGTCGCACGACCGCGCAATTGTCCGTTAAAGTCACGCAATGCCGAATCGCAAAATAGGCCCTTGTTCGGAAGGGGGTTAAGTGGTTAACTACCATTCATCATTCACCTATTTTTCCCCCTTTTTTCTCTATTTTTTCACCATTATGGTTTATTATCTTTCATCATCTTTCACCCTTCGGCACTCATATTTTTCTGGCAATCACAGGTGCATTTCTTCATGGTTACTTTCCCTCTGGGATGGGATCTCCCCATATAGGTCACCATAGTATTCCAATACTTCCATTGTAACATATTACCCATTACACATTTATTTTATATTTTATATAGTAATCCCCTGGGATCGATCCATGTGACATCCTCACCACCCATGAATTGGGGCCATTTATATATCCGAGAATTAGAAAATCCAAGTTCGAGACCGCACTCAGGGTATTATGATGAAATCAAAAGTATCTTTTAGGGATGCACCGAATATTCGGCGGCCGAACATTATTCGGCCGAAAATAGAAAAAATAGCACTTTCGGTGTTCGGCCGAATAAGTCAAAAGGCCGAATAATTTTGTGCCGAACAATAGGGCTGAACGATAGTCGATATGATATCGACTATCGTTCTGTGGCCGTAGGCGATATTCATATCGCCGAGGTCACAATATTTACAGGGGGGAAGGGACTCGGAGGAGGACAGGAGGACTCAGACTTCCGTGAAGCCGGGACACTTCAGCGGTGAGCATACATACATTACTCACTCGTGCACTGCAGCCCGCCCCACACATTCATTGAGTCTTACTCTCCTCCCTAGTTTTTTCAATGGCACATTCAGGAAGCCAATCACGCCGTGATTAGCTGCACAGCGAACCAATCACGCGTGCCTGCACACCTGTTTGGTTCCGCTGTGCCGCTACTCACGGCGTGATTGGCTTCCTGAATGTGCCATTGAAAAAACTAGGGAGGAGAGTAAGACTTAATGAATGTGTGGGGCGGGCTGCAGTGCACGAGTGAGTAATGTATGTATGCGGCTGTGCTCCTTTCCAGGCTCCTACTAGTCAACCTCCAGCCTCCTACTACCACCACTATGAGAGACTGTCTGTCACTGTATAATCTGATCGAGTCCACACTGACACTGACTGACTGTCACTGAGTAATTGATGTTACCACATTAACCCTGACCTGCCCAGTGCCCTGTATCTGCAATTAAAATTTACAAGGCTGCCTGCATGCTTCCTGATTTCCATTCCCAGCATCCTTCCCAATCCCTACAGTGTCACTAACATTAACCCTATGGTACAAGGCTGCAGTGTGCACTGAATCCCATTCCCTACAGTAACATTTAGGGAGAGAGAGAGAGACATGAGAGAGAGAGTGAGAGGACAAGAGAGAGAGACACGAGAGGACAAAAAATTGGCAAAATAAATGGAAAAAATGCGAAACACCGCGTTCGGTATTCGGCCTTCGGCCTTCGGCCAAACTAATTATTATTCGGCTTCGGCCAAGAATTTCATTTCGGTGCATCCCTAGTATCTTTATTCCTCATAAATAAAGTAGACAGACAGTGTGCAAACAGACGTGTCGGGTTGACGCGTTTCACGACGCTGTAGGTCGCTTACTCATAACCTCATAACCAACTGAGTGGTTATGAGTAAGCGACCTACAGCGTCGAGAAACGCGTCAACCCGACGCGTCTATTTGCACACTGTCTGTCTACTTTATTTATGAGGAATAAAGATACTTTTGATTTCATCATAATACCCTGAGTGCGGTCTCGAACTTGGATTTTCTAATTCTCGGATGACGGATCTGACCTGCACCGGGTTTGGAACACACACCTGAGCGGCTTCCCCCCTCTTCATTGTCCCATTTATATATCCCTTTGGAATGTCCACTTGGAGTGCCCCACTGGCCGCAGACGAGGCCACCACAGCTTCCGACTAATGCCCCGTACACACGCAACGATTATCAGCCGACCGATCGTCCGACTTTTGTCCAGAGTGGTGTTTTATATAAACGGTGGTTGGAATGTGCCTAGACTGTGCACGATTTTTGTCGCCCAACAAAAATCTACTTCAGAAGTGATGTCATGTGCTGGTTAACTTTCCGTGTGTTTTTTCTTCTCTGAGCATGCCCAGTCTTGATCTTCAGATTTTTGTCTGGCGAAATCTGTACTGACTGACGGAAAATCGGCCATTGTGGTGACGGCCAACAAAAAAAAATTTATAGCCTGCACACCAGATTTTTTTCGGCCGAAAAGTCTGAGTCGGTTGTCGGAAGCATCATACTAACAAGCCGAAAATCGGCAGATCGGACGTTGGCCGAAAATTCCCGGGCCAATAATCAATGCGTGTGTACGAGGCTTTAGACTTCATGCCCACCTGGATAACTGTCCACAACATTTTTACCTCACCCTAATGACTCCACTGTTAAGTGGGATTTGGGTTGCACCGGCTCATGATGAAGTGGAATAGATCCACGAAACGCGTCGAGCTTACAATGTGCGTCTTTCAAACATCCAAAATTTTACTGCTTGGATTCTATACATGGCAATAACCATTATTATACATTTCTCTCCAAAGCACATCCTACAAGTTCTGCATGATTTGTCAAATATGTTCTCTATTGCAATGTTTGTACCATGCATTCATGGTTATGTCATATATTATGATGATATGGATCAGTAAATTGCTTTTTTGTACTTCTGATTCTACTGTTTATCTGCCAACCGTTCTCACACACCTCATACAAAGTCCCGCCCTCCCCCCCCCTTCCCGTTCTTGTCAGTAACATTTAGCAAATCGGCTACATAATACTAATGTCTAGTTTATGGATCTTAGATTATATATTATACATTATACTCATTATTACCTTCTTTACCCAATATGCTGTTTGCTTTATATCTGGTACTAACCATGTTACTCCCCTCCCCTCCCCCTCAAATTAAAAAATAAGAAAACATTTACGTCAGCCCAATTTTTTTTTCTCCTGAGAGGGAGCGCCGTACATGTACAACTGCGGCAGACGGCCGTTAACCGGTTAATGTGTGTCCTGGTTTAACCACTTGCCGACCGCCGCCCGACTATGTACGGCGGCGGTCAGCCCCTCACAGGCAAAGTGACGTACCGGTACGTCACTAGCCTGGGAGCGAATAGGGGGCGAGCGCGCGCCGCCGGAGGCGCGCTCCCGCCCCCGCTCGTACCCGATGAAGCCGTCGCTTGTGACCGGCGGGCCCGATGTCCGCTGGTCACTCGCGATCGTCGGGTAGAGAGAGAGAAAGGCAGGCGGCTGATGTAAACAAAGCCGCCTGTCATTCTTCCCTGTGTAAAAGCACTGATCAGTCGGTCCTGCTATGTAGGACCGTTGATCTGTGCTTTTACATCACAAGCCACACCCAATGACAGTTAGAAACACGCCCCTAGGGACACACTTAACCCCTCCCTCTCCAATAAAGTTAACCCTTTTCCCTCCCAGTGTCATTTTTACAGTAACAGTGCATATGTATAGCACTGATTACTGCAGTAATGTCACTGGCACCCCCAAAAGTGTCAAAAATGTCAGTCAAGGGTCCGATCTGTCCGCCGCAATGTCGCAGTACCGCAAAAAAAAAAAAAAAAATCACAGATCGCCGCCATTACGCGTTAAAAAAAAAAAAACAACAAAAATGACAAAAATCTTTCCCTTAGTTAGTAAACGCGATAACTTTTGCGCAAACCAATCAAAATACGCTTATTGCGATTTTTTTTTACCAAACATATGTAGCAGAAAACAAATTTGCCAAAAATTTTAAAAAATTTTGATTTTTAAATTTTTTTTGAGGGAATTTCATATAAAAAAATTTGAAAAATATTGTTATTATTGCAAAATTGTCGCTCTTTTTTTGTTTATAGCGCATGATCAAAAAAATCGCACAGGTGATCAAATACCACCAAAAGAAATCTCTGTTTGTGGGGAAAAAAAAGGATGTCAAATTATTTTAGGTACAGCGTCGCACGACCGCGCAATTATCCGTTAAAGTCACACAGTGCCGAATCGCAAAATACCCCCTGGTCAGAAAGGGGGAAAAATCTTCCGGGGCTTAAGTGGTTAAGACCAGGCCTATTTTTGACACTTGGTGTTTACAAGCTAAAATAATTTTTTTTTTCTAGAAAACTACTTAGAACCCCCAAACATTATATATTTTTTTTTAGCAGAGACCCTAGAGAATAAAATGGAGATTGTTGCCATATTTTTTTATCACACCGTATCTGCGCAGCGGTCTTCCAAACACAATTTTTTTTGGAAAAATTTCACTCCCCCTTGCCTCCCCTTGCAGTGACAGAAGGGGCGGGCAGGGGCGGGCCCCCTCCTTTTACAGTGACCAACCCCTCCACTCGCAGTGACAGAAGGGGTGGGCCCCCCCCTTTCACAGTGACCGCCCCCTCCCCTCGCAGTGACAGAAGGGGCGGGCGGGGCGGGCCCCCTCCTTTCACAGTGACCGCCCCCTCCCCTCGCAGAGACAGAAGGGGCGGGCAGGGGCGGGCCCCCTCCTTTCACAGTGACCGCCCCCTCCCCTCACAGTGACATAAGGGGCGGGCAGGGGCAGGCCCCCTCCTTTTACAATGACCGACCCCTCCCCTCGCAGTGACAGAACGGGCGGGCAGGGGCGGGCCCCCTCCTTTCACAGTGACCGCCCCCTCCCCTCGCAGTGACAGAAGGGGCGGGCTGGGGCGGGCCCCCTCCTTTCACAGTTACCGCCCCCTCCCCTCGTAGTGACAGAAGGGGCAGGCAGGGGCGGGCCCCCTCCTTTCACAGTGACCGCCCCCTCCCCTCGCAGTGACAGAAGGGGCGGGCAGGGGCGGGCCCCCTCCATTTACAGTGACCACCCCCTCCCCTCGCAGTGACAGAAGGGACAGACAGGGGCGGGCCCCCTCCATTTACAGTGACCACCCCCTCCCCTCACAGTGACAGAAGGGGCGGGCAGGGGCGGGCCCCCTCCTTTCACAGTGACCACCCCCTCCCCTCACAGTGACAGAAGGGGCGGGCAGGGGCGGGCCCCCTCCTTTCACAGTGACCGCCCCGTCCCCTCGCAGTGACAGAAGGGACAGACAGGGGCGGGCCCCCTCTCGCAGTGACCACCCCCTCCTCTCGCAGTGACAGAACGCAGTGCCATCTTAAGAGCTTTACAGGCTCCCGGGCAATGCAGTGCACTGGGGCCCCATCTACACAATCACACCTGAGAATAAAAATGCAAATTATCGATAAGGTGATATTTATTGGTACCTCCAACAAAATCATTGTTAATCATTAAATAATAAATAATTGAAAAAAAAAAAGGCAAAAACAATTAATAAAAATAATTAAAAAAAAAATTTTTTTTAAATAACTTTTAAAAAAGCAGAAAAAAATAAAATGCACTGATATCCTTATTAATTTGGGCATCAGTTGTATACAATATTAAAGTGACATGCAGATGTTTTGGCTTTCTAAACAAAGACAATATTCATTTCTGCACATAAAATAAAGTTTACCCTTTCTCTCTCTCTTCCCTTTCTGCCATGCTGGCTTTCACTTTAGGCTTCTACAGCATTGCCCCCACCCTTGCGGCTTGCCCTGCGGCTGTCCTGGTGTGTGCCTGTCCCCTGGCGGACCTTGGAAGCAGGCAGGCACCCCCTGCTGCTGTGGGTACCTCTCCATGGCCCAATTAGCCTGACAGCAGTGCCAGGCTAATGACAGCTTCCGAGTTGGGCAGCTGGGTCCAGGGAACACACACACGGATGGGAGTCAGGCTCCACTGTCCTGTGTGTGCCTGGTCCCATAGAGGGGGAGAGACATTCCTATATCCGTCACTAGTATGTCACTTGCTTGGGAGCCAATAGCAGGCCAGCGCGCGCCCGCGGGATGCGCTCCCGCCCCGGCTCGTTCCCCAGCAAGTCCATGCCTGTGAGAGGCGGACCCGATGTCCGCCGGTCACTTGGCGATCGTCGGTGGAGAGGGAGAAAGGCAGGCGGCTGAGGTAAACAAGCCGCCTGTCATTCTCCCCTGTGTAGAAACAGTGATCAGACGGTTCTACTATGTAGGACCGTTGATCACTGTTCCTACACCTCAAGCCACAGCCAATCACAGCTAGAATCACGCCCCTAGGGACACACATAACCCCTCCCTCTCAAATAAAGTTAACCCCTTCACTGCCAGTGTAATTTTACAGTAACAGTGCATATATATAGCACTGATTACTGTAGTAATGTCACTGGTAACCCCAAAAGTGTCAAAAATGTCAGTCAAGGGTCCGGTCTGCCGCAATGAGCAGAGTGATCAGCAAGCTTTTTTGAAGCTTTATAACCACTTGAAGCCCGGGCCTTCTTCTAAAATTTGTTGCTTCCAAGAAAAAATCTGTATTTTTTGATAGAAATTTACTTAGAAACCCCAAATTTTATATATATCTATAATTATCTCTATATATTTTAGCAGAGACCCTGAATTAAAAAAAAAAAAAAAAAAACAACCACAATAGTTACCCCAATGTTTGTATAATGTGAAAGATGATATTCAGAGGTGGACCGAGAACCTTCAGGGCCCCCGGTGTAAGAAATCATGAAGGGCCCCTCTGCCCCCCCCCCCCCCTTCCATCTGAGCTCCAGGCTTCCAGTCCTAGGAGGGCGTCCGTAGACATCCCCCCAGAATCCCGCCTCCCACATGCCCCCTGGGGCGCACATCCAGCATGCTCTGAGACTGCTGTGTTCTTCAGACAATCACAGCGGCCCTTTACCATGTGATCAGCTGATCTCCTGTACACAGACTTGTCAGTGATTGGCACTCCTTTCTTCCCGCGCTGTGTCTGTGTGAGGAAAGGAGAGCCGCTAACCAGCAACACTGTCATTACATTGTTTACACTGATAATCAGGGCTCATCAATGCCGCCTATCAGTGCTCATCGATGCTGTCTATCAGTGCCCATTAGTGCTGCCTATCAGTGCCCATTAGTGCTGCCTATCAGTGCCCATTAGTGCTGTCTATCAGTGCTCATCGATGCTGTCTATCAGTGCCCATTAGTGCTGCCTATCAGTGCCCATTAGTGCTGCCTATCAGGGCTCATCAATGCCACCTATGAGTGCCCATTAGTTCTGTCTATCAGTGCTCATCAATGCCACCTATCTGTGCCCATTAGTGCATATCTGTGCCCATTAGTGCTGTCTATCAGTGCTCATCAATGCCGCCTATCAGTGCCCATTAGTGTTGCCTATCAGTGCTCATCAATGCTGCTTATCAGTGCCCATTAGTGCTGCCTATCAGTGCCCATTAGTGCTGTCTATCAGTGCTCATCAATGCTGTATCAGTGCCCATTAGTTCTGCCTATCAGTGCCCATTAGTTCTGCCTATCAGTGCCCATTAGTTCTGCCTATCAGTGCCCATTAGTTCTGTCTATCAGTGCTCATCAATGCCACCTATCTATCTGCCACCTTACCAGTTTAGAGTTACAGAGGAGGTCGGGGCATGGAATTATTGCTCTCGCTCCAACGATCGCGGCGATACCTCACATGTGTGGTTTGAACACCATTTACATATGTGGGCGCAACTTTTGTATGCGTTCGCTTCTGCACGCAAACTCGGAGGCACTGGGGCGCTTTTAAATTTTTTATTTTTTTTTTCTGATTTATTTTTTTTTTTACACTGCCCCTTTAAAAATAATTTTTTGATTACTTTTAGGCTCCATTCACACCTGGGCATTTTTTGAGTGTTTTTCAGCTCCAAAAACGCTCAAAAAAAAAACGTTCCAAAACGCCCAACAAGTAAAACCCCATTCATTTAAATGGCTTCTGTTCACATCTGAGCGTTTTGCAAAACGCCTGTAGCTGAAAAAAGTACATGAGCTTCTTTTTGGGCTGATTACCAGCATTTTTGAGAGATGTCAATGCCTGCCTCCAAAAACGCCTGAAAAAAAAAGCCTGAAAATAGCGGTAAAATCGCGGTAAAACGCTACGCTCAAATGTGAATGCAGCCTTAATCCTATTACAAGAAATGTAAACATTCCTTCTAATAGGAATAAGCAGGACAGGTCCTCTTTAACCACTTGCCGACCGCCGCAAGTACATATACTGCAGCGGTCAGCCCCGGCCAGGCAAAGTGACGTATATATACGTCACTAGCCTGTCACTGGCTTGTGAGCCAATAGCGGGCGAACGCTCGCTCGCTGAGGCGTGCGCCCGCCCCGGCTCGTTCCCTAACAAGTCAGTGCGTGTGACCGGCAGACCCGATGTCCGCCGGTCACTCGCGATCGTTCGCCGGGAAGGAAGAAAGGCAGGCGGCTAATGTAAACAAAGTTGCCTGTCATTGTCCCCTGTGTAAAAATGGAGATCAGACGGTTCTACTATGTAGGACCGTTGATCTCTGTTTTTACAGTAGTAGCCACAGCCAATCACAGTTAGAAGCACGCCCCTAGGACACACTTAACCCCTCCCTCTCCAATACAGTTAACTCCTTCACTGCCAGTGTCATTTTTACAGTAACAGTGCATATGTATAGCACTGATTACTGTAGTAATGTCACTGGTACCCCCAAAAGTGTCAAAAATGTCAGTCAAGGGTCCGATCTGTCCGCCGCAATGTCGCAGTCCCGAAAAAAAAAAAAAAAATCGCAGATCGCCGCCATTACTCGTTAAAAAAAAAAAAAAAACAAAAATGACAAAAATCTTTCCCTAAGTTAGTAAACGCAATAACTTTTGCGCAAACCAATCAAAATACGCTTTTTGCGTTTTTATTTTACCAAACATATGTAGCAGAAAACAAATTGGCCGAAAATGTTAAAAGATTTTGATTTTTACATTTTTTTTGGGGAATTTCATATAAAAAAATGTGAAAAATATTGTTATTTTTGCAAAATTGTTGCTCTTTTTTTGTTTATAGCGCATGATCAAAAAAATCGCACAGGTGATCAAATACCACCAAAAGAAATCTCTGTTTGTGGGAAAAAAAGGACGTCAAATTCGTTTAGGTACGGCGTCGCACGACCGCGCAATTGTCCGTTAAAGTCACGCAGTAAAAAAAACCCTGGTCAGGAAGGGGGTAAAATCTTCCGGGGCTTAAGTGGTTAAGACCGGGCCTATTTTTGACACTTGGTGTTTACAAGCTAAAATCATTTTTTTTTTTTCAAGAAAACTACTTAGAACCCCCAAACATTATATATTTTTTTTAGCAGAGACCCTAGAGAATAAAATGGAGATTGTTGCCATATTTTTTTATCACACCGTATCTGCGCAGCGGTCTTCCAAACACAATTTTTTGGGAAAAATTTCACTCCCCCTCACCTCCCCTTGCAGTGACAGAATGGGCGGGCAGGGGCGGGCCCCTCCTTTCACAGTGACCGCCCCCTCCCCTCGCAGTGACAGAAGGGACGGGCAGGGGCGGGCCCCCTCCTTTTACAGTGACCACCCCCTCCCCTCACAGTGACAGAAGGGGCGGGCCCCCTCCTTTCACAGTGACCGCCCCTCCCCTTTGCAGTGACAGAAGGGGCGGGCAGGGGCGGCCCCCCCTTTCACAGTGACCGCCCCTCTCCCCTCAGTGACAGAAGGGGCGGGCCCCCTCCTTTCACAGTGACCGCCCCCTCCCCTCGCAGTGACAGAAGGCACAGACAGGGTGGGCCCCCTCCTCTCGCAGTGACCACCCCCTCCCCTCACAGTGACAGAAGGGGCGGGCAGGGGCGGGCCCCCTCCTTTCACAGTGACAGAAGGGGCGGGCAGGGGCGGGCCCCCTCCTTTCACAGTGACAGAAGGGACAGACAGGGGCAGGCCCCTCCTCTCGCAGTGACCACCCCCTCCTCTCGCAGTGACCACCCCCTCCTCTCGCAGTGACAGAACGCAGTGCCATCTTAAGAGCTTTAGAGGCTCCCGGGCAATGCAGTGCACTGGGGCCCCATCTACACAATCACACCTGAGAATAAAAATGCAAATTATCGATAAGGTGATATTTATTGGTACCTCCAACAAAATCATTGTTTATCATTAAATAATAAATAATTGAAAAAAAAAAGGCAAAAACAATTAATAAAAATAATAAAATAATTAAAAAAAATTTTTTTTTTTTATAAATACCTTTAAAAAAAGCAGAAAAAAAATAAAATGCACTGATATCCTTATTAATTTGGGCATCAGTTGTATACAACATTAAAGTGACATGCAGAGGTTTTGGCTTTCTGAACAAAGACAATATTCATTTCTGCACATAAAATAAAGTTTACCCTTTCTCTCTCTCTTCCCTTTCTGCCATGCTGGCTTTCACTTTAGGCTTCTACAGCATTGCCCCCACCCTTGCGGCTTGCCCTGCGGCTGTCCTGGTGCGTGCCTGTCCCCTGGCGGACCTTGGAAGCAGGCAGGCACCCCCTGCTGCTGTGGGCACCTCTCCATGGCCCAATTAGCCTGACAGCAGTGCCAGGCTAATGACAGCTTCCGAGTTGGGCAGCTGGGTCCGGGGAACACACACACGGATGGGAGTCAGACTCCACTGTCCTGTGTGTGCCTGGTCCCATAGAGGGGGACAGACATTCCTGCAGTTGTGGGCTCCCCCTCCTCGGCCCAAGTGGCCTGACAGCAGCGCAGGGCCGACAGGCGCAACCTGGCATCCTGCAAAAACTCATTTCAGGGAGGTGGTACTCAGCGCCCCCCCCCCGGTACTCAGCGCCCCCCCCCCCCTCCACCAATTTTACACAACTAGAGGATGATGAAATGAGGTGAAATCAGTATACAGAGGGGGAAAAGGACCGGGAAGCGGTGGGAGGAGGGGGAGGGGTCACCGCTCCCACCGCTCATAAAAGTGATCCCGCTGCAAATCCACCGCTGGGACCACTTTTATGTTAAAGAGGACCGTCCATCCTGTAAGAAAATACCGGGGTGATGGCTGCCATCACCCCGGTATTTACGTCAAAGTAGCGACGGAAAACTGCGGTGGGCGGTCCAGAAGAGGTTAAAGGGAGGAGGGGCGACCCTACTGTGACAGCCAATCAGAGGCTAACACAGCGATCAGGTGACCCGGAAATTGGGATTTCACAGGTCCCAATCTTTTGTACAGGGCCTGGCGTTCTCAGTGAGACCGCGCTCTCTGTGTTGCCACGACACCAAAGTCTGAATCTCACTCTAATAAAACATAAAAGTAAGCCAATCACATTTCATGTAAAATAAAATAAAACCACTTTATATTCTCATCCCCTCCCCCTCCCCCATGTACTCACAGAGCACACAATCTGGAATGATTGTCATGTGATTGTCATCTGCAGTCATGTGACCTGTACAGGAAGTAGGGCAGTCTGCCCACACTGCTTTGCAGGGAGGAGAGTTCTCAGTCTCAGCTCTCTATCGCCCCCTGCAGGCTGGAGGAGAAAGCTGAATCCTATTTCCAGCAGAAGCCGGCCGCTGCTTCTTCTGACAGCGGGGTCAGCAAACTCAATATCATGGCTGGCCGCATCAGCATTACGGCTGCCCCCAAAGGGCCCGTTGTATCTGTATGGCTCCGACCAAAACGAAACACAATAGTTACCCCAATGTTTGTATAATGTGAAAGATGATATTCAGAGGTGGATTGAGAACTTTCAGGGCCCCCGGTGCAAGAAATCATGAAGGGCCCCTCCTGCCCCCCCCCCCCTTCCATCTGAGCTCCAGGCTTCCAGTCCTGGGAGGGCGTCCGTAGACATCCCCCCAGAATCCCGCCTCCCACAGGCCCCCTGGGGCGCACATGCAGCATGCTCTGAGACTGCTGTGTTCTTAAGACAATCACAGCGGCCCTTTACCATGTGATCAGCTGATCTCCTGTACACAGACTTGTCAGTGATTGGCACTCCTTTCTTCCCGCGCTGTGTCTGTGTGAGGAAAGGAGAGCCGCTAACCAGCAACACTGTCAGTGCATTGTTTACACTGATAATCAGGGCTCATCAATGCTTCCTATCAGTGCTCATCAATGCCACCTATCAGGGCTCATTAGTGCTGCCTATCAGTGCTCATCGATGCTGTCTATCAGTGCCCATTAGTTCTGCCTATCAGTGCTCATCAATGCCACCTATCTGTGCCCATTAGAGCAGCCTATCAGTGCCCATTAGTGCTGCCTATCAGTGCCCATTAGTGCTGTCTATCAGTGCTCATCAATGCCACCTATCTGTGCCCATTAGTGCTCATCAGTGCCACATATCTGTGCCCATTAGTGCTGTCTATCAGTGCTCATCAATGCCACCTATCAGGGCTCATTAGTGCTGCCTATCAGTGCTCATCAATGCCACCTATCAGGGCTCATTAGTGCTGCCTATCAGTGCCCATTAGTGCTGTCTATCGGTGCTCATCGATGCTGTCTATCAGTGCCCATTAGTTCTGCCTATCAGTGCTCATCAATGCCGCCTATCAGTGCCCATTAGTGTTACCTATCAGTGCTCATCAATGCCGCCTATCCATGCCTATTAGTGTTGCCTATCAGTGCTCATCAATGCCGCCTATCAGTGTCCATTAGTGCAGCCTATCAGTGCTCATCAATGCCGCCTATCAGTTCCTATTAGTGTTGCCTACCAGTGCTCATCAATGCCGCCTATCAGTGCTCATCAATGCCGCCTATCAGTGCTCATCAATGCCGCCTATCAGTGCTCATCAATGCTGCCTATCAGTGCTCATCAATGCAGCCTATCAGTGCTCATCAATGCCGCCTATCAGTGCTCATCAATGCCGCCTATCAGTGCTCATCAATGCCGCCTATCAGTGCTCATCAATGCCGCCTATCAGTGCTCATCAATGCCGCCTATCAGTGCTCATCAATGCCGCCTAAACAGTTTGCTGAAGACAAGCAGACTAAGGACATGGATTACTGGAACCGTCTCCTGTGGTCTGATGAGACCAAGATAAACTTATTTGGTTCAGATGGTGTCAGGCGTGTGTGGTGGCAACCAGGTGAGGAGTACAAAGACAAGTGTGTCTTCCTACAGTCAAGCATGGTGGTGGGAGTGTCATGGTCTGGGGCTGCATGAGTGCTGCCGGCACTGGGGAGCTACAGTTCATTGAGGGAACCATGAATGCCAACATGTACTGTGACATACTGAAGCAGAGCATGATCCCCTCCCTTCAGAGATTGGGCCGCCGGGCAGTATTCCAACATGATAACGACCCCAAACACACCTCCAAGACGACCACTGCCTGGCTAAAGAAGCTGAGGGTAAAGGTGATGGACTGGCCAAGCATGTCTCCAGACCTAAACCCTATTGAGCATCTGTGGGGCATCCTAAAACGGAAGGTGGAGGAGCTCAAGGTCTCTAACATCCACCAGCTCTGTGATGTCATCATGGAGGAGTGGAAGAGGTGTACTCACTTTTGTTGCCAGCAATTTAGACATTAATGTCTGTGTGTTGAGGGGACAGCAAATTTACACTGTTATACAAGTTGTGAGGGGTGTACTTACTTTTGTGAGATACTGTGTGTGTGTGTATACAGTATATATATCAGTGTTGGGGTTAACGAGTTACAATGTAACGCGTTACGTTAACTACGTTACTTTTTTTGGTAACGTATTAACGTAACACGTTACATCCGTAACATCGGTAAATATGTTACTTTACACGGCTTGAGTAACGCGCTTTCCTGCGTTACCCAAGCCGACATCTCGCGCAGCCGAGGAGGAGGCGGGAGGACCGAGGAGAGCGGGGGATCGTGTGTGGCCGAGGACTCGTAGGAGGCGGGAGGACCGAAGAGAGCGGGGGCTGCGGAGGACTCGGAGGAGGTGGGAGGACAGAGGAGAGCAGGGGGATCGTGTGTCGCCGATGATTTGAAGGAGGCGGGAGGACCAAGGAGAGCAGGGGCTGCGGAGGACTCGGAGGAGGCGGGAGGACCGAGGAGAAGACGCCTGCCACTGCAGGTAAGTGTACTGGTCAATCTGGCATTGAAAGGGTGCACACTGTGGTCAATCTGGGGCACGCTGTGGTCACACTGGGGTAAGATTGGTCACTCTGGCATTGAAAGGGTGCACACCGTGGTCAATCTGGGGGCACACTGGTCACTCTGGCATTGAATGGGTGCACACTGTGGTCAATCTGGGGGCATGCTGTGGTCACTCTGGGGGCACACTGGTCAATCTGGGGGCACACTGGTCAATCTGGCATTGAAAGGGGGCACGCTGTGGTCACTCTGGCATTGAAAGGGGGCACACTGTGGTCAATCTGGGGCACGCTATGGTCAATCTGGGGGCACACTGTGGTCAATCTAGGGGTACACTGGTCACTCTGGCATTGAAAGGGTGCACACTGTGGTCACTCTGGGGGCACGCTGTGGTCAATCTGGGGGCACGCTGTGGTCAATCTGGGGGCACGCTGTGGTCAATCTGGGGGCACGCTGTGGTCAATCTGGGGGCACGCTGTGGTCATTCTGGCATTCTGGCATTGAAATGGGGCACGCTGTGGTCTCTCTGGCATTCTGGCATTGAAAGGGGGCATGCTGTGGTCACTCTGGCATTGAAAGGGGGCACAATGTGGTCACTCTGGCATTGAAAGGGGGCACACTGGGGTCACTCTGGCATTGAAAGGGGGCACGCTGTCGCTGTGGTCACTCTGGCATTGAAAGGGGGCACGCTGTCGCTGTGGTCACTCTGGCATTGAAAGGGGGCACGCTGTCGCTGTGGTCACTCTTGCATTAAAAGGGGGCACACTGTGGTCACTCTGGCATTGAAAGGGGGCACGCTGTGGTCATATATATATAAATAAAACAATAAATATTGTATTTTTTTTTTGTGCACTACAAATAAATATGCGCATTGGAATTTGTTCATATTTTTTTTCAAAAGTAAAGTAAAGTAATAAGTAGTGAAGTTACTTTTCAAATGCAGTAACTAGTAAAGTAATCTCATTACAATTTACAGAAGTAACTAGATACATTTTTTGAGTAACTACCCCAACACTGATATATATATATATAATGTTTGGGGGTTTCAAGTAATTTTCTAGCAAAAGATACTGATTTTAACTTGTAAACAACATGTGTCAGGAATAGGCCCGGTCCTTAACCACTTCTGGACCGAGCATTTTTCTGACATTTGCCGTTTACAAGTTAAAATTATTTTTTTTTTGCTAGAAAATTACTTAGAACCCCCAAACATATATATATATATATATATATATATATATATATATATATATATATATATATTAGGGATGCACCGAAATGAAATTCTTGGCTGAAGCCGAAGCCGAATAATAATGAAATGTTTGGCCGAAGGCCGAATACCAAAACGCGGTGTTTCGCATTTTTTCCATTTATTTTGCCAATTTTTTGTCCTCTCTTGTCCTCTCGTGTCTCTCTCTCTTGTCCTCTCATGTCTCTCTCTCTCTCCCTAAATGTTACTGTAGGGAATGGGATTCAGTGCACACTGCAGCCTTGTACCATAGGGTTAATGTTAGTGACACTGTAGGGATTGGGAAGGATGCTGGGAATGGAAATCAGGAAGCATGCAGGCAGCCTTGTAAATTTTAATTGCAGATACAGGGCACTGGGCAGGTCAGGGTTAATGTGGTAACATCAATTACTCAGTGACAGTCAGTCAGTGTCAGTGTGGACTCGATCAGATTATACAGTGACAGACAGTCTCTCATAGTGGTGGTAGTAGGAGGCTGGAGGTTGACTAGTAGGAGCCTGGAAAGGAGCACAGCCGCATACATACATTACTCACTCGTGCACTGCAGCCCGCCCCACACATTCATTGAGTCTTACTCTCCTCCCTAGTTTTTTCAATGGCACATTCAGGAAGCCAATCACGCCGTGAGTAGCGGCACAGCGGAACCAAACAGGTGTGCAGGCACGCGTGATTGGTTCGCTGTGCAGCTAATCACGGCGTGATTGGCTTCCTGAATGTGCCATTGAAAAAACTAGGGAGGAGAGTAAGACTCAATGAATGTGTGGGGCGGGCTGCAGTGCACGAGTGAGTAATGTATGTATGCTCACCGCTGAAGTGTCCCGGCTTCACGGAAGTCTGAGTCCTCCTGTCCTCCTCCGAGTCCCTTCCCCCCTGTAAATATTGTGACCTCGGCGATATGAATATCGCCTACGGCCACAGAACGATAGTCGATATCATATCGACTATCGTTCAGCCCTATTGTTCGGCACAAAATTATTCGGCCTTTTGACTTATTCGGCCGAACACCGAAAGTGCTATTTTTTCTATTTTCGGCCGAATAATGTTCGGCCGCCGAATATTCGGTGCATCCCTAATATATATATATATATATATATATATATATATATATATATATATATATACACACCAGGGCTTGACAAATTTTCCTGAAATCTAGGAGCTAGCTAAAAAATTTAGGAGCCATTTTTTTTTTTTTTAAACTAACAACCAAGCTTTATTTAATAAAACGGATACTAAATTTACACATAAATACGACTAGAACCCCACTCTCCTCTAGCGCAATTGGATGAAAACAGACTGTCTGTCTCTTTCCATCCGATGCCATCTGATCCGATCCACGGGATGGATAGAAAATAGAACCACCATCCGTCTGCTTTTGGCGGACAGGATCAGATGGCGGCAGATTACTGCTCCATAGAGGAGAATGAAGGGTCCGATCAGGTCTGCCTGAAAAACTGACAGGCGGACCTGATCAGACAGCCCGTGCGAAAGGGGCCTTCGGCTGTGGCATGGCGATGAGGGAAAAAAAAAAAAATAATATTTTATATATATATATATATATATATATATATATATATATATATTATTTTTTTTTTAATAATAATAATTGGAAAAAATATATATATATTTTTTTTTATTTTTTTTAATAATTAAAAAAAAAAAAGAAAAAAATATTATTTAGTTTTTACATTTAAAAAATAAATTAAATTAATAATAAATAACCACACTCCCTGTCAAAGGTAACTAACTGGACAGGGAGATGGCATTGTGAACAGGCAGAGGAAACAGTAATTACAACAGTCATTACTCCCGGCCACCACAAGAGGGCGCCAGTTCCCCATTGGAGGCCTCTCATCTCAAGTAGGCCGAAAAGCCGGGGCCTCAATTTTCGGACGGCCCGGAAGTCCGTGCACTCCGTGCGCGGAAGTCCGTGCAAAAACGACAGGACACCTTCTGCAGGCCACCCCAGGCGCCAGGTCGCTAATTCTAGTCGCAAATGCAACCTGGCGCCCGGGTTTTGTCGAGGCCTGATATACACACACACACACACACACATTTTTTTAGCAGGGACCCTAGAGAATAAAATGGAGATCGTTGCAATATTTTTATCACACCGTATTTGTGCAGCGGTCTTACAAAAGCAATTTTTTTTTTAAAAATACATTTTTTTAAATTAAAAAATAACAAAGACAAAAAAACAAAACAAAAAACAAAATTGAAATAAAAAGTTGGGATTTTATTTGAGGCATTGTCCTACAGAAACTATGTGCCTCCATCCCTAATTGTGTGGATATATAAAGGGGGAGGGGAGTAACATGGTTAGTACCAGATATAAAGCAAACGGCATATTGGGTAAAAAAGGTAATAATGAGTATAATGTATAATATATAATCTAAGATCCATAAACTAGACATTAGTATTATGTAGCCGATTTGCTAAATGTTACTGACAAGAACGGGAAGGGGGGGGGGGGGGGGCGGGACTTTGTATGAGGTGTGTGAGAACGGTTGGCAGATAAACAGTAGAATCAGAAGTACAAAAAAGCAATTTACTGATCCATATCATCATAATATATGACATAACCATGAATGCATGGTACAAACATTGCAATAGAGAACATAATATTTGACAAATCATGCAGAACTTGTAGGATTTGCTTTGGAGAGAAATGTATAATAATGGTTATTGCCATGTATAGAATCCAAGTAGTATTTTTATATCTCATCTTCAACAGTTTCCCATCTGGGTTGTTGTCTGGTCCGGGAGCTGCAAGGCACTCCAGGGGGCCTCCCCCATCCCCCATCGCCCCCTGTCTGGACGCAGGGAGTTGGGGGCGACACCCCGTTGTGCATCGGCATCACTTATTCCGCGCCGTGCGTGTGACGTCATTAACGCCGACACGTGAAGTCCATCTCGCGCTCAAACATTAGGGGGATATTGATATAGAGGGAATTCCGCGCAGATGGATGTAGGTTATTAGTTGGCTGCAGCCTACCCCAAAAATATAGTATAAACTATATCTGCATATTAGGGATTGGTAGGGTAAGTTGGCACTGCCAATACTTATACTAAATGTACGGGAGGACAGTGTGTTTTACATAAACTGGGCAAATATGAATGGTAGAAGATAATAATGTATGTTAGTACTGCCAATGATATAGATAAATGGGAGAGATAATGGTCCTTATAAACGCCCAATAGTTCTGGTATTAACCACTTGCCGACCGAGTACGGTAATAGTACTGCGGCAAAGTGGTTCGTTATCGTCTGACGACGTAGTATTAACGTCGTCAGACACTCCCCCTTCTGGGCGGCGCTTGCGCGCCGCCGGAGGCTCGCTCCCGCTGTTTTCATTCACAGCGGGAGTCGGGCCAGGGGAGGAGCAGCGGCGATCGCCGCTGCTCTGCCCCGATCGCCGGGGATCTAGTGTGGAGATCCGCCCGCTGTGTGTAAACACAGCGGGCGGATCTCCATAGTGACAGGGAGTGACAGATCGGACTGTTCAGCATAGCTGGACATCCGATCTGTCCATGACTCACTCAGTCACCTCCCCCCCTACACGTCCGTAAGCACCAGGCATACATTAACCCCTCCCTCTCCAAACAAATTAACCCCTTCCCTGCCAGTGTCTTTTTTACAGTAACAGTGCATATATATAGCACTGATTACTGTAGAAATGTCACTGGTAACCCCAAAAGTGTCAAAAATGTCAGTCAAGGGTCCGATCTGTCCGCCGCAATGTCGCAGTCCCACAAAAAAAAAAATCGCAGATCGCCGCCATTACGCGTTAAAAAAAAAAACACCAAAAATGACAGAAATCTTTCCCTTTGTTAGTAAACGCAATAACTTTTGCGCAAACCAATCAAAATACGCTTATTGTGATTTTTTTTACCAAACATAGGTAGCAGAAAACAAATTGGCCAAAATTTTTTTAAAAAATTGGTTTTTACATCTTTTTTGGGGGGAATTTCATATAAAAAAATGTTAAAAATATTGTTATTTTTTCAAAATAAACGCTCTTTTTTTGTTTATAGCGCAAAAAGTAAAAATCGCACAGGTGATCAAATACCACCAAAAGAAAGCTCTGTTTGTGGGAAAAAAAGGACGTAAATTTCGTTTGGGTACGGCGTCGCACGACCGCGCAATTGTCAGTTGAAGTCGCACAGCGCCGAATCGCAAAAAGTGGCCTGGACGGAAGACAGCAAAATCCTCCGGTGGTAAAGTGGTTAAGCCACAATTGTGTCACATACAATATTTGGTAAACACTTGACACTAATAAATAATTAATGCTCAATAAATAAGATAAAAATACATAAAATTGATAAACTATGAACAGTGCCTTAAAGCAATAAATATAGTGCAAATGGTTCCAGTGATAAAAGGTGAATCTTGAATAAAAAAATTAAAGGGACTGGTGTAATAAATAATATAAACACTAGGTGGCAGTGCTAGTGTAAAATGGCAAATATAGATATCCAAGTGAGAATTATTAAATAATTATATATATATATACACGTGGTAAAATGTGCCAAGTGATATATTTCAATCACTTAAAAATTAGGTTAATAAATATATATCTCTAAAAATACCCCGGTGTAATAGAAGTATGGATATCCAGGTGAAAAATAATATAATTAAAAGTATATATATATATATATATATATATATATAGTGAATTGTGCCAAGTGGAATAAACAGGTGTTTGGGATCTCTAAAAAACTCTCAATATTATGTTAATATAAATAATATCTGGTGAATTGAATAAATTAAACTTGAAAAAAATTCAGAGAAATAAATAGTCCGTAGTAAATATATAGTGATGTACCGTTTAAAATATCTGTTTATTTATCCTAAATAAACGGTACATCACTATATTGGTGTTTTCTATTTATATACCATCGGATACCGTTTCCAACATTTTGGAGAGCTGCCTTTTGTTACCCTATATTACATACCGCTTGCTTACCAAATAATCACTGGAGGGAGGAAGGGAGATTAAACCCAGGAGGATTGGAGAGCTTCACCGAGATCCATCGAGGGTTCACCCCATTAATTCAACGCTGGTTACCCCTGTAGGGGTGCCGCTCTCTGGTGAGTGCGGGCTATATAGAGAGGGGAGCACGGAATATCCTCACCCGGCACCCACATCCTGAATCCATCACTGGGACTCACCCCCTCCATCTAAGGAATTTTTCGGCACTTTTTTCACACTATTGCTGCACGTTTTGGAGGATCAATATACTGATCATATCTGTGGACTTTTTTTCACTATATATTTTTTTTTCACTATATATTTACTACGGACTATTTATTTCTCTGAATTTTTTTAAACTTTTATTTATTCAATTCACCAGATATTATTTATATTAACACTGGGAAACCCTATGAGAGTTTTTTAGAGATCCCAAACACCTGTTTATTCCACTTGGCACAATTCACTATATATATATATATATATATACTTTTAATTATATTATTTTTCACCTGGATATCCATACTTCTATTACACCGGGGTATTTTTAGAGATATATATTTATTAACCTAATTTTTAAGTGATTGAAATATATCACTTGGCACATTTTACCACGTGTATATATATAATTATTAATAATTTTCACTTGGATATCTATATTTGCCATTTTACACTAGCACTGCCACCTAGTGTTTATATTATTTATTACACCAGTCCCTTTAATTTTTTTATTCAAGATTCACCTTTTATCACTGGAACCATTTGCACTATATTTATTGCTTTAAGGCACTGTTCATAGTTTATCAATTTTATGTATTTTTATCTTATTTATTGAGCATTAATTATTTATTAGTGTCAAGTGTTTACCAAATATTGTATGTGACACAATTGTGGCTTAATACCAGAACTATTGGGCGTTTATAAGGACCATTATCTCTCCCATTTATCTATATCATTGGCAGTACTAACATACATTATTATCTTCTACCATTCATATTTGCCCAGTTTATGTAAAACACACTGTCCTCCCGTACATTTAGTATAAGTATTGGCAGTGCCAACTTACCCTACCAATCCCTATTAGGGGGATATTGTGGTGCCATCATCCTGGATGAGCTATCTTGCCGGTGATGCAGTAGCCTCCTCCCTCTACTGAGCGTGGACGTGATGCTGGGGACCTCATTGTGACCGGCTCTGGGTACACCCTTTGGACACTCCTCACTCACACCTACTTTTCTTCTTCACTTTGTCTTTTCATTATTTGGTTTTAACCACTTGCCGACCGCCGCACGACTATTTACGTCGGCGGTCAGCCCCTCACAGGCAGAGTGACGTAGGGCTGCGTCGCTAGCCTGTGAGAGTCGAGGGAGCGAGCGCGCGCAGCCGGAGGCGCGCTCCCGCTCCCACGTGGTCACGGACCCCCACGCGCGTGTGACTGGCGGACCCGATGTCCGCCAGTCACTCGCGATCGTCGGGTGCCTCCAAAAACGCCTGAAAAAAAAAAGCCTGAAAATCGCGGTAAAAATCGCGGTAAAACGCTACGCTCAAATGTGAATGCAGCCTTAATCCTGTTACAAGAAATGTAAACATCCCTTCTAATAGGAAAAAGCAGGACAGGTCCTCTTTAACCACTTGCCAACTGCCGCAAGTACATATACTGCGGCGGTCACCCCCGGCCAGGCAAAGTGACGTACCGGTACGTCACTAGCTTGTCACTCACTTGTGAGCCAATAGCGGGCGAGCGCGCGCCGCATGCGCCCCCGCCCGTTCCCCAACAAGTCAGTGCGTGTGACCGGCGGACCCGATGTCCGACGGTCACTCGCGATTGTTCGCCGGGAAGGGAGAAAGGCAGGCGGCTGATGTAAACAAAGCCGTCTGTCATTCTCCCCTGTGTAGGAATGGTGATCATACGGTTGTACTATGTAGGACCGTTGATCACTGTTCCTACACCACAAGCCACAGCCAATCACAGTTAGAATCACGCCCCTAGGGACACACATAACCCCTCCCTCTCCAATAAAGTTAACCCCTTCCCTGCCAGTGTCATTATTACAGTAACAGTGCATATGTATAGCACTGATTACTGTAGTAATGTCACTGGTAACCCCAAAAGTGTCAAAAATGTCAGTCAAGGGTCCGATCTGTCCGCCGCAATGTCGCAAAAAAAAAAAAAAAAATCGCAGATCACCGCCATTACGCGTTAAAAAAAAAAAAACCAAAATGAATAAAATCTTTCCCCTAGTTAGTAAACGCAATAACCTTTGCACAAGCCAATCAAAATACTCTTATTGAGATTTTTTTTTTACCAAACATATGGTAAAAAAAAAAAAAATTGGCCCAAAATGTTTAAAAATTTTGATTTTTACTTTTTTTTTGGGGGGGGAATTTCATATAAAAAAATGTGAAAAATATTATTTTTGAAAAATTTACGCTCTTTTTTTGTTTATAGCGCAAAAAGTAAAAAATCGCAGAGGTGATCAAATATCACCAAAAGAAAGCTCTGTTTGTGGGGAAAAAAAGGACGTCAAATTCGTTTAGGACGACCGTGCAATTGTCCGTCAAAAATCACGCAGTGCCGAATCGCAAAATAGGCCCTGGTCAGGAAGGGGGTAAAATCTTCCGGGGCTTAAGTGGTTAACTACCATTCATCATTCACCTATTTTTCCCCCTTTTTTCTCTATTTTTTCACCATTATGGTTTATTATCTTTCATCATCTTTCACCCTTCGGGACTCATATTTTTCTGGCAATCACAGGCGCATTTCTTCATGGTTACTTTCCCTCTGGGATGGGATCTCCCCCTATATGTGTCACCATAGTATTCCAATACTTCCATTGTAACATATTCAGGGCCGATCCTGGGGGTCACAGGCGCCTGGGTGCAGAAATATTTTTGGTGCCCCCCGTGTGGGCGTGGTTATCTTACTAACTCCTCCCCTTTAAAATGGTAGCGGGCGCTGTGATGGCAGGCGGGCAGGTACTGTGGTGGGCAGAGGGGAGAGGGCACTGTGGGGTCTGTCAGGTGTCAATGAGACCTGAGGGGCTGGCTGAGGCAGTGAGGCCTGAGGGGCCTAATGAGGCAGCGAGGCCTGAGGGGCTTAATGAGGCAGTGAGGCCTGAGGGGCCTAATGAGGCAGCGAGGCCTGAGGGGCCTAATGAGGCAGTGAGGCCTGAGAGGCCTAATGAGGCAGTGAGGCCTGAGGGGCCTAATGAGGCAGCGAGGCCTGAGGGGCCTAATGAGGCAGCGAGGCCTGAGGGGCCTAATGAGGCAGTGAGGCCTGAGGGGCCTAATGACGCAGTGAGGACTGAGGGGCCGGCTGAGGTAGTGAGGCCTGAGGGGCCGGCTGAGGTAGTGAGCTGCCTTCAATAAAATAGTTGTCGTCGTTTTCTTGGTCAATGTTACCTTACCTGAAGCAGCAGCAGAGCAGACCAGGCAGATCGATGTGACTTTCTTCAGGGGCAGGACACAGACATCTTCTTCCTCTTCTCTTCTTCACTTCATGCGGGCACGACTGAGGCAGGTCACGCGGTCTTCTTTCGCCTCAGCGCGCCTCTGGAGGGGGTGGGGGTGGAGCGCCAGCCAGCCCGCCCACAACACTGTTCACTTGCGGAGGAATAGGTTCCGCCTCCGCATACCCTCGTCACTTCCGCCCCGGTGCGCGTGCGCACAAGGCATTCTGGAGGAGAAGAGATTGTCAGGGCCTGACATTCCGCTGAGAAGAGTTCTTACAGGGGGCGGGGCGGGGCGGGAGGCGGTAGATGCAAATATCATCTAGTTCTTACAGGAGGCGGGGAGGATTAGAAAACATCGAGTTCTTACAGGGGGCGGGGCAGGGAGGATTTGGAGACTTGCGGCCGTGTAATAAATGTATTAAAAAGTAGTTCCTTCGGTACCGCTGTATACTAAATAATAAAATAATGAATATTACTATTAAAAAAAAAAAAATTATATACACACACATATTCCTTCGGTACTGCATACTAACTAATAAAACAATAATAATAAAGTAATGAATATTAGCATTAAAAACAATTATATACACACACATACATATATGTATATATATATATATATATATATATATATAAGAATAAAATATATATATATATATATATATATATATATATATAACTAAAAAAAAAAAAATATATATATATATATATATATATATATATATATATATATACATACATATATACACATACACACTAAAGATAAATATTAAAAACCAAATATGAAATATCAGTATTAGAAAAAAAATTATATATATATATATGTGTGTGTGTAATTTATTTATTTTTTATTCTGATATTTCATATTTGGTTTTTAATATTTATCTTTAGTGTGTATGTGTATATATGTATGTATATATATATATATATATATATATTTTTTTTTTCTTTTTTTTTATTCTTCTATATATATATATATATATATATAAATTATATATATATATATATATATATATATATATATATATATATGTGAATAAAAAAAAAAATATATATATACATATATATACATACATATATACACATACACACTAAAGATAAATATTAAAAACCAAGTATGAAATATCAGAATAAAAAATAATTAATTACACACACACATATATATATATATATATATATATATATACATTTTTTTTATTCACATATATATATATATTTTTTTTTTTTTCTAATACTGATATTTCATATTTGGTTTTTAATATTTATCTTTAGTGTGTATGTATATATTTTATATATATATATATATTTTTTTTTTATTCATATCTATCTATATATATACATATATATATATATATATATATATATATATATGAATATAGAAGAATAAAAACATATATATATATTTAAGATAAATATTAAAAACCAAATATGAAATATCAGAATAAAAAAAAATTAATTACACACATATATATATATATATATATATATATATAGATTATATATATATATATATATATATATATATATATATATATAATGTGTGTAATTATTTTTTTTTATTCTGATATTTCATATTTGGTTTTTAATATCTGTATATATATATGTATATATGTATATATATATAATTTTTTTTTTTATTCTTATATATATATATATATATATATATATATATTTTTTTTATTCTTCCATTTATATATATGGAGGAGTGGGGGGCCTGTCATGTTACTATAGGTGCAGTCACGGTAGGGAAAGTAGAGGGGCCACAGCTCAGGCCCTGAATAAGTCCAGGGTCCCAAATTTGGCAAAGAGATAGGGGACAGCCCGGGAGGAGGAGCGGGGCTGGAGGCCACCGGTCTCCCGCGGGGCGCGCTCCTAGGGCGGACCCGGCCGCAACGGACCTGCCGGCCATCCCGCGGCGTCTGTCTGGCCGTCTGGAAGCTGATTCGGGTCCTGGCAGACTCACCTGGCCCTCTGCGGTGGAGGTCCGGCGGCCCGGAGGCGGGGCGCCTCCGACCGCGGGGGCTGCAGGGAACCGCCGCCTGGTCGGCGGGGCCGGCGCTCCCGAGGCGGACGGGAGGGGGGCGAGGCGCCCTGGGCGGTGGGCCAACATCTGTCGCTTCGCCGTGGTCAAGGGCTCCAAGAAACCACCCTCTCATATATCCGCAGCAGCAATTCCCTCCGACCCCCCCCCCGCCCGACCGGAGTTCCAGACGCGACCCACCGAAAACCTGAATTTCGGTCCGCTCCCCTGGAACTCCCTGCCGCCCCCGGCCAGCAAATCCAACCTCATCCGCCACTTCCGCGGGCCGCTGGCGGAAAATTGCGCAAAGTCCCGGGGGCCAGCTTGGATCGCGCGGCCAGCATGGTGCAGGGAGCCGTTTCGAGGCCGGAGGACGGCAAAGTCCCACACCGTGCCAGGGTGTCTCTCAGGTCACCCTGGCACGGAAGCCTACTTCTCCCCACTGACGCCAAGAGCCACGGCCAGCAGGGCTAGCAGCTCCAGGCTCTCCCCGCCGGTCACCCTGACATGGAAGCCATTTTTTCCCCTTTGACTTTTTCAAGTTTTTGGCCCCCGGGGGGTACGGCCGGAGGTGGCCTTGACATGCCCCCTTAAGGGGACTTCCCAGAGGGGGTCCCGAACCCCCGGCCCACCGAGTTTCACGTCCCTGCCGCCTACGGTTCCAGAGATATCGACCGGTAAAAACCGCAAGTTCAATCCGCCGAGGCCGCGGCTAAATCGCGGCATCCCCGACCGCCGGGGGCTCCCGCGTCCGGGGTCGGTTCTCCCCCTCCGCTTCCAGCTGGGAACCCCAAATTTTTCAGGGAGGTCGCCCGCCCCCCTGGCGACGTTAAACGCAGAGCTCGAACCGACTCCTTGACTCTCGGGGTCCGGAGTTAAGGCGGGTGTCCCAAAAACCGCAAGTTCCGTCCGCCCGGGCTGCGGGAAGCCGGCGGCTAAATCGCGGCACGCCGCCCGTGGCGTTCCCGGCCGCCGGGGGCTCCCGCGTCCGGGGGTCGGTCCTCCCCGCCCGTTTCACCCAGAGACCCCGAACTTTCACCAGACCTAGAGGGGTTCCTCGACCCCTGGCCCACAGAGTTTCGCGTTCCTGCCGCCCGTGGCGTCCCCAGCCGCCGGGGGCTCCTGCGGCCAGGGTCGGTTCCAGCTAGGGACCCCAAATTTTTCAGGGAGGTCGCACGCCCCCCCTGGCGATGCAAAACACGGAGCTCGAACCTCCGGTCGCCCCGGGGTCCGGAGTTAAGGCGGGTGTCCCAAAGCTTTTGAACATCCGGACTTTGGACTTATTCTTGGACCCAGAGAGACAGAGCCAGCGGGTGCCTCGACGCACAGCCTACCCGGGTGCAGGGCCGGACTGGGAATAAAATTCAGCCCTGGAAAAAATTTCATACCAGCCCCATAGCATTATTATACCTGCCCAACAGAATAACGCCATTATTTTCTTGTTCATAAAAGGGAAAACCATGCATTTTAAAGCAAATTTGAAGAGTGTATTATATACAGATAAGATAGATATGAAAGCATATAGGGCTTTATATATAAAAGAGCAAATTCTAGTTAAAAGTGGTAAAAGTGCGGACATGGTAAAGGAAATGTCAGAGGCTGTGCGGACATGGTACAGGACATCAGGGCCTGTGAGGACATGATACAGGACATCAGGGCCTGTGAGGACATGATACAGGACATCAGGGCCTGTGCGGACATGGTACAGGACATCAGGGCCTGTGCGGACATGGAACAGGACATCAGGGCCTGTGCGGACATGGAACAGGACATCAGGGCCTGTGCGGACATGGAACAGGACATCAGGGCCTGTGCGGACATGGTACAGGACATCAGGGCCTGTGCGGACATGGTACAGGACATCAGGGCCTGTGCGGACATGGTACAGGACATCAGGGCCTGTGAGGACATGATACACGACATCAGGGCCTGTGAGGACATGATACAGGACATCAGGGCCTGTGCGGACATGGTACAGGACATCAGGGCCTGTGCGGACATGGTACAGGACATCAGGGCCTGTGCGGACATGGTACAGGACATCAGGGCCTGTGCTGACATGATACACGACATCAGGGCCTGTGCGGACATGGTACAGAACATCAGGGCCTGTGCGGACATGGTACAGGACATCAGGGCCTGTGCTGACATGATACACGACATCAGGGCCTGTGCGGACATGGTACAGGACATCAGGGCCTTAGCGGACATGATACAGGACATCAGGGCCTGTGCGGACATGATACAGGACATCAGGGCCTGTGCGGACATGGTACAGGACATCGGGGCCTGTGAGGACATGATACACGACATCAGGGCCTGTGCGGACATGATACAGGACATCAGGGCCTGTGCGGACATGGTACAGGACATGAGGGCCTGTGAGGACATGATACAGGACATCAGGGCCTGTGAGGACATGATACACGACATCAGGGCCTGTGAGGACATGATACAGGACATCAGGGCCTGTGCGGACATGGTACAGGACATCAGGGCCTGTGCGGACATGGAACAGGACATCAGGGCCTGTGCGGACATGGAACAGGACATCAGGGCCTGTGCGGACATGGTACAGGACATCAGGGCCTGTGCGGACATGGTACAGGACATCAGGGCCTGTGAGGACATGATACACGACATCAGGGCCTGTGCGGACATGGTACAGGACATCAGGGCCTGTGCGGACATGGTACAGGACATCAGGGCCTGTGAGGACATGATACAGGACATCAGGGCCTATGAGGACATGATACACGACATCAGGGCCTGTGAGGACATGATACAGGACATCAGGGCCTGTGCGGACATGGTACAGGACATCAGGGCCTGTGCGGACATGGTACAGGACATCAGGGCCTGTGCGGACATGGTACAGGACATCAGGGCCTGTGCTGACATGATACACGACATCAGGGCCTGTGCGGACATGGTACAGGACATCAGGGCCTGTGCGGACATGGTACAGGACATCAGGGCCTGTGAGGACATGATACACGACATCAGGGCCTGTGCGGACATGGTACAGGACATCAGGGCCTGTGCGGACATGGTACAGGACATCGGGGCCTGTGAGGACATGATACAGGACATCAGGGCCTGTGAGGACATGATACACGACATCAGGGCCTGTGAGGACATGATACAGGACATCAGGGCCTGTGCGGACATGGTACAGGACATCAGGGCCTGTGCGGACATGGTACAGGACATCAGGGCCTGTGCGGACATGGTACAGGACATCAGGGCCTGTGCGGACATGGTACACGAACACAAACCTATACCCTCCCCAACCATACAATCCCATATATACGATCCTATACCCGCCCCCTACCATACAATCCCATATACACGATCCTATACCCGCCCCTACCATACAATCCCATATATACGATCCTATACCCACCCCTACCATACAATCCCATATACACCATCCTATACCCTCTCCAACCATACAATCCCATATACACAATCCTATACCCTCTCCAACCATACAATCCCATATACACAATCCTATACCCTCTCCAACCATACAATCCCATATACACAATCCTATACCCTCTCCAACCATACAATCCCATATACACAATCCTATACCCTCTCCAACCATACAATCCCATATACACGATCCTATACCCTCCCCTACCATACAATCCTATACCCGCCCCTACCATACAATCCCATATACACCATCCTATACCCGCCCCTACCATACAATCCCATATATACGATCCTATACCCGCCCCTACCATACAATCCCATATACACGATCCTATACCCTCCCCTACCATACAATCCCATATACACAAACCTATACCCTCCCCAACCATACAATCCCATATATACGATCCTATACCTGCCCCTACCATACAATCCCATATACACAATCCTATACCCGCCCCTACCATACAATCCCATATACACGATCCTATACCCGCCCCTACCATACAATCCCATATATACGATCCTATACCCACCCCTACCATACAATCCCATATACACCATCCTATACCCACCCCAACCATACAATCCCATATACACAATCCTATACCCTCTCCAACCATACAATCCCATATACACAATCCTATACCCACCCCAACCATACAATCCCATATATACGATCCTATACCCACCCCAACCATACAATCCCATATATACAATCCTATACACCGCCCCTACCATACAATCCCATATACACGATCCTATACCCTCCCCAACCATACAATCCCATATATACGATCCTATACCCTCTCCAACCATACAATCCCATATACACAATCCTATACCCTCCCCAACCATACAATCCCATATACACAATCCTATACCCTCCCCAACCATACAATCCCATATATACGATCCTATACCCACCCCAACCATACAATCCCATATACACAATCCTATACCCACCCCAACCATACAATCCCATATACACAATCCTATACCCTCCCCAACCATACAATCCCATATATACGATCCTATACCCTCTCCAACCATACAATCCCATATACACAATCCTATAGCCTCCCCAATCATACAATCCCATATACACAATCCTATACCCTCCCCAACCATACAATCCCATATACACAATCCTATACCCTCCCCTACCATACAATCCTATACCCGCCCCTACCATACAATCCCATATACACAAACCTATACCCTCCCCAACCATACAATCCCATATATACGATCCTATACCTGCCCCTACCATACAATCCCATATACACAATCCTATACCCGCCCCTACCATACAATCCCATATACACGATCCTATACCCGCCCCTACCATACAATCCCATATATATGATCCTATACCCACCCCTACCATACAATCCCATATACACCATCCTATACCCACCCCAACCATACAATCCCATATATACGATCCTATACCCTCTCCAACCATACAATCCCATATACACAATCCTATACCCACCCCAACCATACAATCCCATATATACGATCCTATACCCACCCCAACCATACAATCCCATATACACAATCCTATACCCTCCCCAACCATACAATCCCATATACACGATCCTATACCCGCCCCAACCATACAATCCCATATACACAATCCTATACCCTCTCCAACCATACAATCCCATATATACGATCCTATACCCGCCCCAACCATACAATCCCATTTACACGATCCTATAGCCTCTCCAACCATACAATCCCATATACACAATCCTATACCCACCCCAACCATACAATCCCATATACACAATCCTATACCCTCCCCAACCATACAATCCCATATACACAATCCTATACCCGCCCCAACCATACAATCCCATATACACAATCCTATACCCTCTCCAACCATACAATCCCATATATACGATCCTATACCCGCCCCAACCATACAATGCCATTTACACGATCCTATAGCCTCTCCAACCATACAATCCCATATACACAATCCTATACCCATCCCAACCATACAATCCCATATACACAATCCTATACCCTCCCCAACCATACAATCCCATATACACAATCCTATACCCTCCCCAACCATACAATCCCATATACACAATCCTATACCCTCCCCAACCATACAATCCCATATACACAATCCTATACCCACTGTTGATCCAGAGGAAGGCGAAAAACCCAGCAAAGCATGATCCAATTTTCTACAGCCGGGTAAAAAATTCCTTCCTGATCCCGCGAGAGGCAATCAGATATTCCCTGGATCAACTTTACCTTTAACTTTACCGCCGCTTTTCCCTGACGGTCAGGAATCGAGTGTGGAAATCCGCCCGCTTGTGTAAACAAAGTGGGCGGATCTCCTAAGTGACAGACAGTGACAGATTGCAGGGTTCAGCATAGCTGAACATGCGATCTGTCCTTGTGTCACACAGTCCCCTCCCCCCACACACATCAGTAAGCACCAGGCATACATTAACCCCTCCCTCTCCAATAAAATTAACCCCTTCCCTGCCAGTGTCATTTTTACAGTAACAGTGCATATTTATAGCACTGATTACTGCAGTAATGTCACTGGTACCCCCAAAGGTGTCAAAAATCTCAGTCAGGGGTCCGATCTGTCCGTCACAATGTCGCAGTCCCGCTAAAAAAAAAATCGCAGATCGCCGCCATTACTCGTTAAAAAAAAAAAAACACCAAAAATGACAGAAATCTTTCCCTTAGTAAACGCAATAACTTTTGCGCAAACCAATCAAAAAACGCTTAATGCGATTTTTTTTTTTTTTTTTACCAAACATATGGCCAAAAATGATAAAAAATATTGATTTTTACATTTTGGGGGGGGGGGGGGATTTCATATAAAAAAATGTGAAAAATATTGTTGTTTATAGCGCAAAAAGTAAAAATCGCACAGGTGATCAAATACCACCAAAAGAAAGCTCTATTTGTGGAGAAAAAAGGACATGAATTTTATTTGGGTACAGCGTCGCACGACCGCGCAATTGTCAGTTAAAGTCACGCAGTGCCGAATCGCAAAATATGGCCTGGTCAGGAATGGGATAAAACCTTCCGGTCATAAAGTGGTTAAAAATACGCTCATTGAGAATTTTTTTGCCAAAGACATGTAGCTAAATACAATTTGGCCTAAATATATGACAAAAATTGAATATATTGCATATTTTGTAACTGTCAAAGTAGAGGAATATTGTTCTTTTTTCAAAATTTTTGCATTTTTTTTTATTATTATCGTAAAAAGTAGAAATCGCACAGGTGATCAAATACCACCAAAAGAAAGCTCTGTTTGTGGGAAAAAAGGACGTAAATTTAGTTTGGGTACGGCGTTGCATGACCGCGCAATTGTCAGTTAAAGTCGCACAGCGCTGAATCGCAAAAAGTGGCCTGGGCGTAAGACAGCAAAATCCTCCGGTGGTAAAGTGGTTAACTGACAATTGCGCGGTCATGCAACGCCGTACCCAAACGAAATTTAGATCATTTTTTTAACACAAATACAGCTTTGTTTTGGTGGTATTTGATCAGCGCTGGGATTTTTATTTTTTTTTATTATATTTTTGTACTTTCTGTTACAAAACCTATCCAATAAAAAAATAAAAATCTAAATTTCTTCATAAATTTTGGCCAAAATGTATTCTGCTACATGAGAAAACCAAAATTTCTATCTAAAAAAATTAGCATATCATGAAAGGGTTCTCTAAACGAGCTATTAACCTAATCATCCGAATCAACTAATTAACTCTAAACACCTGCAAAAGATTCCTGAGGCTTTTAAAAACTCCCAGCCTGGTTCATTACTCAAAACCGCAATCATGGGTAAGACTGCCGACCTGACTGCTGTCCAGAAGGCCATCATTGACACCCTCAAGCAAGAGGG
Source organism: Pelophylax lessonae (assembly GCF_965119305.1). Classification (NCBI taxonomy): domain Eukaryota; kingdom Metazoa; phylum Chordata; class Amphibia; order Anura; family Ranidae; genus Pelophylax; species Pelophylax lessonae. Next base: position 740,961,820 of record NC_138769.1, on the reverse strand, counting down.
TAAGACACAGAAAGAAATTTCTGAACGAATAGGCTGTTCCCAGAGTGCTGTATCAAGGCACCTCAGTGGGAAGTCTGTAGGAAGGAAAAAGTGTGGCAGAAAACGCTGCACAACGAGAAGAGGTGACCGGACCCTGAGGAAGATTGTGGAGAAGGACCGATTCCAGACCTTGGGGGACCTGCGGAAGCAGTGGACTGAGTCTGGAGTAGAAACATCTAGAGCCACCGTGTACAGGCGTGTGCAGGAAATGGGCTACTGGTGCCGCATTCCCCAGGTCAAGCCACTTTTGAACCAGAAACAGCGGCAGAAGCGCCTGACCTGGGCTACAGAGAAGCAGCACTGGACTGTTGCTCAGTGGTCCAAAGTACTTTTTTCGGATGAAAGCAAATTTTGCATGTCATTCGGAAATCAAGGTGCCAGAGTCTGGAGGAAGACTGGGGAGAGGGAAATGCCAAAATGCCTGAAGTCCAGTGTCAAGTACCCACAGTCAGTGATGGTCTGGGGTGCCATGTCAGCTGCTGGTGTTGGTCCATTGTGTTTTATCAAGGGTAGGGTCAATGCAGCTAGCTATCAGGAGATTTTGGAGCACTTCATGCTTCCATCTGCTGAAAAGCTTTATGGAGATGAAGATTTCATTTTTCAGCATGACCTGGCACCTGCTCACAGTGCCAAAACCACTGGTAAATGGTTTACTGACCATGGTATTACTGTGCTCAATTGGCCTGCCAACTCTCCTGACCTGAACCCCATAGAGAATCTGTGGGATGTTGTGAAGAGAAAGTTGAGAGATGCAAGACCCAACACTCTGGATGAGCTCAAGGCCGCTATCGAAGCATCCTGGGCCTCCATAACACCTCAGCAGTGCCACAGGCTGATCGCCTCCATGCCACGCCGCATTGAAGCAGTCATTTCTGCAAAAGGATTACCGACCAAGTATTGAGTGCATAACTGAACATAATTATTTGAAGGTTGACTTATTTTGTATTAAAAACACTTTTATTTATTGGTCAGATGAAATATGCAAATTTTTTGAGATAGGAATTTTGGTTTTTCATGAGCTGTATGCCAAAATCATCAATATTAAAACAATAAAAGGCTTGCACTACTTCAGTTGTGTGTAATGAATAGAAAATATATGAAAGTCTAATGTTTATCAGTACATTACAGAAAATAATGAACTTTATCACAATGTGCTAATTTTTTGAGAGGGACCTGTATATATACACTGGAATTTTTATTTTTTTTTATATTAGTAATGGTGTTGATCAGCGACTTCTAATCAAACTGTAATAGTGCCATGGGTGTCCGCAGAACTTTTGTTTTGGGGGGGTGGGGTTACCTATGCTCAGCCCCTTTTCGACATTGTCATAAAGGCGATGTCAGTCACCACGACTCACGGATATTTATTTTTTAAGGGGAAACGGTAGAATTTTTTTTAAAAGCATTTGTTAACCACTTAAGCCCCGGAAGATTTCACCCCCTTCCTGACCAGGGCCTATTTTGCGATTCAGCACTGCGTGACTTTAACGGACAATTGCGCGGTCGTGCAACGCTGTACCCAAATGAAATTGACGTCCTTTTTTTTCCCACAAATAGAGCTTTCTTTTGGTGGTATTTGATCACCTGTGCAATATTTTTTTTTTTTTTTGATCATGCGCTATAAACAAAAAAAAGAGCGTCAATTTTGCAAAAATAACAATATTTTTCACATTTTTTTTATATGAAATTCCCCAAAAAAATGTAAAAATCAAAAATTTTTTAACATTTTCGCCAATTTGTTTTCTGCTACTTATATTTGGTAAAAAAAAATTGCAAAAAGCGTATTTTGATTGGTTTGCACAAAAGTTATCACGTTTACTAACTACGGGAAAGATTTTTGTTATTTTTGTTGTTTTTTTTTTTTTAACGCGTAATGGCGGTGATCTTTTTTTTTTTTTGCGGGACTGCGACATTGTTGCGGACAGATCGGACCCTTGACTGACACTTTTGGGGTTACCAGTGACATTTCTACAGTAATCAGTGCTATACATATGCACTGTTAATGTAAAATGACACTGGCAGTGAAGGGGTTAACTTTATTTGAGAGGGAGGGGCTGTGTGTATCCCTAGGGGTGTGATTCTTACTGTGATTGGCTGTGGCTTGAGGTGTATGAACAATGATCAACGGTCCTACATAGTAGATCCGTCTGATCACCATTCATACACAGGGGAGAATGACAGGCGGCTTGTTTACATCAGCCGCCTGACTTTCTCCCTCTCCCCCCGACAATCGTAGTGTGACCGGCGGACATCGGGTCCGCCGGTCACACGCGCGGGGGGGTGGTCCGTGACCGCACGGGAGCAGGAGCGCGCCTCCGGCGGCGCGCGCGCTCCCCAGAGCCTCACAGGCAAAGTGACGTACCGGTATATCTACTTGCGGCGGTTGGCAAGTGGTTAACCTAAAAAAAAAATGATATTGTTCCTATTCCCCTAAGGGATCCTCAAACTACGGCCCTCCAGCTGTTGCAGAACTACATATCCCATGAGGCATTGTAAAACTCTGACATTCACAGCCATGACTAGGGCATGATGGGAATTGTAGTTCCTGAACAGCTGGAGGGCCGTAGTTTGGAGAGCATGTTTTACAGCACAGTGCTTGTGCTGTGTAACAAATAGAGATTTCTATTGGTGGTATTTGATCTCCGGTGCGATTTATTATTTTTTGCGCTATAAACAAAAAAAGAGCGACAATTCTGTAAGAAAACAATATTTTTTACTTTTTACTATATAACATTCCTAATCATTTTTTTTTTTCATTTTAGGCCAATTTGTTTTCTTCTACATATTTTTGGTTAAAAAAAAATCGCAATAAGCGTATTTTGATTGGTTTGCACAAAAGTTATCGCGTCTGCAAACTAGAGGAAAGATTTATGTCATTTTTATTTATTTATTCTTTACTAGTAATGGCGGCGATCTGCGATTTATAACAGGACTGCGACATTGCGGCGGACAGATCGGACCCTTGACTGACATTTTTGACACTTTTGGGGGGGACCAATGACATTACTACAGTAATCAGTGCTATACATATGCACTGTTACTGTACTAATGATACTGGCAGGAAAGGGGTTAACACCAGGGGCGATCAAAGGGTTAAATGTGTCCCTAGGGGGTGCTTTCTAACTCTGGTGGGGATAGGCTTTTTGCATGAACACAAAGATCTGTGTCCCTAAATAAAAGGACCCAGAGGCGATCAAAGGGTTAGATGTGAACCTAGGGGGTGTTTTCTAACTGTGGGGGGGGGGGCTTGTAAAATCAAGGGAGGAGAATAGGAGGAACACAGGAGCCATGTGATGATTATTTAAATGTGTCCCTAGGGGGTGCTTTATGCAGAAAGTCCATCCCCCTCACAGTTAGAAAGCACCCCCTATGGTTACATTTAAATAATCATCACATGGCTCCTGTGTTCCTCCTATTCTCCTCCCTTGATTTTACAAGCCCCCCCCCCACAGTTAGAAAACACCCCCTAGGTTCACATCTAACCCTTTGATCGCCTCTGGGTCCTTTTATTTAGGGACACAGATCTTTGTGTTCATGCAAAAAGCCTATCCCAACCAGAGTTAGAAAGCACCCCGTAGGGACACATTTAACCCCCCATAGGCTCACATTTAGATGTGAGCCTAGGGGGTGTTTTCTAACTGTGTGTGGGGGGGGGCTTGTGACATCAGGGGAGGAAAATAGGAGGAACACAGGAGCCATGCGATGATCATTTAAATGTGTCCCTAGGGGGTGCTTTCTAACTGTGTGGGGGATGGGCTTGCTGCATGAACACAGGGACCTGTGATCCTAAATAAGAGGATCCCTGTGTCCATAACTGACAGAACAGAGGTCTGTTTTGTTTACAACAGCAGACTGTTGTTCTGTCTCCACGGGGAGCGGATGCCCGGTTGCGGCCGCTGGACCCACGGATCAGCTTCCCCTGTGGTGAATGGGCGTGTGCCCCGCTAGCGGTCCCGGGAAGTGACGTACAGGTACGTAGTTTTGCAGGACAGAGCCGAGCTGCTGCGGTGGGTTAAAGAGCACAAGGGACTCTGTGCATGGAATCGAAGTGCCGTCCCTGAACAATGCCAAGCAGCCATCACTGGAGTGTATATAGACGGGAAGTGATTGCAAAGAGACAGAAGGAGATCAGAGCCTAGACACAACAAAGGGTAGAAATGGTGAAAACAGACAATTCTGATTGGTGATGAGACCTCGGACTTTAGCAGACAATGGGGTTCAGTTGGGGTTCCGGACTTCTTCCCATACGGATATTCTGTCCTCGGATGGCGGCAGCCGACACGCGTTTGAAGTTATAAAATGATGAAGATTAATATTTTGGATTTCTCTTAAAAAAAAAACATTTTTTGTCATTTCTAGGAGGATCTCTGAAAAGAGAAAACAGAGAAGAAGATGTCAGACTGGGGAGAAAGTCGGGGGATTCCACAACACCCCCAGAGATTGAAGCACGGCACCGGGGACTCGGCCGCATATCAGATCTTCCTGGGGGCTCTGGAGTGGATTCCTAATACACAGGTGAGCTGTGACCCCTCCCCCCCGCCTTCACCTGGAGGGGACAAAGGGTTCATTTCCCATCACAATATGTTGTCATGGCAACGCTTAGCTGCAGCGATGCACCGAAACCGAAAATTCTGGATGCACTTGGCCAAAAATCAGAATTGAATTGAAGTTTTTATTTTTATTTAATTCATGGGGCTGATGTTTTTGCAATAAAGTCAATAGGACACGATTTTACATTGAAGTCAATTGGGGACATTTACATGTCAGGGGAGATATTGGTATGAAATGTACATAAAGCAGTGAGCAGGGGAGGGGGTGTTAGGACACAGGTGAAGGTATTGTCACCGGAATAAGTCTATTTATTATTGGTAATGCTCCCCTGCTCTGTGCAATGATACAGAAATCACTGCCTTCTGCTCTCCTGGAAGTCACCCACTGGCACTGTCAGCCTCTCCCTGCTCCCAGTGCCCCCCTAGCAAGCCGGGGGCTACAGAGGAACCTATGCATGTGCACTCCTGAGCCGGGCTGTGTGAGTCCAAAGACGCACACAGCGCTGGTAAGCCAAGAGTGACAGGAGTCAGCTAAGTGTTTGGGGACAGAGGTGCTTCTCACCCTAATCCCTCCATATCCCCAGTGAAATGACTGGCAGGTAATACACACAGCTGGAACAAATCCTCCTACATAAGCTGCACCTCTTTACCTGCAACCCCATTCTCCTCTACAGCCAATCTACATATACATATACTGTATTACCGTCAAATATTTCATGCTTCAGACTGTCTGAACTAATTGGAAATAGTTTGTAATAAGAATATTATTACATCAACAGCGCATAGCTAGTAGCAGGAATAGAAAGTGAGGGATCTTGTTGCCAATAGCCCTGATAATTGTTTGTGTGCAGCCTATGCTGTGGTGTGGTGGATTAGAGCCATCTATGTGCTGCTTTTTGTCAACCACTTATCTTGCCTGTATATATACGTGCAATCAGTGCGTGTTTAAAGTGCTAAAGTTGTGCTGGTTATTAATCTTAAAATAAATTAGTTGACATTTCATAATGAAAAAAAATGTCATATTAGAAAAGATGGATAGTCATATGCATATATTGCTATATACTGATCTATAAATGAGAATACGTATTGACACAGTATTTCATAAATAGATAAAAAACATCTAAATTGCTTTTAAAATGAATAAAGGTGCTCAGTGCCAAAGGAAAATGTCCATATATTTCCAAATGTTAGTTCAAATGGTGATTCAAATAATATTCAATCTTGAATGTGATGGTGGGGTTCAAGACAATCAAAAGTGCATAAGTGATGACACCCTCTGTGCTCCAGTGTGTGAGGGGGGCAATTCAAACTCACCAGATGTTGTTGACCCTCGATACCATACGGCAGGTGGGTGAAAAATGCTTTGTGGTGAGTGTCCAGCGGGGTCCCAGCCGTCCGTGCCCGGGTGGTTCTGGATCCTCAGTCTTTCTCCAGGAGTGGAGATTCCTTGCTGCCGACACCCTGTACAAACACCAGACTGAGGTTAATACCCCCGATTCACAGGAGATTCTTTAAACTAAGTGTGCAGTGCCTGGAGAAAGACTGCAAGACTGAGGATCCAGAACCACCCGGGCACGGACGGCTGGGACCCCGCTGGACACTCACCACAAAGCATTTTTCACCCACCTGCCGTATGGTATCGAGGGTCAACAACATCTGGTGAGTTTGAATTGCCCCCCTCACACACTGGAGCACAGAGGGTGTCATCACTTATGCACTTTTGATTGTCTTGAACCCCACCATCACATTCAAGATTGAATATTATTTGAATCACCATTTGAACTAACATTTGGAAATATATGGACATTTTCCTTTGGCACTGAGCACCTTTATTCATTTTAAAAGCAATTTAGATGTTTTTTATCTATTTATGAAATACTGTGTCAATACGTATTCTCATTTATAGATCAGTATATAGCAATATATGCATATGACTATCCATCTTTTCTAATATGACATTTTTTTTCATTATGAAATGTCAACTAATTTATTTTAAGATTAATAACCAGCACAACTTTAGCACTTTAAACACGCACTGATTGCACGTATATATACAGGCAAGATAAGTGGTTGACAAAAAGCAGCACATAGATGGCTCTAATCCACCACACCACAGCATAGGCTGCACACAAACAATTATCAGGGCTATTGGCAACAAGATCCCTCACTTTCTATTCCTGCTACTAGCTATGCGCTGTTGATGTAATAATATTCTTATTACAAACTATTTCCATATCTACCACCTCAAAAAGGTTTATCACAGCAGCAACCTTTTTAGATATATCTTGGTAAAATATATACATTGGCGCGAGTGTCCCTCTCTATTCACACGTTTGAACTAATTGCTGTTAATATTTCCTTTGAAAAAAATTTCAATAAAAAACATTTTTGGAAACAAACAAATAAATAAATAATAGAATATATACAATAATAATAATAATCTTATATTTTTATTTCAGGATAATAATAATATTAATAATAGTAAATTAGAAATTATTATTAAAAATAGTTTTATTCATTTCTAATTTCATAATTAATAATAATAAAAATCATAATAATAATAATTTAACCTCCCTGGCGGTATGATTCTTTTGGATTTTAGGTGCTGAAAGCGGTACCATTATTTTGCTTGCAATTCTTGTGAATGAGCAGCCCAAACCAACTGTATACATTTATTATTATATATATGTATGTATACAAATATTATGTATACATATAATGTATACAGTTGGTTTGGGCTGCTCATTCACAAGAATTATGTGTGTGTATATATATATTATACACGTGTGTGTGTGTGTGTGTGTATGTATATATATATATATATATATATATTATACACGTGTGTGTGTGTGTGTGTGTGTGTGTGTATGTATGTATATATATACATATATTTACATAAAAAGTACAGTAAAACTGCAGGAAAGGGCACGGGGGGGGGCAATGGAATGTGATTTTTTTTTTTATTTTGAATGGTATCAGTGTGTTTGGTGCATTTTACATTTGAATTTGCCGCCGGTTCCACCCCCTGGCGGACGTCACGTCGCCAGAGACGGAAGCCGGGGCTCGCAGACGATCGTGAGGAAGCTCCGCCGCCGCACACCGCCCGAATTCTTCGCTGGATCCCGGAGAAAAGGTAAGTAAAACCTCTACCAGCATCCAGCGACCTTCCTAGCGCTACCCCGAGTGTGGCTCGGGGTTACCGCTTTTGCCTCTAAAATCTAACCCCGAGTCACGCTCGGGAATACCGCTAGGAAGGTTAAATAGTAACACATACATAACATAAATATTATAGAAATATTTCTAATATACTTTGGCAGGGTGACCCTCCTGCACAAACCGATGTACCCGTACGTTGGCTCGCGCTCTGGGGCGCACATGCCACCAGCTACCCGCTCCTGCTGTGATTGGACACAGCGGGAGCCAATCAGCTGCTCCGGTGGATGCGATGTCCACCGGGACATACTGATTGCACAGAGGAGAGGCAGAACGGCGGTCTGTCAGAGAGGAAGATGGAGATCTTGTGTTTCTGCTAAGCAGGAACATGGATCTCTGCCTTCCCGCAGTCAAGAACCCCTCCCCCCATACAGTAAGCAAGAACTCCCTAGGGCAGTGATGGGGAACCTTGGCACCCCAGATGTTTTGGAACTAGATTTCCCATGATGCTCATGCACTCTGCAGTGTAGTAGAGCATCATGGGAAATGTAGTTCCAAAACATCTGGGGTGCCAAGGTTCCCCATCACTGCCCTAGGAGCACACTTAAGCCTTTGATCGCCCCTGATTTTAACCCCTTCCCAGCCAGTGTCATTAGTACAGTGACATTCTTTTAGCACTGATCACTGTGTTAGTGTCACTAACTCAGATCTATAGCGACTGCACTTGTAGTGCACAGTGGATATGTCTTTAGTAAATCAACCCCTATGTGTCAGATTTGTCAGCCACAATGTCGCAGTCCCGTTAAAAATCGCTGATCAACCCATTACTAGTAAAACAAAAAAAAAATAAATAAAATTCCATAAATATATCCCCTAGGTTTAAAAGCGATATATTTTGCGGAAAGCAATCAATATACACTTATTGGGATTTTTTTTTTACCATAAATATGAATAAATTGGATTTTTTACATTTTTTTATTGGATGTGTTTTGTACAGCAGGAAGTGAAAAAAAATATTGTGTTTTTTTTTTTTTTTCATAATTGTTTTAATTTTTGTTTTATAGCACAAAAAATAAAAGCTGAAGAGGTGATTAAATACCAGCAAAAGAAAGCTCTGTTTGTGGGAAATAAAGGAGATGGATTTTATTTGAAAGAAAAGGACAGAGCGCCTCTAAGTGCAGCCATTATTATTAGGCATAAAACCACAATAAAGGTAGAAGTAATAATAGGCTTGTAAGCTCCGGTGTCATATCGGGAGGTAGGTGTTAGCCCAGGGGTCCTTGTGCCGGTCTGGTGGACTGATGGACACTGTGCAGGGGATCCTCCGTCTTCCGGGTTCGGCTGGGCGCCAAGGACCACGCTGGAACGCAGCGTACGCTGCGTGACGTCGCCGGAGGCAGTAGATTGTATTTGGGTACAGCGTTGCACGACCGCGCAATTGTCATTTAAAAAAACGCAGTGCCGAATGGCAAAAAATAGCCTGGTCATTAAGGGGGTAAAACCTCCCGGTGCTGGAGTGTTTAAGTCTTATTACCTGTCAGTCCTGATCTAGTAGATCATATTTTTCCACTTCCTGTAACAGGGTGACAACATTGCGCATTCTGCAATAGAATCCGGCAGCAGCGTTGTCACCCTGTGGACAGAGTCAAGTTAGATGGACCTCTGATTATAAGTAAAAGAAAAAATACAAATTAAAGCCTCCAGCTAATCATTTTGAGCCATTTTTGTTTTTTTGGGAAACAGGTCTATACTGGATGAATAAAATGTGACCATTGTAAGCACCCCAGTCAGTGTTAAATGCGGTGTACAAATCCCTGCAGCTTATGCTGGACAGCTTGGCACGTTACAAGAAGTGGAAAAGTAAGAGATCTACTGGCAGGATCAGCGGGTAATAACAAAATAGGGACATACTAAAACATTTAATGTGAAAATGGCTTAATGTAGCTTAATGTGTAATAAAGTGCCTAAACCATAACCAATTGCCCTGAAACTTTGCACAGACTAAGTTTTTAACTTTCCTAATCCTTCCTAGAAGTTTCTTGTAGTTTGGTCTTCCAGGAGGCAAACAAGGGACATTAAGCTTGTTTTTTGGGGAGCTTAATGTGGCTTAACGTACAAAAAAGAGCTTAGATGTGAACCAATTTCCCCCAAACTTCACACAATAGAAGACTCTATTGATGCTAAGATAGTCTGAAAATTTCAGATCATTTGGTAAATCACACCAAAAGTTATTCACATTAAGCTATTTTTTTACAATACTAAAACGTTTAGGGCCGGATTTAAAGAAACTGCAGCTTCAAACCTCTATGACGTGTTTCAGTTTCGCCGCGTTCAAATCAATTAACTGGCGCTGCGGCGAATTGGCGAGTAAAACAGCAATAATGAATTCCGCCGTCAGCGGGATTCACTTACGATCGCGGCTTCGCCAATTCGCAAACTTATGTCTTCGTGCTTATAGCAGTTTCACATAGCGATGTGGGCTAGTGGATTAGTGCACACATCACATGTCTGTAATTCATCTCCCTCTGCTGTAGGTTCGAGGCTTACCATCTCCACCTACTTTTTTTATTTTCTTTTTTTGTTTATATTGCTAAAATGTAACGGATTACATCATATATATTGCTAAATAATGTTACACTCAGAAGCGCTTGCAAGCTTACACCATTTTAAGTGTTTTTTTGATCTTGTCTGTGTGTCGAATCGATCTTATGAAGGAAAGTACCAAAGGCAAGTGACCAAACCCCTACCCTACTTCAGGGCAAGATGAAACCTCACAATTTTACCATGGTCTTCTTCCCACATTCCATACAATGTTTAGTTCTTTAGCTATATGTGCTTTTTAGCCTTAACACACTCCATTTTTTCCACCATACAGCTTTATTCTGCACAATAGCTAAGTGCTTTGCAACTTCACTGCAGTTCACAACGTCATGGGTTCAAATCACATCACTACACTTGGGATCTCTTTTCACTCTCATTTTTTTAAACAGTTTTTTTAAACTATCTTGAATTTGGGGGGGGAGGGGGGTGTCCTACCCAAATTTCAAGCACATCAATGGAAACAACACAATTTTGATTTTATGAGTGTGGTCCTAGTTTTATCGAGATGCAATTCTTTACATATTTACCATGGTTCTTACAATTTCTTGACCAATAAACATAGGTGTCTGATATTGGACTCTCTCCATATTTCAACAACACAGGCCCTCATAGTCCAACACTACATTTGCCTCACACCTCAACACAACACTGTCACATCCCTACTCTACATTACAACCCCTCACATCACCAGTACAAGCAGCATGCAAAGTGCAAAACTCCGGCCTTGGCAGCTTAATGGGCCATACACTAACAATTTGTCTAGACTTTTTCCTGTAGACTTAACCAAACCATATAATAGAAGCTCAAACCTCAACACTTTCAATTTGGATGCAATCAGGCAGGCCCTTGCACTACATAGAAAATGTCAATCGGAAGGATAAAGTCTTCTCTAAATCTTACAGTGTGGATGGCCCTTTTGTCTGTAGGCACCCACACAAAACAAAAAAACACATGTTCAATTCTAATGTATTTATTTATTTGAGAATGACAGCAGAAGGAGGGATGCAGCAAAAGAATATTGTCACTCTCCAGTCCGTGTGCCTTTACAGCGCCAGACCACGATCTTTGCTCCATGGCTACGGGATTCTGATGTCTTCCACAACTTCCGGCAGAGTTCAGAATCCATTCTGCACCTCTACCAGCTCATAGGGGACAGGCATGGCAAGGTTGCTGGGCAGCTTCCAAGCCACTTTCGAAGTTCCAGGGTGTTCATGTTGGTCATTGGCCATGTGCCTTACCAAATATCCACTGACCACAAAAGAAAATGAGTGGAGTCCATCAAGGTGGGTTTCTACCACCTACACCCGCAAGCAGTACCACTCCTGGAAAAATAAAACAAAGGATAAGACATTTCATTATGAAAATCACATCTTAATGCCTGTTTGCTTCATTCTGAACTTCATTTAATTTCGACATCACGAGTGAAATAACACATTTTATGCCAACTTACACAAACCAGAAATCATTAATGTAAACATTTGAATACACACCTGTGACGCCAGACAGCCCATCACCACAGGCTTCCCATGGTACGTGCCATGATTCCAAGATGTTGATGTTCTGGAAAATTACAACACCATAAGATACCAAGCAGCCGTTCATGTTATCAATAACTACACAGGTGGCATAGACACAAATAAACACCTGCCAGCTCTTCTCAGCCCTTTACACTATTCACAATACCAACATGTTTATGGTTAGAGGTGCATGTTTTTGCTCAAGTAACACAATTTTACCAATGTTGACTACACTTTATCTACAATGGCAAGTGTCATTGGCAGATGATAATCACCCTCTGTCTCCCTGTGAGTGGCACCTCTGCTAACTAGCTAATTAATACACATGCCCTATCTTGACCGGTTACAGTACTTACATGTAAAGTGGCTAGCAACCAGGGTATTCCGGGTGGCCATACCGGCAGCGGTGCTCCGCCGCCTGGGGGCCGCCGGCTGACGGACCTCTGGCTCCCTCTCCTCCGTCAGCTCCCAAGAATCATCCCGGGCAACGCACATGTTGTGCAACACGCAGCACGCCAGGATGATCTTGGAAGCCTTTGTAGGAGAGTACAGGAGTTCACCCCCAGGCCGGGCCAAGCAGAGAAACCGGGACTTGAGAAGACCTATGGTCAACTCAATGATACTCCGGCTTCTCCGCAAGGCCCTGTTGTAATTCCTCTCTGCTGGGCCCTGGGGGTACCTGATTGGAGCCATCAGCCACGTCAGCTGCGGGTAACCAGCATCCCCTGAAAAATAAGAAAAATATACATTAGTTCTTCCTATCATGTGACTTTAGATGACTCCTCAAAATGGGAGACAATTAGGCATTTTACTAAACAACCTGCTCGTCTGTTTGCAAAAAATCATATGAAACATCTCAACTCTGTCTAACTGCCTAAATCACTAATACAAATGGGAAAAAGGACACACAAAGTGGTGGGTTTCTCTTGCAAGTTCCAACTTGGCCCCTATTTTGTTCCTATTACATTAGCCTAGGTCTTACTTCTGGAATATATCTGCAACTAGAGTGAGGAAACCAATATTGACTCACTTATGCAAAGTACTTTGGGGATATGGCAATACCATTGGAATCATTTGTAGGTTTTCTTTGGGTGGCTAGAGGACACCATTTACACATTGGTTAACCACCTTCATTGGACTCAAAGACAACTTTGCAAATCTTTCTTTTGTGAGCTGCTAAGCTGCTGATCTGGTTGTGTGTGAACAGCCTGACAACTAATAACACATCCATTTTAGGTAGGCTTTGCTTAAATCAGGGTGTACACCGATGTAGCTTATTCCTATGTCTATGTAATCTTACAGTTTATGTTGTTAAGACAAAATACTTTACCAATAAGCCACCCTTCGGGCATTTGTCCACTTTCAAACACCTCGTACAGAGTACTTGTTCTTAACATACTGGAATCATGGCACGACCCTGGGTGACCAGTGTTGACACTCATGATGCGCTGTTTGGCGTCACACACTAATTGGACGTTCACAGAGTGGTACTGCTTGCGGTTCCGGTATTCACTTTCGTGGCTCCTTGGGGGCCTAATGGCTATGTGGGTGCCATCGATTGCCCCTAGGATTTGCGGCATGTGTGCCCGCCGGTAGAAACCCAACTTGACTTCATTCCACTCATTTTCATTCTGTGGCCAGTGGATAAAATTGGGCACTATATCCACTATGGCATTAATGACCAACATGAACACCCTTGAAACTGTGGGCTGGCTAATGCCCATGATACTTCCCGAAGTGGCTTGGAAGCTGCCACGCCCTAAAATATACAAAGTGGCCAGCAATCTGGCCATGCCGGGCACCGCATGGCCGCGCTGTGTGTCCGGGTCAATTTTCTCTGCTATGAGCTGGTAGAGGTGTAGAATAGTTCCTCGCTCGAGCCGGAACTTCCTCCTGACATCAGAATCCCGCAGCTTGTCCAAATAGATCCTTGGAGCAAAAATGCGTGGCTGGCGAGGTAAGGGCACACGGACTGGAGGTGCTGCTGCTGGAGGTGCTGCTGCTGCTGCTGCTGCAGCTTCCCCACCTTCTGCGGCCTCCTGTGCCAGGGCCTCCTCAAACAAGGCACCAATAAATGCCAGCATTGCACCATCTAATGCGTCTGGGATATCGTCCTCCATTTTGAACGCGCAAATTCGCGAATGCGCAGATATATATAGAAACGGCCGCTAATTATCACACCTGTGAGCCAGCTATAAAAGGAGCACATGGCCAATATGGCTGCTGGATGTTATAGATCGATGTTTCTTATGTGCTAGCAAGACCCTGTGACCCACAACCTACATTATCTGGAGGTAAGACAATTGTATCTCTCTCTCCCAAAAAAAAGGAAGGAGACAATTTGTACTTATCTTGGGTGTGCTTAAGTTGTCTATGGTGAATCCCCTCCAACCCACAATAGCTTGGGAACCCCTCAAGTGTCTTTTAATCATTGGCAGTTGGCCCCATGTGCATGTGGTTTGGACATGTGTTTTCTCATGTTTGTTAAAGGTGTGCAGTCTAGATTTGGCATCTAAACCTGCCCCCTTACCTTCCCAGCTTCCAAAGACACCATTTTTGCTTTCCTGATAACTGTAATTTATTATGTGCACGTATGTAGGTCATGCGATTTCTCATGTATGTTTAATGTTTGCAGCCTCCTTTTGCCTATAAAGGATTACACCACCACCACCACCACCACTGTGTTTGTGCCATTAGGTAAGTGTTTGGAGGGCCTCGTGTGATTTGTACCCCTATGCGTTTTCTTATGTGTTTTTTTTTTACATTTCTTTGCAGCCTCTTCTGCTCTTTGCCACCACCACCACCACCACCACCACCACCACTGTGTTTGTGCCATTAGGTAAGTGTTTGGAGGGCCTCGTGTGATTTGTACCCCTATGAGTTTTCTTATGTGTTTTTTTTTCCATTTCTTTGCAGCCTCTTCTGCTCTTTGCCACCACCACCACCACTGTGTTTGTGCCATTAGGTAAGTGTTTGGAGGGCCTCGTGTGATTTGTACCCCTATGCGTTTTCTTATGTGTTTTTTTTTCCCATTTCTTTGCAGCCTCTTCTGCTCTTTGCCACCACCACCACCACCACCACCACCACCACCACCACTGTGTTTGTGCCATTAGGTAAGTGTTTGGAGGGCCTCGTGTGATTTGTACCCCTATGAGTTTTCTTATGTGTTTTTTTTTTCCATTTCTTTGCAGCCTCTTCTGCTCTTTGCCACCACCACCACCACCACCACCACCACCACCACCACCACCACCACTGTGTTTGTGCCATTAGGTAAGTGTTTGGAGGGCCTCGTGTGATTTGTACCCCTATGCGTTTTCTTATGTGTTTTTTTTTTACATTTCTTTGCAGCCTCTTCTGCTCTTTGCCACCACCACCACCACCACCACCACCACTGTGTTTGTGCCATTAAGTAAGTGTTTGGAGGGCCTCGTGTGATTTGTACCCCTATGAGTTTTCTTATGTGTTTTTTTTTTACATTTCTTTGCAACCTCTTCTGCTTTTTTTGCCACCACCACCACCACCACTGTGTTTGTGCCATTAGGTAAGTGTTTGGAGGGCCTCGTGTGATTTGTACCCCTATGAGTTTTCTTATGTGTTTTTTTTTTCCATTTCTTTGCAGCCTCTTCTGCTCTTTGCCACCACCACCACCACCACCACCACCACCACCACCACTGTGTTTGTGCCATTAGGTAAGTGTTTGGAGGGCCTCGTGTGATTTGTACCCCTATGCGTTTTCTTATGTGTTTTTTTTTTACATTTCTTTGCAGCCTCTTCTGCTCTTTGCCACCACCACCACCACCACCACCACCACCACTGTGTTTGTGCCATTAGGTAAGTGTTTGGAGGGCCTCGTGTGATTTGTACCCCTATGCGTTTTCTTATGTGTTTTTTTTTTACATTTCTTTGCAACCTCTTCTGCTTTTTTTGCCACCACCACCACCACCACCGTGTTTGTGCCATTAGGTAAGTGTTTGGAGGGCCTCGTGTGATTTGTACCCATATGCGTTTTCTTATGTGTTTTTTTTTTTCCTTTTCTTTGCAGCCTCTTCTGCTCTTTGCCCACTACTACCACCACCACCATGACCAAGTCTGTTTGTGCCATTAGGTAAGTGTGTTCTGTAACTGTTCACTAATTATACTGTATATGAAGAGCAATCTGCAAATCCTGTTTTTTCTGTTTTCTCTTTTGTCATTTCAGATTTAGGAGTTTGGGGCTCTTTGCTGCTGCTGGACAGCCAGATTCTCTGCCCACCTCGTGCTCCCATGGCCCCACCCACTGGAAGGATGAGAAGGGGCAGGGTGGCCAGGGGGGCCAGGGGGGCCAGGGGGGGCAGGGGGGGCAGGGGGGGCAGGGTGGGCAGATCGTCTGGCTCTGGTGTGAGGGAGGCTCCAGCTGTATCCATGAGGGAGTCCACCATCCCCATCCCGGAGGAGGAAGCCGGGGGAGGTGTTAACACACCAAGTGGACAAGCTGGCTCTTCTGACAGTAGTCCTGGAGCGGGTCCGTCCACCAGAGTCAGCTTGTCCACATTACCCCGGCTTCCCCGTTTCACCCACAATCAGTGCTGTGCCCTGGTCCACGCCTATATGGCCAGATATCAGGCGATACATGGGACCAGGGCCGCGTCTTACTCAGTAACAGAGAAGAACAGATTGTGGGATGAAATCCGGGATGCTGTAAATGCACTGGGTGAAGCACCTCGCCACCGTGACAGTGTGCGGAAGAAGGTCAACGACATCTGTGGGTCCGTTCGGAAGAAGCTAATTGCATGGGCTGCGGAGGGTCTTTATGACCGTCAAGGTCGGCTGGATGAACGTGCACGAAGTTCTCTCTGGGATTATCAATTACCTTTCTTGAACATCATAGGACCCGATACCATCTTTCCCAGAGAGGACTTAGATTCGGATGCTTTGCACCGAGGTAGGATATTATCTTGGATGTCAATTGTGTGAGTTGTTTGGAAAAGATTAACTACTATCCTATGTGTGACATTAAGAGAATGTGATACTTGCCCTTCCAATTGTCCTTTTTTTGTTTTCCCCAACCTGCAATTTGTTCATCTGTAGCACGGATCTCAGCCCCTCCACAGCCCATGCAGCTTGGCGAACCAGACGGACTCACAGGTGTTGACATCAGTGCTGACCCTCCTCCTGGTAGGTCCAATATCATACTGTGCCAAACAATGTAGATGTTTTTTTTTTGCCAAGATAGCTCATATTGCTATGTCCTTTACAGAAGATCCGCAGCAGGGAACACACCCAGTGCAGCTAGGCCTGGAGGAAGGTGTTGGTATGTCTAGTCAAATAATGTTTTTTTGAATCTTATTAACCCCATTAACACACATGTTTTTTCTTAGGAAAGAGTGTTGCCTTTTAGATGTTTACCCTGCAAAACACAGTTGACAGCATTAATGGGTGCCGTCATTAGTAGGCAGACCAAGCCTTCTTAACCTTTGGGAGGGTTTAGCAAGTGTCCTATGAGCCCAGGAAAGCACTTTTGAATGTTTGGCCTCAATGCTTCATTCATGAAGCTAGGAGGGCAATCTGGCCATAATCATTACTGACTAAGGTTATGTACTAAACATGTTTTTTTTTTTTTTGTTTTTAAAAGAACATCAGGCCCCTCTTGACGTTGCAGCTGGAGTTGGATCAGGAGCTGGCGACGATTCTGCATCCAGTGCTGTGGTATGTGATATAAGGGAACAAGGTGCACATGTAACATTTCAATGGTAGCATTGATTTTGGACTAGATGTGGCTTACATTGTGTGTGTTAAATTAGTGCTATGACATTCTGACGATGCACCAGCACAACAAGAGTTCTATCTTGAACATCAGGGAATTATGTTATAATTTGGTGTGCCACTAATGTTCCAAAAACATCCAGGATCTTTAAAGTCCGGCCCGTCTTTGATTTTCCAGGTCCAAATTCATGGGTATCGTTTGGTTGGGTTGTCCTGTAGCCGATTGATGGCAAGATTTTAGACAACATACGTAGATGTATAAAGTCATTGGTGTAGTAACAGATTTACCAAAAGCATAAACAACCTACCACACCAGGGTTAATTGGGAACACCTTCATGTTGAATCTTTTTTGCCTTTGTCATATTAGTCACACCAATATAATATGTACCCATTATCAGAAGTGTTGCTAGCTTGGATAATCTTACAATGAACAAGTACTCATTAGAAGCACATCAAACTTTTCAACGTTCTGCTTGGGGTGTTAAGTTGTCAAACTAATCTGAAATATTTAGTCATGATGTTTGATAATGATTTGGTCTATTTCTTCTGCTTTCAGGTAGCCTTAGATGCAGAGGGATTGTCACCTACCCAACTTCGTCCATCTATGCTGGATGTAGCCGAGAGGCTGCTTGATGAGTATCAGGTCCAAAATGAGTTAAGGAGGCGTACTCAGCAATCTACTGAGGCAGTACGTCTGCTCGGGCTCATACAGGAATCTGTAGCAACAATGGTACAGGTTCACCAGGATATGTTACAGGTTCAACAGGATATGCGTAACAGCTTGGTAAGTTTAGCAGACCAGCATCAACGGGATCGGCAAAGTGTTGACACTCAGGTGCTGGCCACACGCCAATGCCTGTTTGGATCTGAAGATGCCCCATTGGCAGAGCCCTCCCAAACATCTCACTCACCTGCCACTGCAGGTTGTGGTAGTGGGAGGGTAATGCCAGTGTTGGCCACTTGTCAGGCAGCTGGGGATGGGACAATTCCTCCTGTAGCCACTCCTAGCACTTCACACTCCGTTCGGACTCCCACACCCCTCAATGAGCAATCCTCCTGCACAACCTCAATGCGCACTGGTTCCACAGTACCCCTTCCACCTGACTACATTCCCTCCACACCTTTATCACTTCACTCCTCCCCAGGCCGTTCTTCTTTTTTGTCACCAATGCGACATGTCGTTTGCCCCCGCACCGTGGACCACAACAAACAATCAACCACCACTCCCCACACATCTTCACAACCCTTGCACCACCAGCAGCATCAAATAGCCTTGGAGCAGCAACGATCCCATCTCATGGTAATGGCACACGTTGCCCAAATGCTTAGGCTGACCCCAGAGCAGATGACACTATTGGCCGAACATCTTCTGTCTGGGACATTTCCAACGTTCAACACCCTGCATCATCAGCAGCCTCAGACAGAAGATATGATCCTAATGGGCCACTTGAGCACAACTCTACAGTTAACCCCAGACCAGATGGAACTCTTGGCACACCATTTGATGGCAGGAAACTTAACAATGCTCACCACACTGCTTCAGGCACGACCACCAACTTGATTTTTTGTTTTTTTGTTTAATTTGGTTTAGTTTTGTTAATGATTTACATTGGCCAATTTTTTGGGCCATTTTTTTTTTTAATTTGAGGGTGGCACAATATGATTTATTATAGTGCTTCTTTTGGGGATGAAATAAAATTTTATGCAAAATGATTAGTTTGTGTTTGCTCTTTGGTTTTTTAGGAGTGTTGGTGGCCAAGTAATGGCCCTGGTTAATGTAGGCATTTATACACACGTGCTTCTCTATCTCCAAACATATGATTTCATGTAAATTTAGATAACTCAATGTTCACATAACGACCCAAGAAAAGGTCTCCCTTCAAATGTAGCTTCAAAACAAGTCTCAAGGCTAACATAAACCAAAGCCAACATACTAACAATTACAGACCACACCACTCAAGTAAACAAATACAACACAAAAGACATTCGATGTGTACACCAAAAAGAAAACTTGGGTAATAAAATAAAAGTTTTAATAACACATGTGGGTGTCTACCAACTGTAGCGTACAAAAAATATATTACAATATATAATAGAATGAACTAAATTGCCAATGTAACATTTGTGTTGCAAAGAGCAACATACTTAAATTTAATTTAGATAAACATTTTAAACATTTTTTATGTTTTGACATCATTTTTTGGAAGGTTTTCACAAAAACAATTCTTTTTTGTAAACATTTTTGGTTTTTTCCGTTGCCATAAAAACAACAAGGCTTATTTGTAAACATTTTTGGTTTTGTCGGTTGCCATAAAAACAACAAGGCTTATTTGTAAACATTTGTGGTTTTGTCCGTTGCCATAAAAACAACAAGGCTTTTTTGTAAACATTTGTGGTTTTGTCCGTTGCCATAAAAACAACAAGGCTTTTTTGTAAACATTTGTGGTTTAGTTTGTTACCAAAAACAACAAGGCTTTTTTGTAAACATTTTTGGTTTTGTCGGTTGCCATAAAAACAACAAGGCTTATTTGTAAACATTTGTGGTTTTGTCCGTTGCCATAAAAACAACAAGGCTTTTTTGTAAACATTTGTGGTTTTGTCGGTTGCCATAAAAACAACAAGGCTTTTTTGTAAACATTTGTGGTTTTGTCCGTTGCCATAAAAACAACAAGGCTTTTTTGTAAACATTTTTGGTTTAGTTTGTTACCAAAAACAACAAGGCTTTTTTGTAAACATTTTTGGTTTAGTTTGTTACCAAAAACAACAAGGCTTTTTTGTAAACATTTTTGGTTTAGTTTGTTACCAAAAACAACAAGGCTTTTTTGTAAACATTTTTGGTTTAGTTTGTTACCAAAAACAACAAGGCTTTTTTGTAAACATTTTTGGTTTAGTTTGTTACCAAAAACAACAAGGCTTTTTTGTAAACATTTTTGGTTTAGTTTGTTACCAAAAACAACAAGGCTTTTTTGTAAACATTTTTGGTTTTGTCGGTTGCCATAAAAACAACAAGGCTTTTTTGTAAACATTTTTTTTTTGGTTGCCAAAAACAAGGCTTTTTTTGTTTTTTTTGGTTTTTTTGGTTCCCAAAAAAAGGGTTTTTTATAAATTTTTATATTTTTTTTGGTTGCCAAAAACAAGGCTTTTTTTGTTTTTTTTGTTTTTTTGGGTCCCAAAAAAAGGGTTTTTTTTAAATTTTTATATTTTTTTTGGTTGCCAAAAACAAGGCTTTTTTTGTTTTTTTTGTTTTTTTGGGTCCCAAAAAAAGGGTTTTTTTAAAATTTTTATATTTTTTTTGGTTGCCAAAAACAAGGCTTTTTTTGTTTTTTTTGGTTTTTTTGGTTCCCAAAAAAAGGGTTTTTTTTAAATTTTTATATTTTTTTTGGTTGCCAAAAACAAGGCTTTTTTGTTTTTTTTTTTTTTTTGGGTCCCAAAAAAAGGGTTTTTTTTTAAACTGTTTTTGATTTTTTTGTTAGATTTTTGTTTATAATGGGCAACAATTACAAATGTGACATTTCTTTGTGTTGCAACGTGCAACATAAGTAAACAAACAACAAAAAAAAAATACTAGGATCTTTTTAAAGGTGTGACATTCCTAACGAATGGCTCCTTAGGGTCTGGATCCACGCCACAAAGGTGTTCCAAATAGAGAATTCGGTCTCCGCACCACCTCATATAATCCAGGAGGACCTCGTAGGTGAGGTGGGTGTGCCCTGGGTAGAAAAAAACATGACAATTAGTTTTAGGCAAAATGATCCAAACAAGGATTGTAATTAATGTGCCTCAACAAATATGCTTAGGAGTCTATTGGTTGGCTTTTATCAACACTCTGAAGCAAATATGCTAAATTGCTGTTGTAAACCTTAAACTCAAACTTTCACAGCAAATTGTTCAAAAGGTTACATAAGATGGCTTGGAATGTTAGTAGCAGTTCCACCAAAGCTAAGTAAAATGCTTTTCTGCATGTAAACACAAGCAATCATTTTGAAGAATGTAAGGTGTTTTGGGTTCAATTGGTCAACACGATACATGTGCACACATTTATCTCTATCACCATTGGAATCTGTGGAGCGTTCTCTCTCACTCTTACTGTCTATAGATTGAACCTGACACATAGTAGAGACTCACCCTTAGGAATTTTGAGGGCCAGTTCTGGACGGAGCAGATGTGTCTGCTCCCCTGATCTCCTTTCCGCCATCCCAGCTGTGTTAAGAGAGAAGAAAAAGTTTATCAACAAATGGACTCACGCTAACTGTAGGTTACGCAGTCATGAAAACGCTCTAACACCCACTCATTACCCCTCCACATTTCCCTGAAAGTTTTATTTAGACATTGATATGGTGGTGATGCAGATTTGTACAGTGCAAGCGTCATTCTTCTGGGTGAAGCTTGTAGCGTTAAGGATACGTACTCCCTGCTTTTGTGCTGATTGTGTTTTTCTGATGTTTTTGGTGCCTCAGCCCTGCCTGTTCTAAGTGTTGGAAACATATCATTTTGGGAGGGCTGCGGAAAACTAATCAGGTTAGACTTACACTCTCTAGGTTTTTGGGGACAAGAGAAATAACAATCCTCCTTTTTACATGGCCCCTGTACACACCTCTAGGCACCTCCCTCCTGTTGTTTGACCCCACAGCAGGCAGCTTGCTATGGAGGCACATGAGATGAAGCCAAGCACCCTGTGCCTGTTCAGGCACTAGGCTGTGAGCCAGCCTTGCCCCCCTCCCTTCCAATGGTCTCAATGATTAGGAGTGACAGCATCAGGAGGCAATATTGGCATGCTGTCACCTCAGTTAAGGAGGAGGGGGAGTCTGTTCCAGACAAGTATTAGTGCAAAAATTTGGACCGTAAAAAATGGTCCCAGTAAGTCTTAGGGGGAATATGCACACCTATCACTTGGAATACTAATGCATAGAATGCATTCACATAAAGAACCCGCTGCCTTTAGAACAACTTGAAGCCTGAGCGGGGACATACACAGTTAGCATTTCTCCACTTACTAAGTAGACACATTACTGGAAAAGCACACAACTTACCATCATCAGGTTTTTTTGGGGCCCCTGAAGTGGATGGCGTGGCTGGCTCTGGAGAAACTGCACAAAAAGAACACAAATTGTGAACTGGAATGTGGTACATTACCGAGGAAGAGTATTTATGAAAGATTGACAAACACACATTTTCAGTGTTGACTAAATCAGGACATGATTAAATTACAATGTCCCCTAAAAATTTACAAGTACAAAGCACACCATTTCCAATGTAGAGAAACTAACACCAATTTAGAATAGGGTGGCTTGAGATAACTTACAAAAGATAACATGTCCTGTAAAGCTCCCCAAAACCACCTTTCAAACATGAAGGTTAAGCAAGAGTGTTTCATGACCAACCTTCCTGTCACATATAGCAAAACTACACTTGCTTTGACTCCAACTTAGATTATCCTAGATACACATCATCCTAGCACACACAATTCATGTGAGAATCTAATTTTAGGTACTTACAGACTAGTTCAGGGGAGCCTGGAGTGGGGGAGGATGGGGGAGACCCTACATGGGGGGATGGTGTCCCTTCATGGGGGGATGGCGTTGTATCTCCTAGAAACACAAAGACACAAATACAATCCTTGAACAAAAGCTATTTGATAAAGGCACACAGAAAGTAGTCTGGAAACATTGAAGGTAGTAGTTACAGTGGACTGGGTAAGCAGTGGCCCCTCTTCCCCAGTCCTCCACAACAAACATCCTCAATGTCAGCTGCTACAAAACCCCAATGTCAAAATATATATATTACAGCCCTTATATTTACCAGGACACATTGAACACACAAACACATGTAGAATACTTACTTCCCCTTTGAGGAGAGCCCAGGTCCTCATCCGAGTCGGACCAATTGGCCTCTTCTTGGCCAACAGTTTGTTCCTGGCCCGGATCCAGGCGACTTGGCCCTGCCTGAGGCTCCTCTCTTGCTGAAGTTACATCAACCACAAAAGAAAACAAAACAAACAATCATTCCTCCAAGTTCGACCTAATACACAACACACCAGCACATCCACATTACTTACAGGGGGCCTGAGAAGGCTGAGCCTCCACATCCTGATCACTGGTTTCTAAAATAAAAGAAAAACATTATATATTATTTATGGACACAAATAGGCAGTAACCTCTCATCATGCTAGCACCATACTCAATGCCCCTACAATTCAGAACATAGAAGTGCACTTACACCAATGAGATGCATTGACCATGTTTTAAAACAGGAGGGCACCATGCAAATTAAGCGGGCGCCTAAGGCCTCGCACCTACAGGGGCCTTGCGGCCAGTGGCGGAGCACCAACATTTCGAAGGGCGCAGTCAGGGAAATCTCCCAAGTAAAAGATTGCTTTCAATCCTCGGATCAAAAAGTTGCAGCAGTGTGCTGCAGTCCCTTCACTGCGTCTGCCAGGTGTCTGTTGTCCGCTGACACTTACTCCTCCTTCTCTGCCTGGGGATTGGCCGTCTGATCATGTTATCCTAAGATGTGGAGGAATCGGTAGGTGTGTACCTGCACCAGTAGGAAGTGACTGGCCGGTCAACTCACTCTGCTATCATCAGTTGTTGCTCTGGGAGGAGAGCTCCGCCCTGGACCCGGAACATACAGGTAACCAGGCCCAGACTTGATATTTTGCAGGCTGGTCATAGATTTGTTGTGTCCACTATGCAAAGTGGTTGAGTAGCCCCAGGGAAGTTGGAAGAGTCTGAAAATGGTTGGTGGAGGAGGAGGAGAAGAAGGCCCTGGGTGGCTGGGGGACAAGGAGAGGGCCCCTGGGGGTTTTCTAGAGGAGGAAAGATCCACAATGACGCCAGAGTCAATTGCCAAGGAAGAGAGTGGAGCTGAGCAAGTCCTGCCTATCTGACATGAAAGCCAAACATGGTGTAGATGGAGCCCTTTGCCCTACACAATGACAGCACCAGAGGTGGAAGGTGAGTGGTAGCGGGTCTTTGACATTATAGAGCATATGGACTCTGTCCATTATTGGTAGTTTTGTTTGGAGTTGTCCTTTAGATGTTTAACTGTGTTGTTTTTGACCCGAGCTGTGAGGGACTGAGGTATGACAGCCCACTATGCTGAGACTTATAGTGCCCTAGAATGTTGAGGACTGAGGAATCCTTAGTCCCTAACAGAGGGCACTACAAGTCTTAGCATAGCAGGCAGTATTTCCTCATTCCCCTACAGAGAGGATTACAAGTCCAAGCAGGTAGCCTTCTGCAGTGGGACTTGTTGTGCCCTTGACTGTGGTGGACTGAGGAAGGGAAGTGTAAGAGGGTCTCTGTAAGCTCAGATGTATGGGGGAGCTTTGGGGAACACAGAGTTCCCTTTTACACCAGAGTCCCCAGCTTCCCCCCTCAAATAATGGTTCCCAAACTCTCCTTATATCAGAGTCTTCACACTTCCCTCTTACAGTGTAGTAAGTCTGGAGACTCCGATGTAAAGGGGGCTCTGTAAAATGTGATTAGAGATTAGAAATTTCTAACATTTTTATTTTCTACTTACGATCCACAATTTTCAGCTGCTCAAATGGCTCGCTGCCTCTGACTGCATATTGGAGTGTGGCCGTCCTCCTCCTCCCCTTCTTCACCAAAAGCACAAGAGGGTGCCGTCCGTCCGCTTTGGCTAGAAGCAGAAGAAAAAAAAAAAACATAAAAAATACGAATGTACATAGTAGTATTAAAGGTTGTGAAGAGACACTTGATGGAGGTAGGAAAGGTAGGAGCGAGAGGGAGGGGGGGGGGGGTGTTGGTATTAGTGTTGTTGCATAGCTAAACACATGTCCACCTACCCAAAAAATTGTAACCTATCTGGTCACATGTAATGTATATTTTTACTTACCGGAGATTTGCTCCACAGCCTTT